>NC_091064.1:218493202-218805980 GCF_000393655.2 Nicotiana sylvestris
CAGTAGATAGGCAAATATAGTTAGACATGCTAATCACATATTGAACAAGACAGTTCTAAGCAAGACAGTGAACATGAACAAGAATGGAACTTATTGTGAGCACGTGATTCTTTCCCTAAGAAGATTATTCCCAAAATCCCAAACAAAATAATTTTTCTTTATTTTTACAATTTTTATGCATTTTGGTGTCATTTTCTAATAATTGTTGCATTTTATTTGCGCATGTTAATTTTTATAAAATACAAAAATGTGCATTTTTGCATTTAGGTTTTAATTTTATATTTTTAGTATCAATTAAGGGTTAATTTGTTTAGAACAAAACATGAAAAATCACAAAATTAGTTCACTTTTGCATTTTAATGATTTTTATTGTGAATTTGTCATGAAATAGTTTTTAAACAATTTTAGGAATTAATTAGTCTTGTTTTTAAATAATTAGGATTTCATGTTTGTTTTACATCTTTATAAAAATTAGAAAAATTATAAAAAAAATGAGAAAAAGGAAATAAAAGAGAAAAGAAAATAAGAGTAGAAAAGTGGTCTTAATAAAGACCCAAATTTGGGTCAATTCATTGTAAATTTTCAGGCCCAAACGCCCTTAGACCCGTTCCAACCGGATCCAGGCCCAATGCTTCAATACCTGGTCTACCCAATCCAGTCCAAAACGGCGCCGTTTCAGAAAATGATCTCAACAGTTGCTTCTTGATCTGACGGTTGAGATCGTCCTAGGTTTAGGATATAAAATTGTGCGAAGGCCCCCCCACCCCATTCATCATCGTATTCCTCAAACCCCACAAACCCTAGCTGCGCCGCACTGAAAACATTAGACCGCTGGTGGCGGCGCCAACGTTAATCACCCCCAAATTTACACCCCTCGTCCTCCTCACTCTCCTCTTTCCATTCCTACCATTGGTTCCCCTCGAATATGGTCGGAGCTCGTCGAATCTCCGATTGAAGTTTCCGGCCAAGTCGCAAGTTCATCCAAACCAGCCCAAAATCATACCACACAATCCCCAGACTTCCCTCAACCCAAATCCATGACTATTTTCCTTCGAATCTTGGTGAAGTAGCTCGGACTTCAAATCTGAAAATTTTCGGTCAAAGCCCTAACACAAAATCTTATGATTTTGTACCGTACTATCCTTAACCATGTGTTTATTGTGAGAACACATGGTTAGGGATGTTACGAGTCAAAAAATTTGGAAGGATTTGCGCAAGCAGTGATTAGTCGGGGGTTTAGCTCCGTTGGTAAGTTTTTCTTTAACTCCCTGAGTCGTTTTTTTAATATAGTCTCATATTCCCTTATTTGGTTATCTTGGATTGGTTGTTTATCGATCATATTTAATGTTGTTCATAGATAATAATAGTTATTAATTTAAATGGCTAGTATTAATGTTAGTTCATGCTGATACACTATTTTGATCGCCATGTTTTTCTTTTTCTGATTGTTTAATGATTCTGGGTTTAGATATTAGTTTAATTTTGACGACTACTCTCGTTTGATTAATGGATTGTTAGAATATGCATTAGGATAAGTTGTATTTTAAATTCAATCTTGATATTTTGTATTAGAAGTGAACCTGGTTGGTTATAGCTGAATGGAACCCTTTGTTTTGGGGCTAACCTCAGTCATTTAGCTGGGGTTAAAAGGATTGGGATCAGTTAGCATTTGGGTTGTAAATTCCAGACTAGTAGAAGGGCATTTTAGGGATAGAAAAGGGTAGTTTCTTTAGGAATAGTAATTTCAAAGTAAGGGTAAGGGTAGTATAGGTATTTGGTGGGTAGAAGAGCATCCTAGGGCCTTCTAGAAGGATACTTTAGTGTAGGTATTAGCATAATAGAAGGATTTACTTGTTGAGAAAGTCAAAAATAAAGGGACTAAACTGAAAATAAGGGAGGGACTAAAAAGAAAACCAAAAATCTGATTCACCCTTTTGTGTCACCTATAAAAAGGCATCAAGTGCCTTGAGGAAGGGGATTCAACTTTCAGCCCAAAATTCCCCCAAAAGTATGTTCTCTAAATTTCAGATCTGGGATTTGAAATAACAACTCAAAACTTCAAAAAAAAACAATAAAAAAACTCTCGAAAAAAGGGGTATCAGAAATTGTCCTATTGAAACCGAGGATACATCTCGAATGTAGTTGTTAATTCGTTGCTCTTCATTTATGAGTTGACGACTGAAGTTCTGAAAACTACTTGGGATTGGTTTAAGGTCTAATTAGAGTGGGATTTAGTCATGTTCTGTGGTGGTTTGTGATTGTTGAAGGTGTGGTTTGGTGTTGACTACTCGGTTATCATTTGATTTCAAATTTCCTTGTGATTCATGGCTGGTTGAGTGTTGCTCCTTGTTGTTGTGCTAACTTCTTCTCTTTCCTGTTGAATTTTGATTCCTAGGTACATTTCCTTGACTTGCATCTATGTAACTCCAAGTCGAAGTGGAGAGAATGAGAATGCCACTGGAATTCTGTTGCCTTTGAAAATATTGTCTGATGATTGCTTTTCCATAGTTTAGTTTGTTTAAATTGTTTGACTATTAATAATTGATTAAGTTGGTGTTGATTCGAGCCAATAACTGATTTGTAATAACAGGGACTAATAATTGGTATTGTCCAAGTCGTTGTGTATTTAGCAGTTGATGTTTAGGGATCTAGGATTTGTTAATTGGTTAGTTTGAGGGGCGAGCTAGAATTAACCTTGTTCTTGTTAAATTCAGTTGTAAATGTCAAAAGGTGGTCTGAAATAGGCAATTAATCCAGGTTTTGGAACTCTCCTGTGATAGCTATTAGAATGGTGTGAGATTGCAATCATTTGAGCCTTGTTTGATATTTCAGTATACGTGTTTCATTCACCTTAATAATATCTAAGGGTAAGTAGAAATAATCCGAGTGTTGCGTTAAAATCGGGATAGTTTAGTATCTTCCTCAAGCTAAATCACGGTCTCCTCTATTATAAGTGTGGAATACAAATAATTTGGAATTGTTCCTGTGTATATTGCAACTGAAATTAGACTGTGGTTGCGAAGGATTAATGTGTGTTTATACGTGTGATTGCAATTGTAATTGATACTCCGTTGAAGTCTGGACAGATTCGATGCTTGACTGGCGCTCAGCATCTAGAAATGAAAATGGGGCCCTCAGTAATTGGTTATTATAATTGATTAGAACTTGGGAGGGCCGTTTAGCGAACTTCACGGCCTTCCCCAAATAATATTACGTTAGAATCTTTAGGCGCGATTTAATTAAATCACTTTCTTAAAACTCAGGTGCGCATTGATGCGATCCAAATCCAAATCTCGACGAAGTCCAAATGTGTTGACAACCACGGGTGCATTGATTGCGACGTGGTTCGAAATGCGTTTTCACGACGTCGTAATTCTTTTAGAATACATAATGATAAAAAGCGGTTTACGAATAAAAGGCACATAAGCTAACAGGTATTAAAAATCAGATAAAATCAAATACAACAGTTAAGCGACTGTGCTAGAACCACGGAGCTCGGGAATGCCTAACACCTTCTCCCGGGTTAACAGAATTCCTTACTCAGATTTCTGGTACGCTGACTGTTAACAGAGTCATAAATTTCCTCGGTTCGGGATTTAATCGGTGACTTGGGACACCATTAATATCTCAAGTGGCGACTCTGAATAATTAATAACTAAATCCCGTTCCGATTGTCCTTTAATTGGAAAAACTCCTTTACGCCCTTGCGGGTGTAGGTAAAAAAGGAGGTGTGACAGCTCTGGCGACTCTGCTGGGGATCGAACCCAGAATCTCTGGTTCAGGGTTCAGAATTCGAGCTTAGATAAATTGTTGTATTTAATTGTATCTGATTTTCCTACATGATTTATGCTGAATGTGCTAAATGTTACCGCTTTGATATTATCTGAACTGTATATAAACTGTGCCGACACCCTTCTCTCTTCACCTCCGGGGATGTGCTTACTGGTTGAGACTCCCTATTCTGTTAGTGTCATACCTTGAAATAAGAAAGAGGCCGGACAAGTTACGAAGCCGGATGGCCTTTTGGTTCCCGGTAAGTTGCCCCCTCCTCGACTTGAGTTGTCCGCTCGGGTACACAGTCTAGAACACTGACCCAGGTTTTGAACATAGAATAACGTGACTTCATGCCGGATCCCTAGTAGGAATGCTTATTTGCATCACGTTGCATTCGACTTAGGGGACTCAACACAGGGGTTGGGTCCGTCTAGGACTAGCAACCTAAAATGAAAGGACCATCCTGATGCATTCTCTTGTGTTGTGCATTTATTTGTTCCGAACCTGCATGTTGACCGGTTTTTGCATCTCGGAAATATGAGGAAAAAGAATAAAGGAAAAGGAGAAATAACAGTTAGGGAATTAATTGATTATCCTAGAAAACCCCAATGCCCAAACACTGTCGAAACTCTGCCGAAATTTTGAGAAAATGGAAAAAGGAAAATGCGTTATTTCTAATAGTCTGTTTTACTAAAAGCAAAAGAAAATAGGAAAAAGAGTCTTTTATTTTTGAAAGTGTTTGTTGAAAAAGAAAAGTCTTTTATTCTTAGCTTGGGAAAATAGGTTGTTTATTGTTTATTGAGAAAGAAAAATTGAAAATGAAAAAGAATATTGTTTTAAAATGGTTCGGTTAATTGGCCCGAACTACGCCGATTTGATTCTCACAGGGTGTGGGATACGTAGGCAACCCTCAACGGGTCCAACCTTTCCTTTGCAAAAATAGCCAAAAAATGTCAGAATTTTTATTTTTCGTTATAACAAATTGGGTGATGTTGTTTTGTCAAAAATAGCCAAATGTTCCCATACGGAACGCCGGAAGGCTGACCTTGCATAAATAGCCACCTTTGGTCATGTTTTCATTTTTTCGACCCTCACAGCCTTAAGTTTTCGTCCCTGAGGCGTTGAAAGGTCGTGTTGCAATACCGGTTTTTTTTTTTCTTAAATAAAAACAAGTAAGAATTGTGAATAAGCTAAGTAGAGCCGTCTTGTCATAAATAGCCGAATGTCCCCAAAAAGGACGCTGGAAGGCTGACTTTGCAAAAACGGCCATCTTGGTCAATTTTTTGATGTGTGACCGGTTGACTTCCGCAACCTTAAAATTTTTGTTCCCAAAGTGCTGAAAGGCCGCGTTTGAGAGTCGAGTTCTTCATTTGTAAAATTTGAAAATATATAGGTAATTTTTGAGTCAAGCTATAGATAGTTTTTTTAATAAAAGTTTTTTTTGCTCAAACGCTTTAATAAATGTGCAGGATGAGCACGATGATAAATGAGCCCTTTTCAATAATGACCAAAATCCTTTTTGAGCTGCAATTATGATGGAATGATTTAGGCAAAGAGGGGCAAGACGAAGTGAAAAAATATTTGAAAGACCTTCCGGATTTATTAAACATTCAGCCTCGGGGGGATATTATCAGGGCATTGGTCGCCTATTGGGATTCGGCACATAATGTATTTCATTTCTCAGACTTTGAGCTCACCCCAACATTGGAAGAAATAGCGGGGTATATTGGAAGTGATCAAGCTCCATTGAGGTTCAAATACTTGATTGCTCCTAGGGCCATTACCATACACCGGTTCTTGGATTCCTTGAAAATACCCCGAACAATTCATCATCCAGATTTTGCAAAGGGTTTCTGTAGTTTCCGCTTCATTTATGATAGATATGGCCACGTGGGAGGGTTCAATAATCCAGACTTTAAGCTATGCAGTAGAAGTAACCAACAAAAATGGGAGGAACACAGACGGGTGGCATTTATGATAGCCTTTTTGGGCCTCATAATATTCCCAAGGAAAGATAGTAATATTGATTTGAAAGTAGCGGGGGTCGTCAGTACCTTGCAAACCATGGGGAAAAGCACTTTAGCACCTATGATCGTGGCTGACATCTTCCGGGCTCTCACTGCGTGCAAAGCTGGGGGCAAATTTTTTAAGGGATGTAACTTGTTTTTACAAATGTGGATGACTGAGCATTTGTTCCCTCGCTCTCAGCTATTGAGTTATGGTTCGGTTGAGAAAACTTGTATAGGAGAATTTTACACAAGAATCAAAGGGGCTAGTCTACCTGAAGGAGTCACGGCCTGGACATCATTATTTCGGAACCTCAATGCCAGCCAGATATAGTGGGTGCTTGGATGGTTGCCTGTTGAAGAAGTCATATATATGCCAGCAGCCCGGCCGCATTTTTTGTTGATGTGACTCAAAAGCATCCAGCCCTATGCACCATATCGGGTTCTGAGGCAACTCGGGAGGTATCAAGTAGTACCGAGAGATGAAGATCTGAGTACCCAAGTGGTCGAAATTAGTCCTGACGGTCGGTTCCCCGAGGAAGAGGTTCGCCAAATCTGGAGTGAGTGTCAACATTTGATGGCGAACACTTGTGTGTCAGATAGGGTCAAAGGGGAAGTTGCCCCAGGGTATCATGATTGGTTCAGAGGTGACGTGGCATGTGGGAGACCGGCTAAAAGACCTCATCTCGAAGATTTCGCCAAGTCATCCCAAGAGCAGTGGGATTGGTTAGCAAAGGAAGAAGGCTATCGAGTTGAGATTGGTAAACTGAAGCAGCAAGTTGAGAGTCTGAAATTCGAGAACAATGTACAGGTTGCCGCGGATCAAGGTGAAAAGAACAGACTGGCTCGAGAAAACGAGGCGCTTAGGGCCCAAATCAGGCAATTGAGGATAACCGTCGATAAGCAACCAAGGAGCCGATCAGATGAGCAATTGATAAAAAAGCTGGAAAACGAAGTCAGGGAATGGCGGGATGAATTAGAAAAATCTAAGAATATCATGGCAGAGCTTAAAGCGCAGTGGGCTACAAGAACAGAGGAGCGTCGCCAGTACTTGAATCAGTTGAAAAGGGACCATGAGAAAATTGTTGCCAATTTAAAGAGAAAAGTGGTTGCCCTTGAGGGTAAAGCGGTTAGGCAAGCTAGAGATTTTGGAATTGAAAGTCGACATTGTTACGACTTGTTGGCCCAAATGGAGGTAGAAGTGCAGCAGCTGCAAGATCAACACCTGCAAGACTCTCGAGCTTTAAAAACATGCAGTGATCAGATAAGACGATTGCTCATAGAAAAGAAGCAAACAAAGGACAAGATTAGAGCCATTGCTCATGCTATTTTCAGGAGATGCCGAGATTGTGAAGACATGACCTATACTACTTTTTTCTCAGCAGTGATGATCTATGTGAAGCGAACCATGAATGAATTAGAACAACTTGAAAGGGATTTGGATCCTAGGCCCGCGGCGAGGCCGAACGACGCCCCGCGGACACCTAAGTTTGAAGCACTAGAGTATGCATAGTCGTCTGTAGTTTTCTACCTTTTGAGTCTGTCTTTCGTATGTCCGTTATCTTTTCAGGTCAAGTATGTCTGCAGTCTTAGAGCCTGTGTTTGCTTTTAATTTGCGTCTGTTAGTTTCATTCCGAAAAGTGTTTAGTTTGTAATAGTTTGTTTTAGTAATGAAAATTGAAAATTTCAAAAACAAATCCTTATTTCCACCCTTTATTTTTGCATTTATTTTCACGAACTACGCTTGGTCTGATTCGTGCGGGGTCACAATACGTAGGCAATCTCCATAGGATTCGACCGTAATCTTAAAATGAAAAGAAAAAAAAAGAAACAAAGAAAGAGAGAGAGAGATAAAAAGGGAGCAAAAATAAAGAGAAGGAAAGGAAAAGAGCGGGAAAAAAAAGAGAAAGAAAAAAAGAAGAAGAAAAGAGTGCGAAACAAAAGAGAAAGAAATAGAAGAAAGAAAAGGACACAAGAAAGGGATAGAGTGAGAAAATTGAAAGAAAGGTAAAAAGAAACAAGGAACGAAATGCCGGGATGACGCATGCAATCGAGCAAACGCATAATAGAAATGATTAACTGTATAAGTGCATTCATGCCAACATGCGGTTATCAAATCTGTTAAGACTTAATCGCTAACAAAGTGGCTGCTTAAATGTGTGAGTTCAGGCAGGTGGTTAGTTGATTGGCAATTCTGGCAACTCACCCGTACAACACCCGGTCGAAAGATAAAGTAAAAATGACAGGGCAGGACTCGGAAATCAGCATCGTAGACCCTTCAAATGAAGTTGAGGTAACAGATGTGGGTGCTATGAAAGAAGAGATGAGGAAACTAAAAGCACAAATGGCTGAAATGCATCGGGCATGGTCTCAGGGACATCCAGCACCACTATATCCCGCTAATCCATCTTACATCCCACCCCTGGATCAAGCTCAGGAGCCCACCACTCCCCATGCATCTTCAGCCTTCCCCTATCACGCCCAGGGCTATGGTACCACTTCATACGCTCCCCCAGATCTACCCCTCAAACATAACCCTCCCCCACCCATGGTTCCAGTCTTTGTGGCACCTCCCCCAGCCCCATTACATAGATAGTCCAGTGAGCCACTATTCCAAGCTCACGACACCCAATATTACCCTCCCGAACCCACTTTCAAAGCGCCTGAGCCATATACCTATTCTCCCCATTTTGAAATCCCGGGATAGGTTGAGAAACCGGTTAAGAATACAGAACAGGAGGAAGTGATTCGTAAAGTCAAAAGCCTGGAGCAATCCTTCATGAACATGCATGGTTTAGGTAACCAAGTCAGCATCGCGTACAAAGATTTGTGCCATTTCCCTGATGTTCAGTTGCCTGCGGGGTTTAAAATGCCGAAGTTTGACTTGTATGAGGGGCACAGTGACCCAGTAGCCCATCTGCGTGACTTTTGTAGCAAAATGAGAGGTGTCGGGGGGAGGGATGAATTGTTGATAGCATATTTCGGTCAAAGCCTGAGCGGGTCCGCGCTGGAATGGTACACGAGACAGGACCCCGGCCGATGGTATACATGGGATGATTTGGCACAGGCATTCATTGGCCATTTTCAGTATAACCTTGAGATAGTCCCCGACCGTCTGTCATTGTTGAAGCTGGAAAAGAAGCCTAGGGAAAGTTTTAGAGAGTTTGGTTTCCGCTGGAGGGAACAAGCAGCAAGGGTTGATCCTCCGATGAGGGAGAGTGAGATGGTAGATTACTTCTTGCAAACATTGGAGCCTACCTATTTTGGTCATCTAGTGACATCTGTCGGAAAATCGTTTAATGAAGTGGTAAAGATGGGAGCCATGATTGAAGAAGGATTGAAATCTAACAAGATCTTGAGCTACTCGGCATTGAAAGAAACCACCTAGGCCATCCAAAGCGGTAATGGTGGTGTGTTTGGAAAGAAGAAGAAGGAAGAAGTTGTCACGGTTGAAGCTAGTGCTTGGTTCAGGCCCAATAACCCTCTACCCTACTACAACCAACCCAGACTCCACCATCCAAACTACCCATATACCCCATATGGCCCACCGCAACACTACTATCCACCACCAGAACCACACTTTTCTATCTACCACGCCCAAACATACACGCAGCCTCCGGTGCACTCGCAATGGCATGCACCGAATCCCCAAAACACACATCGACCTCCACAAAACACCTATCCACCTCCCAGGGCAAACAGACCAGGAACCAGCTTCCGCCCAAACCAAGCTTTTAGAAATGAGAAGGCCCCAAACAGAAAAACATTTACTCCGCTGGGAGAATCTTACACCGCTCTCTTCCATAGATTGAAACAGTTGGGAATGTTGACCCCAATTGAGTCCAAAGCACCAAACCCCCTTCCCAAAAACCTGGACCATTCTGGTAGCTGCGAGTATTGCTCAGGGATGCTGGGGCACGATACTGAAAAATGTTGGAAGTTGAAGAACGCGATACAAGAACTCATTGATAATCGCCGTATTGAAGTACAGGCTCCAGAGGCCCCAAACATCAATCAAAATCCGTTACCAGCGCATTATGAAGCCAATATGATCGAACTGATACATAAGGAGACAGAGCCTAAAAAACCCTCGCAGACGGTCATGGTGATCCGTTCTACGGAAGCCAAGGTCAAAGAAAAGACAGTGAGCGCAAGACCAGTAGTTCAGCTAAAAGCAATAAAAGATAAGCCAGTGTTGGTAATGGGAAAAGGACCATTTGTTGCTGCAAGAAAGCCAGAGCCAGTCAAGTTAGTGGTACCAGGGTCATCATCTGCACCCGTGGTTGTTGTGAAAGGGGCCTACATAGAACCAGTTGTCATAAAACTGATAGTCCAATTACCCGTGGTTGATAGCAAAGCCGTACCGTAGAAATATGACAAGGTAGTGGTGACATACAAAGGAAAGGAAATTGAGGAAGAGAGTTTTGAAGCACAAGGACTAACTCGGTTGGGACATTGTTTTGCTCCCGAAGAGTTGAGAAAGGCTAAGGGCGCTAAAGACAATCCAGTGCTAGTCAAAAAGGCTGTGACGGAAGAAGAGGCGGAAGAGTTTCTGAAAAAGATGAAAGTGCAAGATTATTCCATTGTTGAACAATTGAGAAAAACACCGGCCCAAATCTCGTTGTTGTCGTTATTGATCCATTCTGACGAGCATTGTCGAGCTTTGATGAAGATATTGAATGAAGCTCATGTGCCCGACAAAATTTCAGTAAACCATCTGGAGACAATTGCCAACAAGATCTTTGAAGTGAATAGGGTAGCATTTTTTGATGATGAATTGCCTGTGGAAGGCACAGAACACAATAAAGCTCTCTACTTGACGGTCAAGTGTGAAGGTTCAATGGTTACTCGGGCACTGATCGATAACGGGTCGAGTGCTAATATTTGCACGTTGTCCACATTGAACAAGTTGAAGATTGATGATGATAGAATCCGCAAAAATAGCATTTGTGTTCGAGGGTTCGACGGAGGGGGAACAAACACAGTAGGGGATATTGTACTCGAATTGACTATTGGCCCAGTCGAGTTCACTATGGAATTTCAGGTGTTGGATGCTGCAGTATCCTACAATCTTTTGTTGGGTCGACCATGGATCCACGCGGCCAAAGCTGTGCCCTCCACATTGCACCAAATGATCAAGTTCGAGTGGGACAGACAAGAAATTGTGTTATATAGGGAAGATCCCACATGCGCCATGAATGATGCCATTGTGCCCTTTATAGAAACTGAAGATGATAAGGGACCATGGGTTTATCAGGTCTTCGACACGATTTCGGTGAGCAGAGTGCCCGAGGGTAAAAGCATACCATGTCCCAGGATGGCAGCTGCGACCGTCATGGTAGTATCAGAAATGCTGAGTAACGGGTTCGTGTCAGGAAAAGGTCTGGGGGCTGAACTTCAGGGCATTATTCAACTTGTTTCTCTGCCCAAAAATCTGGACACCTTCGGATTGGGGTTCAAACCAACAACGGCAGATGTTAGAAGGGCTCGTAAATTGAAAAAGAAAGCTTGGGTTCTCCCCAAACCGATTCCACGCTTGTCCAGGTCTTTCGTCAATCCGGGTAGCAAGAAGCAGTCATTGGCAAAGGTGTCGGGTCCACTGATTGGGGCAGAAGAGAATTTGGATAAGGTGTTTGAGAGATTATTTGCTGAAGTGGACATGGTTCAGGCCGAGGAAGGGTCAAGCGGAGCAGACATACAGTACAGCGGACCACATGCTAACATCAACAATTGGGAAGCTACTCCTCTTCCAATTCGGAGGGAGTCGTGGTAGTGGGTTTTGTTTTCCTTTTGTCACCTGGGTTATTCCAGGGTTTGTAATCCAGTTGCTATGTTCCGTCCATTTGGATGAGTTAAAACCTTGTTATCTTTACATTCAATGAAATGCAATTTTCTTCGTTCCTAATTTTGTTTCCATTTTTTTCTTTTCTTTTGTACAGTTCTTTTTATGCTGATATCAATGATATGACATGCATGAAGAATCTTCGGCCCAGTTTTAAAAGCCAATCTAGCTCGGAAGTAATAATACAAGAAATCGAGTGTGATGATGGGGTGGATTGTAACAACGATGAAGCTTATGAGGAAATTAGTAAAGAATTAAGTCATTTTGAAGAAAAACCCAAACCTAACCTAAATGACACAGAAGCAGTTAATCTAGGGGACCAAGACAATGTGCGGGAAACTAAAGTAAGTGTTCATCTGGAGCCACAACTCAAGGAGGAGATAATTAGAGTATTCCATGAGTACAAAGATGTTTTTGTATGGTCGTATGACGATATGCCATGTCTAAGCACCGATTTGGTGATCCACAAATTGCCCACTGATCCGACATTCCCTCCTGTCAAGCAGAAGTTGAGAAAATTCAAAACGGACATAAGTGTGAAGATCAAAGAGGAAATTACCAAGCAATTTGACGCGAAGGTCATTCAGGTTACACGGTATCCCCCTTGGTTAGCTAATGTTGTGCCTGTGCCGAAGAAAGATGGCAAGACCAGGGTATGTGTCGATTATCGGGATCTTAACAAGGCAAGTCCAAAAGACAATTTCCCACTACCCAACATCCACATACTAATTGACAATTGTGCCAAACATGATATTGGTTCTTTTGTGGATTGTTACGCGGGTTATCATCGGATTCTAATGGACGAGGAAGATGCGGAAAAGACGGCCTTCATCATGCCGTGGGGAACGTATTGTTATCGGGTCATGCCGTTTGGTTTAAAAAATGCTGGGGCAACTTATATGAGGGCCATGACAACCATATTCCATGATATGATACATAAGGAAATCGAGGTGTACGTGGATGATGTGATCGTGAAGTCTAGACAGTAGTCCGACCAAGTCAGAGATTTGAGAAAGTTCTTTCAAAGGCTTCGCAGGTACAATATTAAGCTCAATCCTGCAAAGTGTGCTTTTGGGGTGCCATCTGGGAAGTTGTTGGGGTTTATAGTCAGCCGGCGGGGTATTGAATTAGACCCGTCGAAGATCAAAGCTATTCAGGAATTTCCACCTCCAAGAAACAAAACCGAGGTGATGAGTTTGTTGGAAAGATTGAACTATATCAGCAGGTTCATTGCTCAGCTCACGACACTTGTGAGCCAATTTTCAAATTGTTGAAGAAAGACGCTGCGGTCAAATGGACTGATGAATGTCAGGAGGCTTTTGATAAGATAAAGGGGTATTTGTCGAACCCACCCGTGTTGGTCCCACCAGAACCAGAGAGGCCTTTGATTCTATATCTGATAGTTTTGGATAGTTCATTCGGCTGTGTACTGGGGCAGCACGATGTTACAGGCAGAAAGGAGCAGGCTATCTACTATCTCAGCAAGAAGTTTACATCTTACGAGGTTAAGTATACTCATCTGGAAAGGACATGTTGCGCCCTAACTTGGGTGGCACAGAAGTTGAAACATTATTTGTCATCATACACTACTTACCTCATATCTCGCTTGGACCCATAGAAGTATATTTTTCAGAAGCCCATGCCCACAGAGAGGCTTGCAAAGTGGCAGATCCTGCTCACAGAGTTCGACATTATCTATGTGACACGGACTGCGATGAAAGCACAGGCATTAGCCGATCATTTGGCTGAGAACCACGTCGATGAAGATTATGAACCTTTGAAAACTTATTTCCCTAATGAAGAGGTGATGCACATTGATGAATTGGCACAAGATGAGAAGCCGGGATGGAAGCTTTTCTTTGATGGGGCTGCAAATATGAAAGGTGTGGGAATAGGAGCAGTACTTATTTCTGAAACAGGTCAGCATTACCCTGTTACAGCTCGGCTTCGTTTCTACTGTACGAACAACATGGCAGAATATGAGGCGTGTATATTGGGATTGAGATTAGCTGTAGATATGGGTGTACGGGAAGTCTTGGTCATGGGTGACTCGGACCTACTGATACACCAAATTCAAGGAGAATGGGAAACACGAGATTTAAAACTTATACCGTACCGGCAATGTCTGCATGAGCTTTGTCAGTGATTTCAGGCTATAGAGTTCAGGCACATTCCAAGGATTCACAATGAGGTTGCCGACGCTTTGGCTACTTTGGCGTCGATGTTGCATCATCCAGACAAGGCTTATGTTGATCCGCTGCAGATTCAGGTCCGTGATCAGCATGCTTATTGTAATATGATAGAAGAGGAAATCGATGGCGAGCCTTGGTTCCATGATATTAAAGAGTACATCAGGATGGGAGTATATCCGATACAGGCCACCGAGGATCAAAAAAGAATGATTCGGCGATTGGCAAGCGGGTTTTTCTTTAGTGGAGGAGTGTTGTACAAACGAACTCCAGATCTCGGGTTGTTAAGATGCATATACGCGAGACAGGCTACATCTATCATGACTGAGGTACACTCTGGAGTTTGTGGACCGCATATGAGTGGTTACGTTCTAGCAAAAAAGATTCTCCGAGCAGGTTATTATTGGCTCACGATAGAGCGGGATTGTATCAGTTTTGTGCGTAAGTGTCATCAGTGCCAAGTGCATGGAGATTTGATTCACTCTCCACCATCAAAACTACATACGATGTCCGCACCATGGCCTTTTGTTGCGTGGGGCATAGATGTTATTGGTCCAATTGATCCAGCAGCGTCAAATGGGCACAGGTTTATTCTGGTAGCTATAAACTATTTTACCAAATGGGTGGAAGCTAAGACGTTCAAGTCTGTGACTAAGAAAGCTGTAGTCGACTTCGAGCATTCAAATATCATCTGTCAGTTTGGGATTCCGAAGGTAATCATCACGGATAATGGGGCTAATCTTAATAGTCATTTGATGAAGGAGACATGTGAGCAGTGTAAGATTACCCATAGGCATTCTACTCCATACCATCCCAAGGCAAATGGTGCGGTTGAAGCAGCCAATAAGAATATAAAGAAAATACTCCGGAAGATGGTTGAAGGATCTAGACAGTGGCATGAGAAATTACCTTTTGCATTGTTAGGATACCGCACCACCGTTCGTACCTCGGTGGGGGCGACTCTTTATTCATTGGTGTATGGCACCGAGGCAGTAATACCCGCAGAGGTGGAAATCCCGTCTCTGCGAATCGTTGCGGAGGCTGAGATCGATGATGATGAATGGGTGAAAAGCCGTCTTGAGCAGTTGAGTTTGATTGACGAGAAGAGATTGGCATCAGTGTGTCATGACCAACTGTACCAACGAAGAATGGCAAGAGTATACAACAAGAAAGTGCGTCCAAGGAAATTCGAAGTCGGACAGTTGGTACTGAGGCGGATTTTGCCTCATTGGGCTGAAGCAAAAGGAAAATTTGCCCCAAACTGGCAGGGACCATTTGTAGTAACCAGAGTGTTGTCTAACGAAGCATTGTATTTGACATTTGACAGATGTAGAAGGGAAATGTATAGAAATGGCCATCAATTCCGATGCGGTCAAGAGATATTATGTATGATTTCTTTATATCTGAATGTATCTGTTTGTATTTGGCATATCTTAAAGATTGAAATGATGAAGGCGTTTTGTCCTGCTATCCAAACACTTTTATCCCTTGTCATCCCCTTTGAGCCTTACTTATTTTTCATACCCCTCTTTCGGAATCAATGGCACTATCAGGGAACACAGGTGCCGAACATAAAAGAAAGAAGAGAAAAACAAAGGAAAAGAAAAAGAAAGAAAATAAAAAGAAAAAGAAAGAAGAAGAAAAGAAGAGAAAGGAAAAATGAAAGTGAAGGAAAAGAGAAAGAGAAGAAAAGAAAAAGAAAGAAAAGGAAAGAAAGAAAAACACAACAACAAAGGTAATTATGATACAGTGAACTACGTTTGACTTGATCCCGAAAGGTTACGTAGGCAGCCTTACTCCGAGGTTCAGTCATACCAAAATAGAAATCCAAAAATCCCCAAGCAAGAAACTAGGGCAGAAGTTGTGATTGTTGTGAAAGTTGGATTCCGAAAGTTGTAATTTGAACCCATTTGAATTGTTTTGAGCCTTTTATACCTTTCTTTCTAACCCAATCCAAAGGCCTACATTACTGTCCAAAGAAAGACCTTCTGATCAGTTTTGAGAAATGCCAAGATGAACAGGTAGGAATAACCCACGATAGGGGCAACACTCTGGTTCGAGCAAGAAGAACAAAAGATAGAAATGAGAGAGTCTTATGGGTGAAAACCCACATGGGCACCGTAAGGCGACGGGAGCTAAGAGAAAAATAAATGAGAGAGTTTTGTTGGTGAAAACCTTTACGGGCACCTCAAGGCGAAGGTGGGGTAAGAAATGGCAAACTGAGAAAGGTCTGTTGATGGAAACCGTTTCGTGGTACCACAGGAAAACAAGGTTAAGGTCTGGGTAAATCAAACAAGTGATGGAAGTTCTGGGCAATGAGGTATGGCAGTTGAGAGTTGTTTGGTTGGACAGATTGGGCCGATTAATCCAAAATGCATGTCATGACCATTGGTACCAGCTGTCTCGCTCAGATATGTTTCTTTTCCTTCTCTTTTCAAACAGTCATCTGTTTTTGGATTCTTCTATCCTTAACTCAAAAAATCATTGCATTTCATTTTCTTTTGAGGGTTTTATCTAGCTGAGATGTTTCAGTGCCAGTTTTGTTCAATGTAAGCATAAAGGACTTCAAAGCTCACTACCAGCTTCCGGAATTGTAAAGCATAACGTGGTCAGAGCATGTCAAAAACAACTTGATGTCAAGTGGAATACAGGGAATTAACGGAAGTTTCATCGGTGAAATGATTGGGGAATGTCGTGGGAAAGGCAAAAGCTCAAACAAAAGGGTCAGAAAAGTGAAATAACAGCATGGGTGTAAAACATTTAGGTCGCCAGATGTTGGGAAATTTAAAAGTTGGTCAGAAAGTCAAGCGGTTCAGGGTCAGTGCGTGGAAGTCAGTCAACACAAAGCAAGGCAGTGGAAGGATTTTTTAGCAAGAATGCCATCAACTAACCACCGTTTTAAACTGACGAAATTTTCTTTGATTGAAACAGGGGTAGAAAAGTTAGCCGTTGAGGAGGAATTCTCCAGGAGGGAAAAACAAGCAGTAATCAGGTTTGACCGCAAAGTGCGGTTTGATTAAATACAAGATAATCCTGAATAGCATAGGGGAATATAATTTGGTTGCAAAGTTTGCATGATTAGAATAAATGCAAGTTGTCAGGACCTTCCTGGATAATAGGACGTAATTCATATACCCGGGTAAGATAACTTGGTACAGTGAGAAGTAACACCTTAGGTTCATAATTGTTTGGAGTTGTCAGGATCTTCCTGGATAAAAGGATGTAGTTTAAACCCTTGTAGATAACATGATGTAGTGAGGGTAATACCTTAGGTTTGTAATTATGAGGAGTTGTCAGGACCTCCCTGGATAATAGGATTTAGCTTTCAATTCTTAGTAATATGTGATAATATGATTCAGTTCAACACTCACCCATACACCCAGCTTCCAAACCGGGGCAGAAAATTTTCGTCGGTTGATTATTTTTTTTGAAGTCAGGAGTCCGCCTGGAGAACAGAGACATACGGTTTAAATTTTAAAAGTCAGGAGTCCGCCTGAAGAACGGAGACATACGGTTTAAATTTTAAAAGTCAGGAGTCCGCCTGGAGAATAGAGACATTCAATTTCAAATTCAGAAATCAGGAGTCCGCCTGGAGAATAGAGACATACCGTTCAAATTTTAAGCAATCAGGAGCCCGCCTGGAGAACAGAGGTGATACAATTCAAATTTTAGTTTTCAATCGATTTCTTTGTCTTTTGAAGTCAGGAGCCCGCCTGAAGAACAGAGGCATACAATTCAAGTTTCGGAAGTCAGGAGCCCGCCTGTATAACAGAGCAGTCAGGAGCCCGCCTGGATAACAGAGGAATACATTCAATTCCAAGTTTCGGAAGTCAGGAGCCCGCCTGGATAACAGAGGAATACATTCAAGTTCAAGTTTATTCAAGGTCAGCGATTTGGAGAAAAGGAATAACATCTTAGTTAGCAATTGGAAGTAACAACAATAGATTTCACCAAGAGAACACAATGCAACAAGGCAACAGAAAAACGCAAGATAACAAGACAACAAGGAAGTACAAGAACAAGTTTGAAGAATTTAGATAGGATTTTGTAATTCGTAGCTCGTAGCTTAAGCTAACTTCTTTTATTTTCGACATGGTGTAATAAGGAAGGTCAGCGAGCAGTAGCAGCAGCAGCAACCACAGTGAAATCACAGCTCCTGGCAATCCCAGCTGTCAGACACTCTTGAACTACACTGACCTGATTCCTGTTCAGCCAAGGATATGTAGGCAACTTCTGAAGTAGGGTGCGGTCGAATTTTTCAAAAATGCTTCACACGGAATATGTGAACGGGTAAAATCCCTCATTTCCGCTCACT
The DNA here is from genome assembly GCF_000393655.2 of Nicotiana sylvestris. Classification (NCBI taxonomy): domain Eukaryota; kingdom Viridiplantae; phylum Streptophyta; class Magnoliopsida; order Solanales; family Solanaceae; genus Nicotiana; species Nicotiana sylvestris. The sequence continues at coordinate 218,511,329 of NC_091064.1, forward strand.
TGTCTTTGCACGAAAACTCTTCGCGTTTCCGGGCAAAGAGGGGTAGCTGTGAGCACGTGATTCTTTCCCTAAGCAGATTATTCCCAAAATCCCAAACAAAATAATTTTTCTTTATTTTTACAATTTTTGTGCATTTTGGTGTCATTTTCTGATAATTGTTGCATTTTATTTGCGCATGTTAATTTTAATAAAATACAAAAATATGCATTTTTGCATTTAGGTTTTAATTTTATATTTTTAGTATCAATTAAGGGTTAATTTGTTTAGAACAAAACATAAAAAATCACAAAATTAGTTCACTTTTGCATTTTAATGATTTTTATTGTGAATTTGTCATGAAATAGCTTTTAAACAATTTTAGGAATTAATTAGTCTTTGTTTTGAAATAATTAGGATTTCATGTTAGTTTTACATCTTTATAAAAATTAGAAAAATTATAAAAAATTTAAAAATGAGAAAAAGGAAATAAAAGAGAAAAGAAAATAAGAGTAGAAAAGTGGTCTTAATAAAGACCCAAATTTGGGCCAATTCATTGAAAATTTTCAGGCCCAAACGCCCTTAGACCCGTTCCAACCGGATCCAGGCCCAATGCTTCAATACCCGGTCTACCCAATCCAATCCAAAACGGCGTCGTTTCAGAAAATGATCTCAACCGTTGCTTCTTGATCTAACGGTTGAGATCGTCCTAGGTTTAGGATATAAAATTGTCTGAAGCCCCCCCCCCACCCCATTCATCATCGTCTTCCTCAAACCCCACAAACCCTAGCCGCGCCGCCCTGCAAATCTTAGACCGCCGGTGTCGGCGCCGACGTTATTCATCCCCAAATTTACACCCCTCATCCTCATCACTCTCCTCTTTCCATTCCTACCATTGGTTCCCCTCGAATATGGCCGGAGCTCGTCGAATCTCCGATTAAAGTTTCCGGCCAAGTCGCAAGTTCATCCAAACCAGCCCAAAATCATACCACACAATCCCTAGACTTCCCTCAACCCAAATCCATGACTATTTTCCTTCGAATCTTGGTGAAGTAGCTCGGACTTCAAATCTGAAAATTTTTGGTCAAAGCCCTAACACAAAATCTTATGATTTTGGACCGTACTATCCTTAACCATGTGTTTATTGTGAGAACACATGGTTAGGGATGTTACGAGTCAAAAATTTGGAAGGATTTGAGCAAGCAGTGATTAGTCGGGGGTTTAGCTCCGTTGGTAAGTTTTTCTTTAACTCCCCGAGTCATTTTTTTAATATAGTCTCATATTCCCTTATTTGGTTAGCTTGGATTGGTTGTTTATCGATCATATTTTAATGTCGTTCATAGATAATAATAATAATTATTAATTTAAATGGCTAGTATTAATGTTAGTTCATGCTGATACACTGTTTTGATCGCCATGTTTTTCTTTTTCTGATTGTTTAATGATTCTGGGTTTAGATATTAGTTTAATGTTGACGACTACTCTCGTTTGATTAATGATTGTTAGAATATGCATTAGGATAAGTTGTATTTTAAATTCAATCTTGATATTTTGTATTAGAAGTGAACCTGGTTGGTTATAGCTGAATGGAACTCTTTGTTTTGGGGCTAACCTCAGTCATTTAGCTGGGGTTAAAAGGATTGGGATCAGTTAGCATTTGGGCTGTAAATTCCAGACTAGTAGAAGGGCATTTTAGGGATAGAAAAGGGTAGTTTCTTTAGGAATAGTAATTTCAAAGTAAGGGTAAGGGTAGTATAGGTATTTGGTGGGTAGAAGAGCATCCTAGGGCCTTCTAGAAGGGTACTTTAGTGTAGGTATTAGCATAATAGAAGGATTTACTTGTTGAGCAAGTCAAAAATAAAGGGACTAAACTGAAAATAAGGGAGGGACTAAAAAGAAAACCAAAAATCTGATTCACCCTTTTGTGTCACCTATAAAAAGGCATCAAGTGCCTTGAGGAAGGGGATTCAACTTTCAGCCCAAAATTCCCCCAAAAGTATGTTCTCTAAATTTCAGATCTGGGATTTGAAATAACAACTCAAAACTTCAAAAAAAACAATAAAAAAAACTCTCGAAAAAAGGGGTATAAGAAATTGTTCTATTGAAACCTAGGATACATCTCGAATGTAGTTGTTAATTCGTTACTCTTCATTCATGAGTTGACGACTGAAGTTCTGAAAACTACTTGGGATTGGTTTAAGGTCTAATTAGAGTGGGATTTAGTCATGTTCTGTGGTGGTTTGTGATTGTTGAAGGTGTGGTTTGGTGTTGACTACTCGGTTATCATTTGATTTCAAATTTCCTTGTGATTCCTGGCTGGTTGAGTGTTGCTCCTTGCTGCTGTGCTAACTTCTTCTCTTTCCTGTTGAATTTTGATTCCCAAGTACATTTCCTTGACTTGCATCTATGTAACTCTAAGTCAAAGTGGAGAGAATGAGAATGCTACTGGAATTCTGTTGCCTTTGAAAATATTGTCTGATGATTGCTTTTCCATAGTTTAGTTTGTTTAAATTGTTTGACTGTTAATAATTGATTAAGTTGGTGTTGATTCGAGCCAATAACTGATTTGTAATAACAGGGACTGATAATTGGGACTGTCCAAGTCGTTGTATATTTAGCAGTTGATGTTTAGGGATCTAGGATTTGTTAATTGGTTAGTTTGAGGGGGCGAGCTAGAATTAACCTTGTTCTTTTTAAATTCAGTTGTAAATGTCAAAAGGTGGTCTGAAATAGGCAATTAATCCAGGTTTTGGAACTCTCCTGTGATAGCTGTTAGAATGGTGTGAGATTGCAATCATTTGAGCCTTGTTTGATATTTCAGTATACGTGTTTCATTCGCCTTAATAATATCTAAGGGTAAGTAGAAATAATCCGAGTGTTGCGTTAAAATCGGGATAGTTTAGTATCTTCGTCAAGCTGAATCACGGTCTCCTCTATTATAAGTGTGGAATACAAATAATTTGGAATTGTTCCTGCATATATTGCAACTGAAATTAGACTGTGGTTGCGAAGGATTAATGTGTGTTTATACGTGTGATTGCAATTGTAATTGATACTCCGTTGAAATCTGGACAGATTCGATGCTTGACTGGCGCTCAGCATCTAGAAATGAAAATGGGGCCCTCAGTAATTGGTTATTATAATTGATTAGAATTTGGGAGGGCCGTTTAGCGAACTTCACGGCCTTCCCCAAATAATATTATGTTAGAATCTTTAGGCGCGATTTAATTAAATCACTTTCTTAAAACTCGTATGCGCATTGATGCGATCCAAATCCAAATCTCGACGAAGTCGAAATGTGTTGACAACCACGGGTGCATTGATTGCGACGTGGTTTGAAATGCGTTTTCACGACGTCGTAATTCTTTTAGAATAAATAATGATAAAAAACGGTTTACGAATAAAAGGAACATAAGCTAACAGGTATTAAAAATCAGATAAAATCAAATACAACAGTTAAGCGACCGTGCTAGAACCACGGAGCTCGGGAATGCCTAACACCTTCTCCCGGGTTAACAAAATTCCTTACTCGGATTTCTGGTACGCGGACTGTTAACAGAGTCATAAATTTCCTCGGTTCGGGATTCAATCGGTGACTTGGGACACCATACTCTGAATAATTAATAACTAAATCCCATTCCGATTGTCCTTTAATTGGAAAAACTCCTTTACGCCCTTGCGGGTGTAGGTGAAAAAGGAGGTGTGACACTTATAATTGATGAACCTAAGGCAGTAATGAAATCATAGGGTTTAGATTTTAAAAAATAATTAGGTACATACCAGTTAAGAAGAGAAAAACACAAAATGCAAAGCAGATGTTGTGCAATATCTAGCCTTGGCTTACATCCGGCTAGACTAATGGATACCACAAGTAGTAGAGAAGAACAAATAGCTTTTAGAGTGTAAGAGTATTTTTGTGAACTAATGTCTGTCTAGAAGTGAGAATAGAGAAGAGTATATATAGTAGTTAGGAGAAAAACAGAATAAGGTAAAGGATATCAATCAGTCAGCAATTACGGAAGCTTACAGAATCAATTATGCACAAAATCAGTATAGTCTCCCTTAATTAAGGGGTAATTACCCAACGGTAAAAGGGCAGGACAATATTTATGAAAAGAAAATCGAGTAAGACTTAAGTACAAAGTGGGCAATTAGGGGTAAATAAGTAGGGGTTCAATTAAGGAAACAATCTTGAGGAATCAGTAAGTATCACAGTTAATCAAATAAGGCAAGAAAAATAAAAAAATGTAAAATAGGGAAATAATCAAGAATCACACATAGGTCTTAATAGAGCAAATCAGCGAATCAAACTCAAAAAATAATACTGATTTAAAGGAGAAGAATATAGGTTTCCATGAATAAACAAACAAGCCAAGTATAAACACATAGAATCAGTCGAGAATCAAATCAGAAACCTTAATAGAGACATACTAGGGCAAAAACCACAAGACATCAAATTAGGCTTAAACGAAAATCATGAGAATCAAAGCGTAAAACAAAATAATGTGGCAAGTAACACGGACAGACTCAAAGTCAAAATAAAAATATAAGAAAATTGGGTTTTAGCATAAACTAATTAGGGTTGAGGTAAGCTCAACATAAATCGGCCAAAAAGCACATAAGAACAGAAGGTTAAACATTCAAAGTCAGAAAACGTTTTGAGAAAAGGATTTCCAGGAAACCCTAGCTTTAGAAAAATGGAAAATCACTCAAAAAACTAGAAGGTTTTTTATGAAAATCATGTGAAAAGGTCCGATTTAGGGTTTTTCAGATGTAAATCAGAGATGAGAACATAGACTTAGGAACCCACAGATTTAAGATGAAATAAGAAGTTGTTACTCAAAATCGAGCCACAATGGCCTGAAACAGGCAAAAAAGACCCGAAGGCATAAGCAAACTAGCCCGGGTCCCTTGAGAATCTTCTCAAGGACCTTAGAGATGGAAGTACCCAGCATAGGAGGGGCTATTAGAGGCCTGAGGTGGTGAAGAACCACCATGACTGGCGATAGATGAGTGACTATGGGGGGAGAATTAGGGTTAGGGCCAGAGAGCATCTGAGAGATAGAGAGGAGAGTGACAACAGGGAGGGGTGGAAATGAATTAGGTTAGGAGGGGGTCGTTTGGAATTAAAATGGTAAGAACCAATACGGGTCGTTGATCTGAGAGATCAACGGCCAGGATTAGGGGTGCTTGGGTTGAGTCTAATAGAATTTGGGCCTGGGTGAATTGGGTTAGGGACTTGGGCTGGTATTTAGGTCCGTAAAAATTGGGGAAATTAAAAGGCTATTTATTAAATACCCAAATAATTGAATAAAAATTATTTTATAAAATAATTAACAATGAGAAAAAATAATTTTTATGCATAGAAGTGCTTCAAAATAATTATTCAACATTTTAAAAATATAATTGACCAATTTCTGATAAAATAATGCAATGTGGCATGCATGGGCTATAATTGCAAAATTATTGCAATTGTAACCAAAAGGTGTAAATCTGGCCGTTTATGAGATGATTTGAACTTAATAGGGCTATAAATAGCAAAATTAAATATAGAGCCATTTGTGATGCAATTATAGAATTATTTATATAAATAAAATACTAGACTAAATTAAATTAAAATATAAAAATTATAGAAAAATATCAATTGATGCCAATGCATAGTTTTGAAGGTATCAACACACGTTACTCCCTGCACCTTGTGTGCAGATCCAGGTGCCCGAGCATCAGAGTGAGAGCTTCCAACACTCTTAGAGTTTCACCGGGGATCGCAAGGTAGCTGCACGGTGTTCGCAGCCCTGCCTTCCTCCTTCCTATCTTAGTGTTTTGTATATCAGACTCATATTGTACTATCTAGACGGTGTTTTGGTTGTATTTAGAGGCTCATGACTAGTGACACCAGATTTGGGCTGTGTTAGTGTATTTCATACTGTTTTCTGCATATTTCTGTTGATTTTTATTTTACTTATGAAAGCTTTGAGACTTAATTGGTTATAGAAAATGATTTTATAAAAGGAATTCGATGTGGTAAGAGTTGGTTTGGCTTGCCTAGTACTGTGATAGGCGCCATCACGACTGGTGTACCTGGGGTCGTGACAAAATAGTTGGCCCTTTAATAGCGTGAAATGCTTCTAATATTGTGTAAAAAGTGTAATTTGATTATATGAGTTTGATGAACTTGATTTTCTATTGCTTCTGAAAATGATATATCTATTGTTGAGGAGAAACTAACATTTTGCTATTGATATAGGTGTGCAAAAGAATATTGAAAAGACAAGTATTGATGTGGTAGTATTGCTCCCAAACGCACACGCAAGTATATGTGGTCGTACAAGTAATAAAATAATAAGTCGAGTGTCGAACCCACAGAGACTTGTATGAACTACCCACTAAATTCACCAAGATTGTTATTCAGTCGAGCCAATTCGAGTTTAAAAGTGTGATTATATTAAACAATAATTCTAAGTAGTAACTATATTATCAAGCAACAAAATGATTGTTGTGTATTCAGTAGAGACAAATATTACATGGTTGTGATTGATTCACCAATCATATTATGCTCTAATTAACTCTGACTTTCATACAATTCACTCATGGTTACTAATTAATCGAACAATTGCTCTCGTAGCCTTCTCCCGAAGTACTACTCGTCAATTCAAAATAGATTAACGCCTATATTCCTATGAAACCAATCCATTAAGAACGCATTAAGATTATGATATTTAATTAAGCATGGTGACTAGGTATATTCCTATCCTAACCATAACCCTCCCCCCCCCCCCGAGTTAAGATCATGCTCTTTTTAATTCTTCTCTAATCTAAACATGGCTTTCCCAAGCATAACAGAGATAGTAAATAGAACCTAACTGTTGGCTAGATAATTAAGCAATTAATCACAGAATTAAAAAAACAGCCATATATTGGTGAATTATACTTAAGGTTAAGTCAACGTTAAACAATAATATTCATGGCTAAATCAAAACCCCAGAACTATGGGTTTTATCCACTCGTATAATATCAAATCCAATGCACGGTATTGAATAATTGAAACTACTTAGAAAGATGAAGAAAAAAACTGAGAATCCTTGCTCCCGAGTATTCCATGTCTTGTTCTCGCCTCCAAAGAATGTCTCACCCCCCTCCCCAAATAGGTTTAGAACCTCTTTTATACATGTTGGGGGCGTGTAGGGTTAAAATCACTAAATCCTAGCCGAATTAGGACAAAATCCGCCCCTTGGAGTCTCTCTTGGCGCCTGGCACCAACCTGGACAACAAACTTTTTGTTCTTCTATAAATGGCATTTTGGTTGGTGCCTAGCGCCAACCTGGATAGTGAATTTTCTAGTCTTCTATCAATGGCATTTTGGTTGGTGCCTACGCCAACCTGGACACCAAACTCGTACTTCCTCCAAATTCTTCCGTTTTTACTTTAATTTTCATGCCAATTTTTCAAATCACTTTCATTTGACTCCTACACATAAAAACACCACGAATTAGAATAAATCATTGCATTACACATACAAAAGTCACGCACTATGAGTAAAATGCATGGCGATATGCATACTTTATATGGAATATCAACACTTAAACTCTTGCTCGTCCTCAAGCAATGGAACTCCCAACTACACCCAATAACGTACACATCTCAACCAAAGAGGAGCGCTTCAATTTTTAATCATACACTCTACCCTTGACTATGATCAATACCCGCAATGAAGCATGACATATGAATTTCACATTATTCCCATTTTAAACATGCTCAAGTATATACATTTCAATTCAATCAATTCAAACAACCTACCCATAACAACCTTACCTCACAGGCCGACTTGTTACCACTAAGCACTCACAACTCGCGCACTCACCCAACAAGAGAAATTCACAACATCAAAAATCCGTCATGAGATAATGTGCCCTCACTAATAACCAAAAAAGTGAATATAGAATAGTCCACACAGTCAAGTATGACTTTAAATATAAATTAAGGACATCAAACAATTTGAACAAAAATCTCTCCCTCTCACAAAGAATTCATGTGCATTCTGTGGTTGTACCATAAGCTTGCCCGTAGTGTACATCTCTACTAATCTATGCTCGCCAAATCTAGGATCAATTAGGACTTTAAGATTGTAATTTCGGCTACGGGATGGGTAAGATACATTTAGGAACAATGACTAACCATTCTAAGAACTTTAATACACTACACTCAAAATCGATCACATACTTTTCTCAACCAATTCACTCGCCACAACCATATACAGCATAGCCATCTTCTTTAATTAAGCACTTCTACATCCCCACTAGCACGAATTAGTAACATTAGGAGATGTGTATTTTTCTACATTATTTGAACTATCAATTTTTTTCTTCTTGATTTTTTTAGCATACATTAAGGTTCATTGGCTAGTGACCTTTTTTTACAATTTTAGTGCACCTTAAGGGCCTTTCCATAGTTCCACTCTAAATTTACTCTCCAATCTCTACTTTACTTCTTTTAGCGACTAATTGCCTTAGGAGGTAAAGGTTAAACCATCTCAAATTAAGAACAAAATAAGGGTACGACTTGTAATGTGGGTGCCAAAGAAAAGGTCTATATGCTCAAAGGGGCTAGCAACGGAAAATTCTATTTGTAAGTGACAAGCACATTTATGATCGAGCAAGAAATGCCTATGTCATCTCCTGGACTAGTACAACTCAATGATTTTGCTTCGATCAACACACATGGCAATTTTTAGACTACACAGGATAGCATAGAATACCACAAATCCTTACATACACCTTACGTATGGCTCAATCAAGACGGTTTTGTTCAACTCTCAAGTCAAGCAAGCACATATAATTGAGAAATTTTAAGAAACATTGCACTATGTGACATACAAGTCGAACAACTGAGAAAAGGCGTCACAAAGTCTATTTAATTTGCTCAGGCATCACAATTCAAATCAAATATATGGGAAGACAGAGCGCATGCCATAACCTAATGTGCCAGCACCAAACACGTTAATAGGTACCTCAGAGCAACTTAGTTTCTTCCTAACCTATTCATAAAAAGAATAATAAAGTACACAGTTTGAGCTACACCCTTGGAAAAGAACCGGTGCCCAAAAAAAACCAAGGGATACTACCTAACTGTCCTACAAATAAAATCTTTTTGGTATTTTTAATCGGACTTTACCTTGTTGATACCCAATTTTTCTTTATGTATTTTTATACTCAAAATACTTTCAAAATAACATATATATATATATGCATATATAAGCATACCCAATTATTTTGGTTTTTTTTTCAAATTTTTAGAGATTTTCAAAACCAATTTATTGTCTATTTTAGCAGTACAAAATTCGATAATTATTCCCAAATAATTATTTTGGTAAGTAATTTATTTATATTCTCATATTTACACCAAAATATAATTAAGGTAATTTTTTGCATATTTTTTACAAATTTATTTGGTATTTTTAAAAGTTAAATTGCATATAATTGCAATTATAGCCTATTTTACAATTAACAGCATTTCATAATTATCAAATTATTTCCAGTATTTTTAAATTAATACTTATACCTTATTAATTAGTTCAGTGCTTTTAATTTGTTTTAAAACCCATGTTAACTATTTTATATAAAATAAAAAGGAAAAACTGTCTATTTAACATTTAGCCTCATTTTATTGCAATTATAGCTCATTCAGATTTCAATTTTAGCCCTCAATTTACCCAGTCCTAACCCCAATTGGACCGACCCATATTTTCAATTAATCAACCCGGCCCAGCTCCGATTTAATCTGAGCCGTTGATCAAATGAGATCAACGACCCAAATTTGATTTCCTTAATTAAAATCCAATTACCCCCCAAAGCCCCTCATTTCTGAGACGGTCTCTCTATATATATATATTGACTCTCCCTCTCCCTTCTCTCTATAACCTTCTAGTTCTCTTCTTCTCCGATGAACCCATCGCCTCTCCGGCTACCTCCAGCCTCACCTCTTTCGATCATCAGTCGTCGTGAAGCCTTACCTCGTTGATTCCCTCTATCTTTGAGACCCAAAGAGCCTCTACCATGCGAGATGGTCACTGAAAGCTTTTCCTGGTTCGTCTCCGGCTGTCCTCCGATGGGTTTTGTCCGATGGTGCTATGAACACTATTATTGCTGAGTTTCACAGCCAGGTTTCTCTCACTTCTCACTGGTTTCTTATGAAACCCTAATATGTACCCAACCTCTTAAATCTCTATAATTTTTACAATTTTTTAACTCACACCTTGGTTTTTTACACTATTCTCTACTCGATCTTTACGATTGTTCAAATTTTAAAACGTTTTGTTCCCCTTTTGAAACTAGGGTTTCTGAACCCCTTTTCAAAATCACTTTATTTTCTGATTTTGAGTACTGACTCGTGATTCTCAGTACTATTTTTCAAACATTTGGCTTAAGTTTGATGAAACCCTAACTTTGTATAATTGTGTTTGCATTATTTGCATGTTTGTGTGTTCGTCTGGGTTCTTCTCTGAGTTCCATGCTCTTTGCTTTAATCTTGTTGTTAGTGTTTCATTCCCCTACCATTCTGTGTTCTTCGCTTAAAGCTTCTCTGATTGCTTACACGAGGATTTTATACTGATTATCCGAGCCCTCTTTGAGACTATGATACTTGCTTTGAAATTGTGATTTTGTGTATTTACCCCATAGTTTGAATTACTTCCTTAAATTGTGGGATACTCTCCTCGATTAATACTGATTTCCTAGGTCTTCAATCTCGTTCATTATTTTTAAAATTATTTTCCTCAATTACAGTGGTATTTTGCCCTATATATGTGCACAAATTTGTTGATTGATTTGCCTGACCTATTTTCCTAATTAGAGTGTCATGTACCTAGTCTTTATTGAATACTATATTTTACTCTATTTCCTTATGTGATTATACCCTACTTTGTGATTTCTTTCCTTTTAAATGATTGATTTTTACCGTTTGATTTGGATTCCTTAATTAAAGGGAAGTCCATATACTAATTTGATTGTGATTGATGCCAGTTCCTTAATTAAGGGACTGCTGCCTTATTGATTACTCGTATTCAGTACTATAAATACTCCTTATTCTCTTTTACAAACACACAACAGTCTTCGGACTTACACATCACTGAATACTTTCAAAATCTGCCTTCTCTCTTGCTCTTTGGCTCAATTGCTATTCTCTGCTCCTGCTTATTATTAGCCGGCTGAAAGCCAAGGCTAATATAGTGTTACTACTTTGTCTTTGCATCCTGCTCTTGCTCTTTTACTGGTATGTCCTAATTAATTTTCAAGTCTCACACCAATGTGTTTATTTTTGTTTCAGTTCATTATCTTTGTGATTCTCTTCTACTTATGCTTCTCTTGCTCAATGTGTGATAGATTCGTTGGTTTAATGCTTCACCATGTCTTCTGATTTACATGCTAAGTCTGTCTTTGTCTGCTCCTAACTTTACTTGCTATGCCTATGTCCTGTTGTTACACATTAGCATGCCTAACTTTACTACCTCCCAATTCCCCCTGAATCCCCTGATTCTGTGTAGTCCTGTTCATTAAACCTGTATCCCCTTTAGCATTGTGTGATCTATTTGCTCCCTTTCCCCAAGACCCCTGTATGATATCATGTACTATTAAACTATTGTTCTGATGTTTTCTTTTAAAGCAAACCCCCCTTGTTTTTCGAAAGTTCTTCTTCCTGCACTTCACACTACTCTTAGAAAATAGGTTTTGCCCCCTTCGTGTGAGCATTGCTTTGAGTATCTCTGAGTACTCACTGAACTTTGACACACAAGGCGGGTACTCCACACTGCACCTATCCTGCATTCTTCTAAAATACCTAGGTGCTGGTATTGGCCAGGACCCTATGGGGCCCTAGGAAGCTTTGCCGCACCTAGACCATGGCAAAGGCTGTGAGCTCGAAGGGGTTGAGGTTGGAAGACTGGGCCTGATTTAAGGCTCCCTATAGAATAACTTCTTATTTTTCTTATTTACTGTAATTCAGATGATACTGGTTTGTAATAATTTGTAAACAAACTATTGGGGGTGAATAGTGAATATGGGGGAGGGTTATGCATGTTTAGTTTAAGTAATGGGTAGAAAACATGCTTATAGGGCTTTATTTGCCTATTTGCGCAATAGATATCATGTATAGGGCATGCATCGCATACATTAGTAATCCTGTTTTAGATTCTTTACTTTCAGCCTGCTATTATACTCACTTCGTAATCATGATTAGTTAATAACCAACAAATAACTGTTATAAAATTACCGCTGCATTTAGGGACCATGTTTTAGGAGCCTTTATGTGCATTAGACATCATGTTAGTTAGGTTTTTTTATTTTGTCTAAGTTACAATTGCTGAACGCTTCACCAGTATGTTTAATCTAACAATACAAGTACGGTTAACTGTATGTGTGTCTCTTTAAAACTGGAGATTAATATGCATGTTCACCTTTAAGACAAGTAGGCAATACATAAAATGCCCAGGCAAGCTTTAGGCCTAATAAAATCGATTAATCATGTTTTTACCAGTTTCGAACTAATCAGCCTCCTTTAACATTCTGAACTCTGCTTCTTGTTTGCCTCTCTGAAGTTCACTCTGTTTTACTAAAACTCCCGCCCTATTTTGAAATAATCTCAAAATCATGCATCTTTTCTATTATGTTTTCTACTGGGTTATCTTTCCTTCCCAAAATCGTGCTATTTTTAAGTATTTATCCTATGTCTCGTCGGGTTACTGCATCTTTAATGCCTCTACTATATTTTCAAAGTGTGTTTTAACAAGTTTTATCTATACTTTACTAATTCCTAAACTGTTGTATACTTACTGCTGTCTTTAGTTGTATTTCTGAAAATCGAACATTCTTCGAGTCACTCAGTTTTAATTAAGCCTTCTGCTTTCACTGAAGCTTACTTTTTTCAGCAATCCTGCTTTTAAACTCTTATCTTTGAGACTTTAAATGTGTTTGAGGCGTGCTAATTACGTGTTCACTTGTGGAGGGATCTGTGAGCCTTTATTTGTCTTTGTGTGTCCCCTTTATGTGCAGTCCTATTTGTTATATATGTCGCTTAGCATTTTATCCTTTAAACCTAAGGGTTCAACCTAGTCCTCACCTTGTAGGAATAGTAGTCCTAAATACCCTCTAGGACTTATAGGACGGGATGGGTAATAGCACGCAATAAGCATTCGTGACCAATTCACGCTCTAATAAACTTTATGGGGTGGGAAGGGTAGAATATGGAGATGATGACCGACGTGCTAATATCACGTGCGACCCCTCATTTGAGGAGTGATTGTTGGGTATTGCATTGAAGTGATCCATATTAATCATAAACCTAGGACCCCCTTCCCTTTACTTGCTTTATCTCTTTTGTAAAACTCTTTAAATCTTTTTAAATTCTGCCTTCTCTACTTACTTCCATAAGTTTCAACCTAATTGCAATGTTATATGCAAGTCCTTATTTGAGCCTTGATCGTTTACTTGTAAAGTCACAATTGTAACATGGCCGGGACCACACTAGTGGATCCTGAGGGGTGCCTAACACCTTCCCCTCGGGATAATTTCTAGCCCTTACCCTATTCTCTGGTTTCTTTAACTCAAACCCTTCTCAAAGTGTCCTAACGCACTATAATCATTAGGTGGCGACTCTTCATCTTCTAAACCCAATTCTCGAAAGGGAATAGAGTTGTCCTCCCAATGTCGTATACCCGATTTCGACCCATAGAAAAAGGGGGCGTCGACATACCTCTCAAAAATATTATCCAACAGATCCATCATCGGTAAAAGTCCGAGCTTTTTCTATTTTTTCTTTTGTATTTTTTAAAATAATTTGTCCACTACTCTATGCTAAAAAAAATAATAACAATGTTTATACAATTACACTATACAGAAAGTAATTCCACCACCTCACACTTATATTATGCATAGTCCTCGATGTATGATCACATATAAACATATTAAACAAGGATGAGAAATACTCCCTAAGACCCTCTTGGGCCTAGTTCGCACATGATCCTCAATATTAAAGGTCGGAATGACCCCACACTTAAGCTCAAACATGCTCCTCAGCTTCAACTTTAGGTACTCAGACTTCCCCTATTCTGCAAAACAAAAACAACATAAAACTTGACACCATGTAAAAAAAAATATAATAAATAAATAAATAAATAAAAAATAAAATACAGGCTGGGTTGCCTCCCAACAAGCGCATGATTTAACATCGCAGCACGATGCCATCACTTTCACTACTTTTCCTTCTGCTTTGAGGATATAAATGGCTGTCACGACCCAAAATCTAAACATTCTTAGTCTGATTGCCTTTCCCCTACCGGGAATAAAATACCGAATCTATAGATCATGCATTGAGTAAACCTCCCTTCAAGTCATTCACTGCCCGTGACACATAGGCAAACATCCTACCATCATATCAATACTGCAGAACAATCATTCATAGAATCATGGCAACTTGTGCCTAGCCTCAGAGCTCTCAAAGTACCGCTACTGAGCTGAAACGACAGAATATCCTTCCACAAGGCGACGATAATAGCTCAGGCAACCCTGCATGGAGAAACACCCCGCACCACATTCGTAGTGCTATTACAACTCTTCAATTCTCGATTTATAACCAGCGGTTTGCGTCGCGTAAGATTGAGTAGGAAGGAGCAAGGGTATAAGCCTCGAGGAATCAAGAAGGGAAGTACTCCTAACAGCCCTGTAAACTCCCGAAGATAAGTACAGGCATCTCTGTACCGATCCGCGAGACTCTACTAGACTTGCTCATGACTCGTGAGAGCTAAGGGAACCTAGTGCTCTGATACCATGTTGTCACGACCCAAAATCCACTAAGGGTCGTGATGGCGCCGGACACCACTGTCAGGCAAGCCAACAACAATTTACTAGCAATTTCTCATTTTATTTATTTTGAAATCATTTCCTTTAACAACTGAATAATAAATAATAAACTCCACTGAATAAATGAGGTTGTCTTTACAAAATTTAACTATTGAAATATCCCTTAATCCTTCTAGAACCCGGTGTCACAAGTGCATGATCATCTACCAGTGAATGAAATAAAATACAGTGACTGTCCGGAATACAAGTGGACACAAATAAAAATACAATACAATACTCTGAAGGAGACTCTGCTGACTACGGACGTGTCGATAAAAGCAACTCACCTAAGTCTCTGTATCAACCATGCCGATATGCCACTCATAAACCTGTGCAACAAAAATGCACAACAAGTGTAGTATGAGTACGAAAACAACGTGTACCCAATGAGTATCCCGTCTAATCTCAAAGAAGTAGAGACGAGAGGTCGACTTCGACACTTACTAGTGGTCCAATAATGTTATCTCAATAATATAGTAAATCGGTGATTTTTATAAAAATGATTGTAATTCAATGGAATGAAGCAAGTAAGAAATTCTTTCTTTTATAGAAAATTTCCAAATTCCTTTTCATCGTTTAGACAAATATTCTCAAACCAAGAAGAGGCAATAACAACTTCAATAAGTTTCAAGGCAAGCAATACAAGCATGCACAAATCATGCCGAGGTCGTACGGACAGATCCAACAATATTTAAACTATACACTACCAGAGGGTCGAATGGCGCGAATCATAGATGCATCTATTTAATCTACCGAGGCGTTCGGCCCGTTCCAAAAATAAACACACACAGACAATCAATCAAGAAGTCAACATGGAACAATTATCCAAAGAAAAGCCAATTCTCTTTTAACAATTTAAGAAAATAAAGTTTAAATCTTTTTAGAAATTCATTTACTAATTCGATGTGATTTAAGCAATTCAAGTTGTCAATAAGATTACAAATAGTCCAAGTATAGCATGCTTTTGGGTCCTAGACTACCCGGACATAAACATAATAGTAGCTACGCATGGACTCTCATCACCTCGTGCGTATGTAGCCCTCAGAAATAGGAGCACCTAACCAATTATTTCACCTATGGGGACAATTCCCTCTTACAAGGTTAGAAAGGAGACTTACCTCGCTCCGAAGATCCATAACCGACATTTCCACGCCCTTCCAAAGACCCGAATCGATGCTAAATGCTCCAAAGCTAGCCAATAATTATGCAAATCCATTAATATATGCTCAATTACTCATTACAATCCAATTTATAGCAATTCCTAACCCCAATCGAATAGTTGAAAAAATTGCCCTCGGGCCCACGTGCCCGAATTCTGAAATTGTTTGAAGATAAAGTTTACCCATAACCTCACGAACCCAAATAAATAATTTATTCTCAATTTTATGCCCAAAATTGTGGTCAAATTCCAAGAATATCAATTTTCTAGGTTTTCCCTCTAACCCCAAGTTTCTTCAAATTTCATGCTCAACTCCGTACATAATCAATGTATTTAACTCAAGATAGGTGGGGATAGCTTACCTTATCGTTTGATGATGAAAATCCCCTCTTGAAACCCTCCAAGAATCGCCCAAGCCAAGAAAATATGAGAGAAAATGGATAAATCCCAATTTTTAAAACACTCACTACCTCCAGCCCATTCCGCACCTGCGGTCTCTTGACCGCTTCTACGGTTCCGCAGGTGCAGACCAAACGCCGCTTCTGGGGTCCAGGGCTCCCGGCCTATTCTGCTTCTGCGTCCTCTCCTCCGCATATGCGGTCTCGCATTTGCGGTGAAATGACCGCATCTGCGGTCCTAGCTCTCCCCCACCAATTTCGCATCTGTGACCATAGGGCCACTTCTGCGGCTCCGCACCTACGACCCTAGTCTCGCAGGTGCGGTTACACCAGCAACTTAACTTCAGCCTTTTCCAAAATTCCATTTTCGATCCGTTAACAACCCGGAATCCACCGGAGGCCCCCGGGACCCTAACCAAGCATACCAACCAGTCCCAAAACACATTACGGACTTGCTCAAGACCTCAAATCATATCAAACAACGCTAAAACCACGAATCGACCTCCAATCCAAGCTTTATGAACTTTAGAATTTCAAACTTCTACTTTCGATGTTTAAACCTATCAAATCACGCCCGATTGGCCTCAAATATTGCACACAAGTCATATTTGCCACTACTGACCTACTCCAACTTCCGGAATCGGAATTCGACCCTGATATCAAAAAGTCCACTTCTGGTCAAACTTCTCAAAAACCTTCAAGTTTCTATCTTTAGCCAAAAGACTCCAAAATGGCCCACCGACCTCCGAATTCACTTCTGATCGCGCTCCCAAAACCATAATCACCATACGGAGCTATTCCCAGACTCAGAATCCCAAACGGACATTGATAATACTGAAATGCACTTCAATCCAAACTTATGAAATTCTTTCAAAATGCTAACTTCCACAATATGCGCCAAAATGTATCCAGGTCTTCCAAAACCCCGATCCGGACATACGCCCAAGTCTAAAATCATCATACGAACCTGCTGGAACCTCTGAATCTTGATTTCAAGGTCGTTTACTCAAAAATCCAATCTTAGCTAATTCTTTCAACTTAAAGCTTCCGAAATGAGAATTCTCTTTCCAAATCAACTCCGAATTTCCCAAAATTCAATTCCGACCATGCGTACAAGTCATAATACCTTAAGTGAAGTTGCTCATGGCCTCAAACTGCTGAACGACGTGCTAGAGCTCAAAACAACCGGTCGGGTCGTTACAATGGCGCTCCTAATTTTGCATCAATTTTTCTGTCACGCTCCTAGGGCGGTGATGTGAAAATAAAGGAACCAAGAAATATATATCGCATCTTGCACTTCTTGGCCTTTAAGTGAGGGATGTCATTTTGTATTCTAGGTGTGGAAAATTTTAGAATGTAAGGGTCTTGTTCTTCATCTATACATCTCTCCAACGGCTCGATCTCCATATATCCATCCAAACATAATGTAGAAAAATGTTTAGAGTGAGTACCAACACGTCCCAACTCTAAAACTGCATTATTTTTGACATCCTCAATACTATATACTCCCTCAACCTCAGCATCATCAACAAGAACATGGTCTGGTGATTGTTATTCTCGTTTTAGCTCCTCAATTTGGCCTAGAAGATCTTTTTCAGCTTCACACAACTAATCACTAACTTATTGGGTATTACCCGCATCAACCATTGTACTCAATTGAGCCTCCAAGTCATGAATAGAACTGCCAAATTTATCGATCTCGTATCCCAGTTCAGCTCTTCCTTTTATAAAGTGTTGCATCTCATTCGTAATTTTCTCACGAAAACCTCCATATTCCTCTAATAATTTCCTATGAATATCAAGAATGTGAACTTCGCGTTCCACATTATGTAATTCTTTACTCCTGTCAAACTCACAAGAATTATTAGAATTATCATAAGAAAAGATTGGAGTAGGATAATAACACTTAGGACAATAATTCAATTACCACCACAAATAGTACATGATTAGGGGTGTCAATGGATATTTAAAAATCGATTAAATCGACCGAACTATACCGTACCGAACCGAATTTTAGGTTTCTTTAAATAAAACTGCAGGTTTTTATATAAATCTATAACCGTAACGATAATTAGGGTAGGTTTTTTATTTTATGAAAATAAACCGAAAATACCAAACCGTACTTAATAAATTTATAATGTGAACAATATATTATATATTAATTTTAAAAATAATAAAGCATTAAATTTTTTCTTGGGCCTTGGAATTATGAAATAGTTACCAGCCAACAAGTAATTAAACTCAAAATCCTAATTCTCAAACTTATTATGCTACTCCTATTGAAACTAAATTATTTCCAGCATGTTCACTAGCAAGACACAAGGTATTGTAGTGATTATGAGTAGCAAACTACAATGTATTAAATATGTTTCATTTTGTACGATTTTAATTTATCCTTTTAAATATTTAATCTTCTATAGACTTTATTCTTGAATCCCAACTTAGATAATATTTTTCCACTCGTGTGATTTATATTTTTTTGTATTTGCTTAATTTCTTTTATACAGATGTAGAATAGTTGATGAATCTATACTCTAGCCATCTTTTATATTTTCTTAATTTATCACCTTTTAAACTGTAAAAATGTCTAGAGACTTTTGCTAAGTCCTATAAAAGTTATTGCATTCTACTTCTACTAGTGACTTTGACATGACATTAAAACAAATACCAAAAATTTACCGAACCGCACCGATGCCGAAGAGAAACCGACATGATTGGGACGGTTTCGAAAAGTCTAATTTTGGTTCTACATAGTAGAATAACCAAAAAATTGGTATAGTGTAAATTTTATAAAATAACCAATTGAACCGAACCATTGACACCCCTAATTGAGATAATGTACACAACTCGGTTCTGTGAATATTTTTACAATATTGCCATAAGTGGGGTCCTTTACGATATGGATAAGGATCACAAAAATAAGAATGCTTACTATCCCACTTATTTTCATTCAAAGATACCATGTAAAAGAAAATATAATACTAACTACACTAAACTAAAATAGATAAAACGTAAAAATCTAATCTAGTAAAAAATAGTCAATATAGCTAAACGTTAGACTTGACGAAATCAACAATTATAGCTAAAACTAGAATGTAGTCAATATTCAAGTCCTTCGCAACGACGCCAAAAACTTGGTGCTCCCAAATGCAAACGCAAGTATACGTGATCGTATAAGTAATAAAATGATAAGTCGAGTGTCGAACCCATAGAGACCTGTATTAACTACCCACTAAATTCACCAAGATTGTTATTCAGTCGAGCCAATTCGAGTTTAAAAGTGCGTGATGTTCTAAACGTCAATACCACACAAGAGGAGGGGGTGATTTGTGTGGTACCCAATTTTTTGATCTAGAAGAACCTAGTTCTTCTAGGTGTTCTAACTACTACTGTTGCGGAATTACAAGTAGAGAAAATAAAGAACACAGAGATTTTTACGTGGAAAACACTTAGCTCAAAAGGTGAAAAAAACCACGACCTACTACTCAGTAGTATTTTCCCCTTCTGATCAACAGATGAACCAGGTTCATCTATATCCAATTTTGTGGATGTTGCAATAGGAATGTCAATTTCTTTGGATGTTCCTTCTTGGTTTTGTTACTGAGGAATATGTTCATGGACAGGTTCCCTCGAGGTTCGAGGATCAGTTCCTCTCTAGTCAGTTCACCCTATCATGTTGCCCTAGGTGGAAGGACCTGTTCCATTACTTGTTCCTTCCCGCGATGCATCTTTAAGTTAGACTGTGGTTTCACCATTTGAATTTCTTATCAGCCCAATCTCTTCATTATCTTGTTCCTACCTCTCAGAAAGAATGTTAGTTTTTTTAAAAATAACATATATATTTTTCTACACATATAGTTCTTTTACTGTATATCTTATAAGCTTTACTATGTGAAGAATATCCCGAGAATACTCCCTCATCACTTTTGGGATCACACTTACCTAGGGAGTCTTTGCCATTGTTGTGCACAAAGCACTTGCATCTAAATGCCCTAAGATGGGATATATTTAGTTTTCTCCCTTTAAGTAACTCATAGGGAATCTTCTTAACAAGAGGCCTAGTCATGCAACTATTTATGATGTAGAATGCAAAAATTCAGCAAACTTAGCATTTTCAAATTCAGTTCTATGATCAGACCTAATTTATACAAGTTGATTACATAGTTATTTCTGAGTTTTTCTAACAAAAGAAGTAAACATGTCAAATGATTCAACTTTAGATGTTAAAACAATGTCTAAGAAAATCTAGAGTAATCATCAACAAGCACCATCACATATCTTTTACCACCTCTTCTTAATATTCTCATTGGACTATAGAGATCCATATGGACCAGTTCCATCGTTCTAGTGGTGCTTACCACTTTCTTGAATTTAAAGGAGCATCTTACCTGCTTCCCCCT
Source organism: Nicotiana sylvestris (assembly GCF_000393655.2). Lineage (NCBI taxonomy): Eukaryota > Viridiplantae > Streptophyta > Magnoliopsida > Solanales > Solanaceae > Nicotiana > Nicotiana sylvestris. Next base: position 218,532,150 of record NC_091064.1, read on the forward strand.
TGCACAAGCCTCATAAACTTTGTATTCCTTGAACTTGATGTTAGGCAGCCCTATCACCAGGTCCTTGGAGTCTAATTTGTTGAGTTGACTCAGACTTGCATGTCCAAGTCTCTTGTGCCAAAGGATGGGATCATTGTCCAACATACTTAAGCAAGTGAGTTCATTTTCTGAAAGTGTGGACAAATATACAATGTATATATTGTTTACTCTTTTTTCCCTGCAAAACAATCTTGTCAGTGGTAAGATCAATAGCAAAACATTTGGCAGAGGTGAATGCTACCAAGTTACCTCTATCACATAATTGTGATACACTGATTAGACTATACTTTAGGCAATCAATCAAGTAGACATTCTCAATAGAGTAAGAATCAGTCTTACCTACCTTTCCAACCCCAATGATCTCACCTTTTTTCCCATTTCCAAAGGAGACATTACCTCCTTTGAGGTCCTCAAGTGAAAGAAACTGGTTCTTGCTTCCTGTCAAATGCTTTGAGCATCCACTATCTATGTACCATATTTGGCTGCTCCCTTCACTTAGACCCACAAAAAGAAATCAAAAGTTAGTCTTAGGAACCCAAACTAGTTTGGGTCCCTTTCTATAGGCAAAAGGGTGAATCAGATTCTTTTTAACCCAACCTGGCAGCCTATTTTTCCCTTGAACAAAAGTTTTATTCTTTTGACTAGCCTTTTCTTTTGCATTACATTTATTTTTGTAATGGTCAATCTTGCCACAATGTGTGCAAATTTTGTTTTCAGGAAGAGTGAGGTACTTGCTTTTAGGATCCCACTTAGGTGCTTGAGTTCCATAACCAAGTGCTCTTTTGTTGCTACTGTGATGTTCGTGTAGCCAGGAGAGTGCATCAGAAGCCTTGTTCCAGTTGCAAGTTCTGTCTAGTTCATGTTTTACCTTCCCTAGATCTTCTTTTAGTACTCTTATCTGCTCATCTTTCCTGTATAGCTCATCCTTCATTTTTCCTAAGTTTTCTTCTAGGGTGAGATGAGTGTGATCAACTTTATTCTTTCCTAGTTTCAGTTTTAAGTTCTCAGACCTAAGTTCTAGGACACTAATGTCAAGTTCAAGAACCTGGTTCTTCAACTCAGTATTTTCACTTTCACTCTCATTAGCCATAGAATCTAGATTTTTACACTTGGCTTTTAGGATCATACATTCCCTAGACAACTTTTCCTTTTCATTGTTAATTATCTCAAACTCATCAATGAAATCCTGCAATAGCTCAGACAATATTTCTTTAGACAGGAATTTAATCTTGTCTTTGAAATGAAGAATACTTACCTCTTGTTCATCATCTGATTCTCCTATGGCCATAAGAGCTTGTTCATCTCCAGCTTCATCTTCTGAGTCCTCATCTGATGTTTCTCCCCAGGCAGCAACCATAGCCTTTGTTGATCCTTTGTTCCTTTTTGGTTGAACTTATTCCTTCTTCTTGCTCCTTCGTTCAGCTCTTTCCTTCTTCCATTCAATTTACCATTGAGGGCAGTTTTTGATGTGGTGATTAGTCTTCCCACACTTGTAACACCTCTCATTGGTTTGTTTTTTAGGAATCCTTGGTTTGTTGTAGCTTCCACTTCTGGAAAGACCCTTTCCTCTCATTAGGTACTTCTTGAAGTCCTTTGTGACCATGGTCATTTTATCCTTCTCTATATCAGCACCTTCAGTGATTCTAAATGCTATGCTCCTTTCCTTCTTGGGTGCATCCATCTTCATGGTTTACCTTCTAAGTTCATAGGCAGTGAAATTTCCAATTAGCTCATTCAACTTAAGAGTGGCAATGTTCTTTGATTCCTGAATGGTAGTGATTTTGCTTTCCCAAGTGACTGGCAGAACCCTTGTCAAGATTTTCTCAACTCTGTCCTCTTCAAGAATAACCCTTCCAAAAGACTTAAGTTCATTTGTCAGTGTGGTGAACCTTGTATACATCTCCTGGATGGTTTCCCCTTCCTTCATGGTGAAATTCTCATAATGTGAATATAACAGTGTTCCTCTAGACCTCTTCACTTGAGGTGTTCCTTCATGAGCCACTTGGAAAGTATCCCAGATTTCCTTTGCAGTGGTACAACTTTGAATTCTATTATACTTGTCTGGACCAAGTCCACACACAAGCCATTTCTTCGCTTTAGCATTCTTTTCCCATTTCCTCAAGTCCTCAGCATTGCAGTCAGCTCTTGTTTCTGGCACATCTACTTTTTCAGCATTCTTCTTCATGGTATCCAAGGGACAATCAGTGACAATGTCCCATAGCTGATAGTCTTCTCTGATGATGTGATCTCGCATCCTATTTTTCCACCAAGAGTAGTAGTGGCCATTAAAGAGTGGAGGCCTATCAGTGGATTGCCCTTCCCAATTTCCAGGTGGTGCGCTCATCTTGATCTGTTTCTAAGGTGTTAGCCTCTTCAAAGATAACCTGCTCTGATACTAATTGATATTCTAAACGCCAATACAACACAAGAGGGGGGGTGATTTGTGTAGTACCCAATTTTTCGATCTAGAAGAACCTGGTTCTTCTAGGTGTTCTAACTGCTACTATTGCAGAATTAAAAGTACAGAAAATAAAGAACACAAAGATTTTTACGTGGAAAACACCTGGCTCAAAAGGTGAAAAAACCACGACCTACTACTCAGTAAGATTTTCCCAAACATCCACTAAAATCACTGAGCCAAAACAACATTTATAAAAACTCTTTGTAAACCTAAGGATTAACTCTAATCCCTTTGTAGCACACAGCCTCAACTGTTGCAACACCTTCAAGTTAGCCTATAACTTGAACACTCAAAGTACTTATTACAAATGCTTCTATGACAGCTGAAAAGGTACAACTATAAACCACCTAATACAATTGAACTAGAATAAGAATAAACACAACAGAACTGGTTCTTCTATCTTGTTCAAGTAGCTTCAGGTGTGCATACTTAAATCTCACATAAATTGCTTGCAAAATTCCCTTGCTCATTTTCTCTCAGTTTAGTTTAACTTCTGTGTATGTGCCACACCTGTAAAAGAAAATAATCACTGTTATTTAATGAGTTAGTAATCAGAGTTTGATTGAGACTCAATTGCTGATCTTCCATCGAAGTTGAGTCCTTATTCAGTACAAACTCCAACCATATCCTTTATCCAGATTGTGTCCTCTTCCCATAAGGAGACTTTCTCTCCTCATCTAATATGCAACCTTTTCGATCAGTTCAGGAGATATTGCTGCTTGATCACTGAGACTTATCTCCTTCACGTGTATCTCACATGTCTAGGTTGATAAATATTGTGCCTCACATGTTGGACCTGGTCCATGACTAAGTTCATTTGTCATTCTTCGAAACTTCACCTGAACTTGGGTCAACAGTGTGATTATATTAAAAAATAATTCTAACTAGTAACTAAATTATCAAGCAACAAAATGATTGTTGCGTATTCAGTAGAGACAAATATTCCAGGGTTGTGATTGATTCTCCAATACCCGACTGGGCTCCGAAATATCCAACCTTACGAACCGATTGGCCAAGGCCTGAACATCAACTGCAAGAGGTCTCTCTCCAGCAGGAATAAATGCAAGACTGTCCATACTCACCGCCTTCCTACTCAAGGCATCGGCCACCACATTGGCCTTTCCTGGATGGTACAAGATAGTAATATCATAATCCTTTAGCAGCTCCAACCATCTTCGCTACCTCAAATTGAGATCCTTCTATTTGAACAAGTGCTGGAGGCTACGATAATCAGTAAACACCTCACAAGACACACCATACAAATAATGTCTCCAAATCTTCAACGCATGGATAATGGTAGCCAACTCCAAATCATGAACGGGGTAGTTCTTCTCATGGGGATTCAACTGACTAGAAGCATAAACAATCACTCTACCCTCCTGCATCAACACACACCTAATACCAACTTTTGAAGCATCACAATACACGATATAAGAACCTGAAGCTGATGGCAGCACTAACACTGGAGCTATGGTTAAGGCATTCTTGAGCTTCTGAAAGCTCGCCTCACACTCATCCGACCACATGAATGGAGCACCCTTCTGAGTCAACTTGGTCAGGGCAATGCTATAGATGAAAATCCCTGAATGAACCGGCGGTAATAGCCCGCCAACCCAAAAAAGCTGCTAATCTTTGTGGCTGAGGACGGTCTGGGCCAACTCTGAACCACCTCTATCTTCTTCGGATCAACCTGAATACTCTTACTGGACACCACGTGCCCCAAGAAATCCACTAAACTGAGCCAGAACTCACACTTGGAGAACTTTGCATAAAGATTCTCCTCCCTCAATCTCTGCAACACACCCCTCAAATGCTCTGCGTGCTCCTCCTGACTATGCAAGTATACCAGAATATCATCAATGAAAACAATCATGAATGAGTCGAGATAAAGCCGAAAACGTTGTTCATCAAATGCATGAACGCTGCTGAGGCATTGATCAGCCCAAAAGACATAACACAGAACTCATAATGACAATATCTGGTCTTGAAGGCAGTCTTAAGAATATCCGAGTCCTTGATCTTCAACTGGTGATAACCTGAACGGAGATCAATCTTGGAGAACACCCTCGCTCCCTGAAGCTGGTCGAATAAATCATCAATGCCAGACAGAGGATATTTGTTCTTAATTGTAACCTTGTTCAACTTCCTATAATCAATGCACATCCTCATAGTGCCATCCTTCTTCTTCACAAATAGAACAGGAGCACCATACGGCGAAACACTGGGCCGAATAAACTCCTTATCTAGGAGTTCCTGAAGCTGCTCCTTCAACTCCTTCAGCTCCGCTGGTGCCATACGGTATGGTGGAATAGAGATGGGCTGAGTGCCCGACATCAGGTCAATCCCAAAATCAATATCCTTTTCCGGTGACATGCCCGATAGGTCTGCAGGAAACACATCGGGAAAATATCTCACAACTAGAACAAAATCAATGCTGGGAGTCTCTACACTAACATCCCTCACAAATGCTAAGTATGAAAGACAACCCTTCCTAACTATCCACTAGGCTTTCAGAAATGAAATCACCCTACTAGGAACATAATCGGTCGAACTTCGCCACTTAATCCATGGCAACCCTGGCATAGCCAATATCACTGTCTTATCTTGACAATCCAGAATAGCATGACACGGGGATAACCAAACCATGCCCAATATCACATGAAAGCCAACCATACTAAGCAACAAGAGATCCACTCGGGTATCCAAACCCCCAATAGTCACTTCACACGACCGATATACATGGTCCACAATAATAGTATCGCCCACCAGAGTAGATACATGAACAGATGAAACAAGAGACTCGCGTGGCATATCCAAATAATGGGCAAAATATGATGACACATAAGAATAGGTGGAACCGGGATCAAATAATACAGAGGCATCTCTGTGGTAGATTGAGATAATACCTGTAATCACAACATCTGAAGCAATAGCATCTGGTCAGGCTGGGAAGGCATAGAAATGGGCCTGACCACCACCTGATCAACCTCCCCCTCTAGGGCGACCCCTAGCTGACTTACCTCCACCCCGAGCTGACTAAGCAGGTGGGGAAGTAACTAGTGCTGAAGCCGAAGGCTGAATCATCTACTGGGATGAACCTCCTGAAAGACGGGGATAGATCCTCTTGATATGATCCAAATATCCACACTCGAAACAACCCCTCGCAGCAAATAGCTATGGGGACTGAAGGGAGCCTCTAGCACCGGGATGCCTACAAGAAGAACCATGCATAGATGAACTCTGAACTGATGGTGCTTGAGTCGAACTCTGAGCTGGAAGGGCATTGAGAGATGAGTGACCCTGATGTGAACTGTGAGAACTATGGCTAGATGACCCACCACGGTGACCTGAACGGGCTGGCTGAGCATGTCTGAATGAACGACCTCTACCGTATTGAAACTGGCCTCCTAAAGAAGAACCCCCAAAACTACCAGATCCCCGAGGCCTCTTGGCCTCCCTCTCCTCTCGCTCCTGGTGACGAACTGACTTAATCTCTCTAGCAATGTCAACCACCTCCTCATAAAAAGCACTAGATACTCTCTCTCTGGTCAGAAAAATCTGTAGCTGGTAGTTGAGATCATCAACAAACCTCCTGATCCTCTCCCTATCCGTGGGAACTAGCTAGATAGCATGACGGGCCAACTCAGAAAATCTCATCTCATACTACGACACAGTCATGTCCCCATGACGCAACTGCTCGAACTTCATGTGCAGCTCCTCTCTGCGGGAATGTGGTACATACTTCTCTAAGAAGATGATGGAGAAATGATGCAAAGTAAGGGGCGGTGCACCAACAGGCCTACGCCTCTCAGAAGCCTCCCACCAAGTGAAGGCAACTCCAAAAAATTGAAAAGTAGTAAATGAGACTCCACTAGTCTCCAGAATACCCGATATACGCACCATCCTCTGACACTTATCCAAGAAACCCTGGGCATCCTCGCCCTCTACACTACTGAAAGTCGGAGGCTAAAGTCTACCAAACCTCTCCACTCGACGCTGCTCGTTGTCAGGCATAATTGGAACTACAAAATCCTGAGCAAGTGCAACCGGCTGGGCTGGTGGTGCCTCCAGTGTCTAGAGTCCCTGAAAAACCTGCTCGGGCGGGCGGCGAGAGCCTGAGTGCCTTCCCCGGCCTGAAGAGTAGCTGTTGTGGTAGAAACTACAACTGCATGAGCAAGACTGGTGCACACAGTCAGAATCTGAGCCAAAATCTCCTAGAGACCCGGAATAACAATAGGCACGGTCGGTTCCTGAGCTGGTACAGCTGGAGAATCCCCCGCTGGAGCCTGATCATGAACTGGGGCAGCAGGTGGATCTACAGGTGCTGCCCTAGCTGTTGTACGGGCCACACCCATGCCCCTACCACGGCCTCGACCGCGTCCTCGGCCTCTAGTGGCCCCAGCTGGTGGTACTGGTGGTCATTCATCCTGTCCGGTAGCACGTGTCCTCACCATCTGTGAGAGAATAGAATAAGAGAAGTTTAGTACTTGGATCAACAGATTCACACGACAAGAATTCAAGAATATGGATTTTTCCTAAAGGTTCTGCAGTCTCCCAAGGATAAATACAGACGTCTCCGTACCGATCTGCGAGACTCTACAAACCTGCTCATGACTCGTGAGACCTATGTAACCTAGGTTCTGATACCAACATATCACGACCCAAAAATCTAACCATGTTGTGATGGTGCCTATCGTGATACTAGGCCAGCCACTTATTTCCAAATACTCCTTTTTTCAAATAAAACTGAAGAAAACCATAGTTTTAACAGAAATCCAATAATATAAAAATATAAGTCAAAATCCGGCGGAAAGAAATGCAATCCCGACCTCGAGTGTCACTAAGTTATGAGCTAAAAACTACTACAACTGTTCGAAATAACATGACCAACACAGTCTGAGAATATCCAAAACAAATAACTAAAGGAAGATAAGGAAAGGAGAAGGCGGAACTGCGGTCGCCAAGCTGTTACCTCGCAATCTCCACAGAAAGTCTCCAAATGGCAAGATCAACAGCCGATACCGTGCCCCGAGATACCTGGATCTGCACACAAGGGTGTAGGGGTAATGTGAGTACACCAACTCAGTAAGTAACAAGTCCAAACTATGGACTGACGGGCAGTGACAAACCAAACCTCAACATGTAATAACATATATCTGAACAGGAAAAGTAGAAATGCTTACAGTTCAAGTAAACTTCAACAGTATTTAAATGCAGCGGACAGTACGAAGTTCAAAACTCAGAGATTTCACATATACAAATGCACAACTAGCATGATCAATGTTCCATGAACCTCCACTCACAAGTACGCAACCCCTCGGTACTGTATATGGTCATCCGGCCCAGGGAAGATCCATCCTGGAATATACATCACTGACCGCAGTCATCCAGTACCGAGGACACATACAGTCTAGCCTCACGGAGAAGATCCATCTCCCGGTATAATACTTAAGATAAGATCCATGTCCAGGGAAGATCCATCCTAAAAATCATCATCTGCGCTCACTGGGGGTGTAAAGACTCCGGATGGGCTTCTCTCATTAGCCCAAGCGTTATAACAAAGCCAACAAAGGCTTGTCCAATATCTCACTACGGTGTGAAGCCCAATCTCATACTGTCAATCAATATCAGGCTCTCGGCCTCACTCAGTCAATACTTTCTAGTCTCACACACACGGGCTAACATGTCATGATACAAGCCCGAGCAATGATATGATATGATATGTCAAGTAGCAATAATCGAGACTGAGGCATGATATAATATGCATGAACAGGACTGAGTATAGATTATAAATGAAGCTAATGATATGATAGCAAGAAATGACCTCTCGAGTCTCAACAATGTTGGCGTGCAGCTTTAACATGATAATTAGCATGATTTGCAGCTTATTAACTTAATCACATAATTACAACACATATATCAACATAAAAGAGTCACTAGGCAGTGCCATGGAATGATCCAGGCCGCCTTTCACATGGTGCACGCCCACATGCCCGTCACTTGGCATTTGCGTCACCTCAATAGTAATCATAGAACACACAGTTTGGGGTTTCGAACCCTCAGAACCAAGTTTGGAAGTGTTACTTACCTTAAGTCAAGCCAAACTCTAGCCCGCGACGTCTTTTCCTCTCGATTTGGCCTCCAAATGTCCCGAATCTAACCAAAATCACTATATAACCATCAAAATATGCTAAGGGAACAAAGCCCATTCGAAAATAATCAAATTACATCAAAATCCCGAAATTGATCAAAACCCGACCCCCGGGCCCACGTCTCGAAATCCGACAAAAATTTATATCAACAGAATCCTTATCCCCCCACGAGTTCATTCATACCAAAAGTACCAAAATCTGACCACAAATGACCTCTCAAATCCCTAATTTTAGGTCTCCAATTTTCCAAGCCCTAACCCCCAATTTGCTACTGATTTTTCCATAGATTTCAAGCTTACAACCTTAAAAATCATCATAAAAACGAGTTTATGGGCCAAGGACCTTACCTCTAAGAAACCCTCTTGAATTATCCTTTGAATTTGCTCCCCAAAGCTTCTTCCCGTTTGAAATATTATGAAAAATAACCCAAATTTGCGAAGGGTGAAATATATATGTTCTGACCCAGCAAAACTGCATTTGCGGTCCAATTATCGCACCTGCGGATTTCACTTATCCGCCCAACCACAGAACCTGCGATCAAATCCTCGCACTTGCGCCATCGCAGGTGCGCCCAAAGTTTCGCTTCTATGGCTCCAGCCCTTCCCTCTCTTGGATGCATCTACGACTTCACTTCTGCTTATGCGTGCTTGCACCTGCGGTCCCCGAGCCGTAGGTGCAATTATGACAGGAACTTAGCACTTCAGCTGCCAATTCCAACTCAAAACCTCTCGTCAACCATCTGAAATCATCCAGAGGCCCCCAGGACCTCAACCAAAAGTACGAACAAGTCATATACTACCTTCCAAACTTATACCAATCTTCAAAACACCTAAGACAATATCGAAACATCAATCTAACCACGAATTCAAGCCTAAGAACTCTAAAAACTTCTAAATTCCGCTTTCGATAAAAAATTCTATCAAACCTCGTCCGAATGACCTGAAATTTTGCACACACGTCACAAATGACTCAACAGACCTACTCCCACTTCCGGAATTCCATTCCGATCCCTATATCAAAATATCACCTATCAACCGGAAATGCCAAAAATCCAATTTCGCCAATTCAAGCCTAAATCTACTTCGGACCAACAAAACACATGCCGACCACGCTCCTAAGTCCCAAATCAGCTCCCGAAGCTATCTGAACCATCAGAATTCACATCCGATCCCTTTTCACATAAGTTAAAATTCGGTTGATTTTTCCAACTTAAGCTTACTCAAAAAAGACTAAGTGTCTCATTCCTCTTCAAAACCTCTCTGAACCTGAACCAACCAATCCGATGTCACATAATACAACTGATCAAGACAATAAGAAAAAAATGGGGGAAAACGGAGCGGTAACTCATGAAACGACCAGCAGGGTCGTTACACCCCCTCCTCTCGAGTTAAGATCGTACTCTCTTCAATTTTTCTCTTATCTAAACATGGCTTTCCCAAGCATAGCATAGATAGTAAATAGAACCTAACTGCTGGCCAGACAATTAAGTAGTTAATTACAGAATTAAAGAAACAACCATGTATTGGTGAATTATATTTAAGGTTAAGTCAACATTAAACAACAATATTTATGGATAAATCAAAACCCCAGAACTATGGGTTTTAGCCATTCATGATAATATCAAATCCAATGCATGAGTGTTGAACAATTGAAACTACTAAGAAAGATGAAGAAAAAACTGAGAATCCTTTCTCCCGAGTGTTTTGTGTCTTGTTCTCGTCTCCCAAAAATGACTCACCCCCTCCCCCCAAATAGGTTTAGAGCCCCTTTTATATATGTCAGGGGCGTGTAGGGTTGAAATCCCAAAGTCCCAACCGAATTAGGATAAAATCTGGCATTACACATACAAAACTCACGCACTATGAGTAAAATCTGAGGCGTTATGCATATAAATATGCATACTTTATGCTGAATATAAAGGTAGCAATTGATGCTCTTGGTACAGTGCTTCATGCTTTTGGCTCTCCAATCTAGTCGGTTGAAAATCTAATCATTGTTGAAGCTATGACAGTTAAAGAGATTTTGCAGATTGCTATTCGTAAAAGGCGCTTTTGGGAGGGGTTGGATGAGATTGTTCGTAGTATACCGCCTTCTGAGAGGTTATTCATAGGAGGAGATTTCAATGGTCATATTGGGTCATCTGTAGGTGGGTACACTGAGGTGCATGGTGGCTTTGGTTTCGGAGAGCGGAACGGAGGGGGCATTGCGTTGTTGGACTTTGCCAAGGTTTTCGATCTAGTCATTGCGAACTCGAGTTTTACGAAGCGGGATGAACATTTGGTTACTTACCAAAGTTTAGTGGCGAAGACTCAGATTGACTATCTCCTCCTCAGGAGATGCGACAGAAGGTTGTGTGAGGACTGCAAGGTTATCCCAGGTGAGACCCTCTCAACGCAGCATAGGCTTTTGGTGATGGACATTTGTATTAGGATAAGGAGGAAGAAGAGGTCAGTACAAGGACGCCCCAGGATTAGGTGGGGCGCTTTAACTAAGGATAAAGCTAAAGAGTTGGAAGGAAGGTTATCGGCAATGGGAGCTTGGAGAAGTGGTGGGGACGCAAACACAATATGGTCGACGACGGCGGACTGTATAAGAGAGGCGACGAGAGAGGTGTTAGGGATATCTATGGGCCACAATGGTGGTCACAAAGGAGATTGGTGGTGGAATGCAGTTGTCCAAGGTAAAGTGGAAGCGAAGAAGGCGGCTTACCTGCGGTTAGTAGGGAGCACTAACGAGGAGGAGAAGAGAGAGAACAGTCAAAGGTATAAGGTATCTAGGAAGGAGGCAAAGAGGGCAGTGACAGAGGCTAAGACGATAGCTTTTGCTCGTCTGTATGAGGAACTAAGGAACAAAGGCGGGAAGAAGAAGTTATTCCGACTCGCTAAGGTGAGAGAGAGGATAACTCGTGATCTAGATCAGGTGAGGTGCATAAAAGATGACGACGGCAAAGTTTTGATGGGAGATGACCAGATTAAGAGGATGTGGCAGACCTACTTTCATAAACTGCTAAGTGAAGAAGGAGATCAAGATATTAGACCTGGGGAATCGAGGAATGCCGACAGTCACCATGAATTAAGTAATTGTAGGGACATTGAGATCGATGAAGTCATGGAGGCAATGCGTAAGATGAGAAGGGGCAGAGCTACCGGGCCAGACGAAATTCCGGTTGAACTGTGGAGGTGTGTGGGTAGAGCAGGCTTGGAATGGCTTACTGCATTGTTTAGTGTTATATTCAAGACTAATAGGATGCCTGAAGAGTGGAGGTGGAGTACAATGGTCCCGTTGTATAAGAACAAAGGTGATGTCCAGAGCTGTAACAACTATAGGGGCATCAAATTACTAAGTCATACCATGAAAGTTTGGGAGAGAGTGGTAGAAATGAGAGTGCGAAGGACGGTGTCTATTTCAGACAACCAGTTCGGGTTCATGCCGGGGCGATCTACCACAGAAGCTATCCACCTTATTAGGAGGATGGTGGAACAGTACAGGGATAGGAAGAAGGATCTCCACATGGTGTTTATTGATCTGGAGAAAGCGTACGATAGGGTTCCTAGGGAGGTCTTATGGAGTTGCTTAGAGGATAAAGGGGTCACGATGGAATATATTAGGGTGATTAAAGACATGTATGATGGAGCTAAGACTCGGGTTAGGACAGTAGGAGGCGACTCTGAACATTTTCCAGTTAGTACGGGTTTGCACCAAGGGTCTGCGCTCAGCCCATTCCTATTTGCCCTGGTGATGGATGTACTGATTCATCATATTCAAGGGGAGGTGCCATGGTGCATGCTATTTGCTGATGACATTATTCTAATTGACGAGACACGAGGCGGCGTCAACGAGAGGCTAGAGATTTGGAGACATGCTCTTGAGTCTAAAGGTTTCAAGTTGAGCAGGACGAAGACGGAATACCTCGAGTGCAAATTTGGAGTTGAGCCGACGGAAGCGGGAGTTGAAGTGAGGCTTGACTCTCAAGTCATTCCCAAGAGGGGTAGTTTCAAGTACCTTGGATCGGTTATTCAGGGGATCGGGGAGATTGACGAGGATGTCACACACCGTATAGGGGTGGGGTGGATGAAGTGGAGGTTAGCGTCGGGAGTCTTGTGTGACAAGAAAGTGCCACCGTTACTAAAAGGTAAGTTTTATAGAGCAGTGGTTAGGCCTGCCATGTTATATGGAACTGAATGTTGGCCGGTAAAGAACTCACACATCCAGAAGATGAAAGTAGCAGAGATGAGGATGTTGAGGTGGATGTGCGGGCATACAAGGATGGATAAGATTAGGAATGAAGATATTCGAGAGAAGGTGGGTGTGGCCCCCATGGAGGACAAGATGCGGGAAGTAAGACTCAGATGGTTCGGGCACATTCAGAGGAGGAGCACTAATGCACCGGTGAGGAGGTGTGAGCGACTGGCGGTAGTGGGCACGCAGAGAGGTAGAGGACGACCTAAGAAGTATTGGGGTGAGGTGATCAGACAGGACATGGCGAGACTTAGGATTACTGAGGACATGGCCCTTGACAGGGAATTATGGAGGTCGAGTATTAAGGTTGTAGGTTAGGGGAGAGTTGTGAATATTTCTACAGCACAATAGAGTGAGACTAGCCAGTTAGGAGTTAGAATAAGAATGTCATTGGTCGTCTAGTGATGCAGGGCTTTACCTGCTAGTTTTTACTATATCAGCCATCTTTTTCGTATTTCATATTCGGTACTTCATATCTATTGTATTGTATTGCTGTTATTTTATTATGCATTTTTATGGTACTAATATATCGGCTTCTGTTGCTTTTTGAGCCGAGGATCTCCTGGAAACAGCCTCTCTACCCTTCGGGGTAGGGGTAAGGTCTGCGTACATATTACCCTCCCCAGACCCCACTTGTGGGATTATACTGGGTTGTTGTTGTTGTTGTTGCTATTCGTAAAAGTTGAAGGGAAATCTATTATATTCTACAAATGCAAAGGAGTTGGTAATGATAATATAGGGTCAAATATCATTTCCTTGAACCGCGCAAAACATGTGTGAAGATAAACGGTCACATGAAAGACAATTTAAATGTATTTCGCTTCTCTGTTATTATAAGAAATAAAAATAGAGTAGTCACCTTACTACTATTGAGAACTATAGAGTTAAGCCAAAAATAGATACTTACTTACTAACAATTAGCTATTAAGTCAGAACTGCTACCAATGATATTTAACATTCAACAAAACCTAGACAAAAAAAGAATTCTTTTCAATGGTTATGATTGAAATTTATTGAAAATATATGGATAATGCAATATACATTATTTAAGGAAAATTGAAGGTGATTTGGACTGGTTTAGCATTAAAATTCATTAACAATATTATAGATTTTTTTCCTCTCGCATCAAATTCAGTGTTTTTTTAATGGGAGAGTTTAATTGATCTCCTCTATTTGATAGAGAGCTTTTTCCTTGATCTTTGAAGTTTGAATTTGTAATGGATCCATATTTACTGAAGAAGATAGAGATACTTTCTATTGATTCCAACGATGAACAATACCGGATACAAAGAAAAGGAACCAACAAGAGCTAAACCAAATTAAAGAAAAGACTCAGTATTTCCATCAGGATATTCTCCGCAATTATCCCACTTTATTTTCATATAGCCTTATCTTAGTCAGGGTCCCAAACGTCACTTGACATGGATATTTGGGCCTGCTTCTCTTTCTAATGGATCCACTTTCACCATCCATGTTATCTTTGGCCGCATTCATAACAGGATTGCACGAACAATGGAATCGAAGAAGGGACAAGCAACAATACCCATCCCCATTTCGAGAATAAACTGGCTAAACTCAATAAGCTTCTTCACAACTTAACCTCCACAGAGCTCCAACTACACTGATCAAACTTCTCGAATCCAATTCGAGACCTGAATTTCTTCGTTTATATATATATATATATATATATATATATATATATATATCCGAAACTCGTTTACGTGTATCGAATTTAGAATAAGCTTGGGAGCTCCGAAGAGGCAAAAGTGGACTTTACTTGGTAATATGGTTGATATTGATAATATTTTATAAATTGACTAACATTGATATCATCTTTACTTTGAAAGGCCAAATTGGATAGTTATCTCGAAAGGAAAAAGAGACTCCCGAATATGGCTAAATTCTATAGTAAATAGTCCTTTGGGCCACTATAAGGCCTAGTCACAGGGTTTGGGATTTGTACCACCACGCACAAAGGAGGCCCAATTAACCATGCAACTAGATAAGGGGAGAAATTTAATAATAGCCAGATTTACAACTGGTCATTTAAAAATAGTCTAGTTTCAAAAGTAATCGAAATTTAGCCACTTTTCATGTAAAGATAAATCTGAGCGAAAATACTGTTCAAAACCCGGAAAATACGCTCGTATATTATACTGGAGTTCCAGCATAAGTATGCTTGAACTCCAGCATATTATACGGGAGTTCCAGGATAACTATGCTGGAACTCCAGCATAATATGTTGGAGTTCCAACATAATTACACAAGAACTCCAGCATAATATACTGGAGTTCCATCAAGTATAAATGTCCAGTATAATATACTGGAGTTTGGAGCACCGGTGCTCCAGTCTCCCATATATTATACAGGAGTCAGCAAAGTATATCGGTCCAGCATAATATGCTGGAGTTCGTACACAGATGCACCGAACTCCCGTATATTATGAGGGACCGGTCTCTGTTGCAGCAAAATAGTAGCTATTTTTCATTGACTTCGTAAACGGTGGCTATTTTTGAATGACCAGTCTGAAAACTGGCTATACCGTGCTATTTTAATCTGGGATAAGTGAAAAGCGCAGGAAAAAAAGAAAACCTTATAAAAATGCACATATAAATAAGTGTACCGGTAAAAGGAAAAACAGATTCAAAATCCAAAACACAGCGCAGTGATTGGTGAGTTTGTTTTTATCTCTCAAAATCTCTCATTCCCGCCCACTATTCATTGCCAGGCAAGCATGAATTTTCTCTTTTATCTTTTATTTAGTTTAATTTTATAATTGAATCTGCTCAGAGTTTGGATCTATTGAATGGATTGTAATTCGAAGATCTGAATTTGAATTTTTTTTATATCGGAATTGTTATGTGTATATCTGGGTTGTTGATTTGTTTGTGTCTATTGATGCTTAATCGAAGAACAAAAAACCCTAGTTTCTTATTCGAATTTGATCGTAATTGGAAGAATTTCTATTGGAATCGACATGAGAATCACATAGATTTAGTTCAGTAGTATTTTTTTTTTATGACCGGTGGTGTCAGGCCAGCTTGCGCACACCTGACTGTTCCAACAGTTTTCTGCAACCTTCTACCAGCACAGGTACCAGAGCTCGCCAAGGCTTAGACATATAGGAAGAAATTACCTGCTTTTTGCTAAACTCGAGACCTCATGACTATTCCTTGTTTGTAAACTCTAGCTCTGTTTTTTTTTTGTGTGGAAGAGGTGCAACAAATTAATTAAGGAGAAAAGAGAAGGAACTTGATGCCCGTGGTCAGAGTTAATTCTCTCTCCATCCCATTTTATTTGATGTTGTTTGATTAGATGTCAATTTTAATATGTTAATTTGACTGATGTATTACTCTCCTGTTTTGCTTTATGTGACATAGTTTGCCTGGATACTAATTTTAAGAAAGGAGGGAACCATAAAATTTTTGAAACTTGTAATTTTAAGCTTGTCATAAATATTTTGTATGTCATTAAGGGTAATATTGAAAGTCTAAATTAAATTGTTTTTAAATTTAGAAAGCTAGAATTCTTTCTGGGACGGCCCAAGTCGGAGATATTTCCAAATAAACTGGACGGCGGGGGAGTATATCAATTGCAGTGGGAGTTAGTTCGATAGAGAAAATACATGTCAAAATAAAAAAAGTAAGTTGTGCTTCTTCGTTTTCTTTGAATCTCAATTTGCTTCTTTAGAATTGACAGATTTTCAGTTGGAATTTGGTATGAGAATATCTCTCTTGTTTCAGTCCATTGATGTTATTCGGTTTTGTTATACCTTGCTTCTTAAAGAAAACACTGGTTCGGTAATTTTTTTGCCCTTTAACCGGAGGATGTTAAATACAAGGACAGAGGAGAAGAAAAATGATGTCTGCTAGTGAGAATAAATACCCAATTGTGCCGTCTAATTAACAGTGATTAACTGGACCCTGATTTTAAATGCTACAGTGGTTGAGAAATTAGTTTGATAGAGAAAAGCATCACTTCAAAGTTCAAAATTTGAATTCTTGAAAGTTGTAAAAATGATTTAGAATAAAATTATCTGCAAAATAATGTCAGATTTTAGGACGTTTTAAAATAGAAAGTCTATCACATTAATTAGGACGATGAGAGTAGTTGTTAATCGAACCCCCCCCCCCCCCCCGGCTCTCTCTCCTGAATTTGGCACTTTTCAGAAATCTATGCTAAAGTTGGGAACAAAGACAGAAATGATTTAGGATTGATCTTGAATTTAGATTTTTGAGAAAGAGTCTGTGAAATACTTTAACTTGAACCTACCCAAGCTTTGACTTAACCCTTTTCCTTCCCCCTTTGACAATTGATAGAGACTGTGAGTTGCTTTCTTGTCCTTCAGTCTAATTACAAACCTTGACTTTGTAATGCATTGGATGTGAGAATCTTACAGCTGAGTTAACTTTTGCATCTTGACTTTACAAGGTTTCAGATAGTAATGGTGATTGCATTCCAGACATCAGTTGATTGGGGTTAAACATTTCGAGTTTAGCCTAGTTGATTTTGAGGCAGTTATGAAAGGAGCTATTTGTAAGGAAATTTTTTAACAGTTTGTGATCCATAGCTGTAAAAATGAAACGGGAGAATCATTTTGGAAACTGAAATCAAGGGATATTTCAATGGGAAGAAGTGTGCTATTTGGTGTAATATGAAAGAGAATTTTATAATTAGTTAGAATATAAATGAGATAAAAACGGCTTCGCCTAGGCTTGAGTAGAAGAAGAGTTACTTGAACAAGGTTCATGGAAGTCGGCTTTGCATGATATTCACTAGATATTTCTCTCTGTTGCCATTTAAAGCTTTAGTTTCATCTTCTAAATTGAAAAGCTTTAGTCAGTAGACCGTGGGTCTTGAAAGTGTTCTAGATACAAGTATCGAAATTGATCCACAGTTTATTGTTTAATATTAGACTAGTAGCATTTTAGCGGAGAAAGTATTGGATTATGAGAACTTGGAAAGGTGAGATAAATAATGCTAGGACTATATGCTTCATTTGCAGGTTTGGGGCACAAGGTCAATAAAGAAGTATTTACCATCCATTATATATGTTCTTATTTTTTTATTGCTGTTTACATTTTGCTCCCAGGGTAGGGGTAAAGCTGCGTACATCCTACCCTCCCCACCTCACTTGTGGGATTTTCACTGGGTTGTTTGTCGTTGAAAATCAGATGAGAGGAATCATCACTAGACTTGCTGCTGGTGGAACTTGTTTGACTGAAAACACACTGCTTATTGTTGACTTTGCTTTTCCTGAATTATTGACATTACAAGAAGTAGATGTTGATTTAATTCATTTGGTGCTTCTATAGGGACTGAATTTTTCAAGTCTGCTGTTGTCAAAGATTTGATAAATGCCATGTAATACAAAATAAGAAGATTAGTTGAATGACATGTGATTTCTGAAGTAAAAATAAATGGAAATACTGAGTTTTTAAACTTCTTTTGCAGCAGAGCAAGAAATCTAGCCGATCGATGAAGAGAAAGAAAAGTGAGGTTCATGAAAATTACAGTGACAAGGAGAATGTTGGATCAAAAAAAGCAACACGTAGGATTGGTCGGCAACATCTGAATGCAGCAGGTTAGGCAACTGACATGAATCTGTAGACAATTGTTGATTGAGTTCCATTTTGTTTGGCTTATCTCTCAACTGGGCATATGACTTTTCTTGTGTACTTCCCAGGGGAATGTAGAAATGTTTCAGCTGGGGAAAATGATGGGATTTTGCCCGAACAGGCTGCTAAAGTATCCAGCCAAATACTCCCCAGAAGGGTGACTTGTTCCCCTGTAACAAAAGGAGATGCTGCAGCAGGGATTGGGAGTCAACAACTTGATTCACATAAGAAGATTAAGCTACAGCTTTTTCCAATAAATAAAAGTACCCGACAGAGATTGGAGAAGGTATAAGTCATGCATTAAATGAATAGAACTATGCGTAATGTGCACCAATTGAATCTTGATAGTTTTGGTATTTCTGGTAGGATGGCTGCAATCCATTCCAGGAACTTACTTTAAGTACTCACAAGAAGATATCATCAGTGATTAAGCACCTTAATGCGAAGTGGAATTCATCGAGCGTGGGGTTGGCGGAGCTCTTTCTATTCCCCTATAATATTAATACAGAAAACTTGGCATCAGAGAAGCGATGGAGCTCAAAAGATACCAACGTTTCTGCAGGACAAGTGTATGCAGCAATAGAAAGTCCTGCCATTTTTCGCTTAAGGTTTTAGACAGGTCTGATTCCATTTTTCGCATATAGCTCTTCAATCGAAAGGCTTTAATTTTGCTTCCAATTTTCTAGGTATGGCTGGTTTTCTGATGTTAAGCTCAAGGCCCCTGAGGTACCTGATATCTCCCCTCCCTCTGGCACTCATTCACAATCAAGGGGTATTAAGAGAATTTTTGCTGCTGCAATGGACATTGGAAATGACAAAATAGAAGGAGCTAAGTTGAAAAATGAAGAACTTAGTAAACCAATCTGCATGAATGAGCAGAAGATGCCTCTGAACATACCTATTGATAATATGGTAAGTAATTATGTCATTCTGGTTCTTTTGTTTAATATCTTGTTCTGTAAATCTTCTCAGTCATTCAATCTAATGCCATTTACGATATTGCTGATTTTAGTTTGCTTCAGTTAGGAACTTATGCTGAAAAAGCTGAACATAAAGCAAAATACTGCTGCCCCTTATATCTTGTGATTGCTGGGGTCTCTGGCAGCACTACTGATACTGTTAAGAGTTACCAGTTGCAAAAGCTTTAAGTAATTCATTGAAAATGTTGGTTTATGTTTAGTCAACAATGACATGCTGAAAATGTTGGTTTATGTTTAGTCAACAATGGCATGCCAATTGGAAGAGTTGGTGGAAAGAGTTGGTGTGGATGCTAGGAGGAAGCTTCCTCCTTTGATGTCACCCATGACATCAAGAGGAGGTAGTTTGATGTCACCAATGACATCAAGAGGAGGTCTTTACCTCTATAAATAGATGCACTCCTTCACTTGTAGAAATCATCCCAAAATAATACAATACATTGTAGTGAGTAGAGAGTTAAGAGAGAAATTCTCTTAAGTGTAATTGGGAAATCTCCCCTTCCTTTGTTAATATTAAAAGGACAATTGTTCTCTGGTGGACGTAGGATTATTTTGATCCGAACCACGTTAAATCTTGTGTTCTTTCTTTTACGTTTCCGCTAACAATTGGTATCAGAGCGACAGGATCCTTTAACGATCCAAGGAGGAAGAACAAGCAAATATGAGTTCCATGAAGTTTGAAATTGATAGATTCAATGGACGCAACAACTTCAATATCTGGAAGATCCAGATGATGGCGTTACTGCGGAGGGAAGGTTCAATCCATGCTATTGACGGAAAGTATCCTACGGATATATCAGCTCCCGACAAGGAGAAGATTGAAGGGGATGCATTGAGTGCAATCCAACTATCCCTTGCACCTAACGTGCTTTGTGAAGTGAGTACGGGTACCGAAGAGACGGCCAAACAGTTATGGGAAAAGCTAGAAGGGCTATACCAAGACCGATCAGTGACAACAAGGATGTTGTTACAACGGCGTCTTCACACATTTAAGATGGGGTCAGGTACTTCGTTACAAGATCATTTAGATGCGTTCAATAAACTTGTCATGGACTTACAGATTGCAGGAATTAAAAAGGAGGAGGAGACGCTTGCATGTGCTTTGCTATTTTCATTGACTTCAGGATATCGTGATATTGAGAATTCAATGATGTATAGCAAGGAGCCTATCAAGCTTGAGCAAGTGCGGCAGGCACTTAACTCTAGTGATGTGCGGAGGCACATTGAAGGAGATAGAGATGACCAGGCAAGTGGCCTCTTTGTAAGAGGCCGGACTAGCCAACAGGGAAAGACCAAATCAAAGCACAGATCAAAGTCTCGTGTGAACAAGAAGAATACAGAGTGTTGGGGTTGTGGCAAGAAGGGGCACTTTGAACGAGACTGCCCAATGTCAAAGTCCAAGGAAAAGGCGAGTGCATCCACAGTTGAACAGGTACATGATTTTGATAATGATTATGTACTAACAACATCGTGTAATAATAATAGTAGTTATGGAAACAAATGGGTGTTAGACTCTGCTTGCACTCTGCATATGACGTTCCGAAAAGACTGGTTTAGCAGCTATGAGAAAAGTGGAGGAACCGTAGTAATGGGCAATAATGCAACTTGTGCAATAGTTGGCATTGGCTCAGTTCGGGTTCGCTGCCATGATGGAATCGTGAGGACTATTACACAAGTCCGTCATGTTCCTGATCTGAAGAAGAATTTGATCTCCTTGGGTACTCTGGATGAACAAGGCTACAGGTACATGAGCGAAGCAGGAACTATGAAGGTGACTAAAGGTTCTTTAGTCATGCTGAAAGGCAAGCTGGAGAACGGCCTTTACACATTGGCCGGAAGCACCATTGTTGGCTCTGCAAATGCATCTACAGTGCAGTTATCTAATGATGACAAGGCAAGACTATGGCACATGAGACTGGGTCATATGAGCGCACGTGGACTGGAGATGTTGAGCAATCGTAAACTTTTGGAAGGTGAGAAGATCAACACGCTTGACTTCTGTGAGCACTGCGTTCTAGGGAAGCAGAAGAAGGTCAGCTTCAGCACTGGCAAACACAAGACAAGAGGAGTGCTAGACTACATCCATTCAGATTTATGGGGTCCTTCTAAACTTCCATCGAAGGGCGGAAAGAGGTATCTTCTCATTTTTATTGATGATTTCTCACGAAAGGTTTGGGTGTATTTTTTGAAGGCAAAAAGTGATGCTTTTGAAGCATTTAAAGAGTGGAAGATTTTGGTTGAAAATCAAATGGAGCGGAAAATCAAGTATCTTCGCACAGACAATGGCTTGGAGTTTTGCAATGAAGAGTTTAATGAATTCTGCAAGGTTCATGGGATCTCAAGACATAGGACTGTCAGGCATACCCCACAGCAGAATGGAGTTGCCGAGAGAATGAACAGAACTCTTCTTGAAAAGGCTCGTTGTATGCTCCTACAAGCCAAAATGTCCAAAGTATTTTGGGCTGAAGCAGTTCACACTGCTGCTCATATTGTCAATCGATCTCCAGCATCGGCAATTGACTTTAAGACTCCGAATGAGGTATGGTCAGGTGAACCCTCTAACTATTCATACTTACGAGTATTTGGGTGTCCAGCTTATTATCACGTTAATGAAGGAAAGCTTGAACCAAGGGCTAAGAAGGCCATATTCGTAGGGTATGTGGATGGAGTAAAAGGGTACAAACTTTGGTGTTTGTCTTTACTCAAATTTATAGTTAGTAGAGATGTCACCTTCGATGAATCCTCTATACTTGATCCCCGTAAAGTTTCCGTGGAGTTTTCAGGAAACAAGAACAACGAGCAGGTGGAGCTTCCGGTGGAGCTTGCCAAGGAAAAGGATCAAGAGACTCAGGTTAAAGATGAGTCAGAAGATGTAGGCGTTGAAGAACTTGCTGTCAATGAACCATACACAATTGCGAAGGGGAGGGAGAAGAGGCAGACACGAGAACCGGAACGCCTTATAAATCAAGCAAACTTGATTGCATATGCGTTCGTAGCTGCACAAGAAGAGATTAAAGATCTGGAGCCCTCCTCGTATATTGAAGCAACTTCTTGCAAGGATGCCGCACAATGGCGGTTAGCCATGACTGAAGAGATGGAGTCTCTTCACAAGAATCAGACATGGGTCTTAGTGAAAAGACAAAAGGGGAAGAGGACAGTTGGATGCAAGTGGGTCTACCGAAAGAAAGAGGGAATTCCTGAAGTGGAAGATGCTAGGTTCAAGGCGAGATTGGTTGCAAAAGGTTTCAGCCAAAAGGAGGGAATTGACTACAATGAGATTTTCTCTCCGGTCGTGAAGCATAGCTCAATTCGCGTGCTACTAGCATTGGTTGCACAATTTGACTTGGAGCTTCAACAGCTTGATGTCAAAACTGCTTTCTTACACGGTGATCTAGAAGAGACAATCTATATGGATCAACCTGAAGGTTTCCTAGCTGAGGGAAAAGAAGATCACGTATGCCAACTAAAGAAGTCTTTGTATGGTTTGAAGCAATCCCCTAGACAGTGGTACAAGAGGTTTGATGCATTCATGACTACACATGAATTCTCAAGGAGTGCATTTGATAGCTGTGTGTATCACAAGAAGATGTCTGGTAACTCAATGATTTATTTACTGTTGTATGTTGATGATATGCTTATTGCTGCTAACAACATTACAGAGATAAATGCTTTGAAGAAACTATTGAGTAAGGAATTTGACATGAAGGATTTAGGAGCTGCAAAGAAAATCCTTGGTATGGAGATTTCAAGAGAAGACGATGTTGTACATCTTTCTCAGAAGAGGTATATTGAAAGGGTTCTCGAGAGATTCAATATGCAAACGTGCAAGCCTGTAAGTACACCATTAGCTCCTCATTTTAAACTTTCAGAGTCACAAATGCCTCAGTCCGAGGATGAGGTGGAGCATATGTCAAAGATTCCTTATGCCAGTGCAGTTGGTAGTATTATGTATGCTATGGTATGCACACGTCCAGATATTGCTCAATCTGTAAGTGTGGTAAGTAGATACATGTCCAACCCAGGAAAGAGGCATTGGGAAGCTGTCAAGTGGATATTGAGATATCTCAAAGGAGCTTCTGGTGTTGGTCTTACCTTTCGAAAAAGTGGTACAGGTATTTCAATTCTCGGTTATGTGGATTCTGACTATGCAGGAGATCTTGACAGAAGAAGGTCCACAACTGGATACATCTTTACCCTCGTTGGCAGTGCCGTCAGTTGGAAGTCGACTTTGCAGTCGATTGTCGCTTTGTCTACGACAGAAGCAGAATACATGGCAGCAGCGGAGGCGGTAAAGGAAGCTATCTGGTTGAAAAGTTTAGTAGCGGAATTGAGTTTGGTTCAGCTGGAATCAACTCTTAGATGTGATAGTCAGAGTGCTATTCATCTAATGAAAAATCAGAGATTTCATGAGCGCACTAAACACATTGATGTCAGATTTCATTTTATTCGAGATGTTATTGATGAGGGAACTATCAAGGTCGTGAAGGTTATCACAGACGATAATGCTGCAGACATGTTGACCAAGATAGTCCCGCTCGCTAAGTTTGCACACTGCAAGGACTTGGCGGGGGTGTGCATCAACTGATGCAACTCCGAAGAGAACAGTTGCTAGGTGGAGGTGGTATGTTCAACAATGGTTTGATTCTTCTTGTTTCTTACAACGGGGTTGCCCAGTAAGCTTAGAAGTTTTGGCCAGAGTTGTTCACACGCTCGAAACGCAAACCAAGGTGGAGATTGAAAATGTTGGTTTATGTTTAGTCAACAATGGCATGCTGAAAATGTTGGTTTATGTTTAGTCAACAATGGCATGCCAATTGGAAGAGTTGGTGGAAAGAGTTGGTGTGGATGCTAGGAGGAAGCTTCCTCCTTTGATGTCACCCATGACATCAAGAGGAGGTAGTTTGATGTCACCAATGACATCAAGAGGAGGTCTTTACCTCTATAAATAGATGCACTCCTTCACTTGTAGAAATCATCCCAAAATAATACAATACATTGTAGTGAGTAGAGAGTTAAGAGAGAAATTCTCTTAAGTGTAATTGGGAAATCTCCCCTTCCTTTGTTAATATTAAAAGGGCAATTGTTCTCTGGTGGACGTAGGATTATTTTGGTCCGAACCACGTTAAATCTTGTGTTCTTTCTTTTACGTTTCCGCTAACATTCATAAATGAGATCCCAGTGCATTAGAAATACCTCACTACAGATATTTCTTTTAATGCTAATTAAAACTGATGTATAGTGGCTTGGGGAGAAAGAACTTGCAGGAAAGTAAAAAAATGTCCAGATTTAGTATGTTGTCAATGTATGAATAAATATATGTAGGCATACCCTATTAAATGCTGATAGGTTGGTAGCTAGGCACATCATTTGCTTGGGATGTCAAGTCTATTTCAAGTTGTACTGCAGTTCAAGGAAGTACGGGCTCAGGTGCCCGGTAAACTTCTCAAATTCCTATTTAAAATCCAATGTTAAAAACATTTGACAAACTCGATAAAGATGTACGTTTGCTCCTCTACCTCTGCATTCAGGCATTCCAAAGTGGGGTTTTTTTTTTTTTATAAGGAGGCTTATCAAAGTGGATTCTGATACCTGTTTCCTTGGGATATCTAACCCTCTCAATTGGACAGTTTGTTTCCGAAAATACTCTGGTGATTTGGATATTCTGAATCTGAAATTGGTATGCTTGTCCTGCAAAATGTATACAGCCCGCATGCACCATAAACTGACAACAGAAACAACCTAGGATATGTCGTGTTTATGTAACCTGTAGGCTGTGGCTAGGTCAAGCAAACCACTGTCGCAATAATTGGGAAAGACTCAATGCTCGAGATGTGTGCTTAAACAAAATTGACATGTTTTTTCTTTTATAGGATGAAAATACAGATTAATTAATTGTTGAAATTGCAACAAAAATTGGAGGTCCTTTACTGCATGTGTAAGATCAATTGTTAACGACTACCCTACCCTCTATGATTGTATTCTCACGTGTTCTAGAATCTAGCCTCTAGGACCGGTCTAACTAGATGATTTTTACTATCGGAAATTGTCATATATGTCTTGAATTTGGTCCTTGATACTCCTTTCTAGGTTGATGGAGCAAGAAAGCAAAATGTCCCTGCAAAGATGGTAAGTCCATGGGATGATATTTTCACTAACTTGAGCATTGGCGGATTGCTGTCTGAGGCATCTTTGCAAGGAAAGATCAGCAACTGGGAAACTAAAATGGATTTGCAGCCAATCCAGTTAGTTTCTGATATTAGTGTTGGAGGCTTGCTGTCTGAAGTGTCTTTGCAGGGGAAGATGTCTACTGGAATGAAACAAGAGAACAGAGTAGGATTGCAGCCATCTTCATTTGCTTCGTTTATTAGCTCAGGAAGCTTCTTTTCTGAAGCATCTTCTCAAGGAAAGGTTAGTGATTGCAATTTAGCTTCAAAAGGAAGCAAATCTGGATTGAAGGAAACGTCAGAGTATGGCCAGCACAATGAGTCAAAATTTTCATGGGATTTTAATCTCACTAATTTGAGCATTGGAGGATTGCTATCTGAGGTGTCTCTGCTGGAAAAAGTAAAAAAACATGACCAAGGAACTGAGGGCAAACCAAGCTCACAACCTACGTCATCTTTTCCTGATTCACTCGATGCTTTTATAGCTGCCCGCCTAAATTCACACCCTGAAATTTCAAAGTCATCATCTCATGAATTGCACTCGTCTATCTTGGATGCTGAAGAGACATGCCATGCATTTCCAGTGCGTAAAATTTCATCAGGAAACAAAAATGCAACTACTTCGTGTGGAACAGCTGGTCCTGGCAATTGTCATGAGTCAAGTTCGAAATCTTTCAGAATTCCATCATCCTCTAGTGCTCCTGAGGTTTGTTGCTCTATAATCTTTTCTGGTTTCCAGACTAAAAAAGCTTCATTTTAGCCATCATTAGTTTTTGGCTTTTGATAATATTGCTTCCATGTGATCAGTTCTCAATGTGGAGCTTCCTAATCTTGCTTCCTTCATTATCACATAACTTCTTGATGTTCTTATGGAAGGATGGACCATTTCTTAATTCTGGTGTTGTTATAGTGCACAACTCAAAGTGTGATTGCACAAGATCAACCATCTCAGCAACCAAGGACACCCCTCATTTCCCGTCCAAGGGGGGTTTCTGATGAAGACAACAGCGTTGGGCTAAAGGGCATCAAATGGGTACATTTCCGCTCTTTAACTAATCTTGTGTCCATTTGAAATTTTGCTTCTTGTCAAGGAACAGGAGAAGTTAACATATTCCTTTCCTATGTTTGTTGCAGGAAGACTCTTTAGGACCATTTGATCTTGGAATGCCTATCTTGCGACCGGTTAGTAGTGGAGACAGTGTTAGCCTCAGCGAGTTCAGTAAATAACATATTTATGTAGTCTTGAACTGATACCATAGACACTAGGAAAATTTTCCTCAGCTCGAGGATCAAATTCTTGAACAGTTGAAACTCGAAAAGTAAAAATGATGCTGTGAATTGTCCATAAAAATAGCTAAAAGAACGATATTGTGATTATCAAAGACTGGTATTTTTATGTAATATTAGCCTTAAGTTGGGCTTTTCATTTACTTCAACACCTAAGACAAGGACTTTGTAGTATCTTTCATATGGAAGTTGAGATATGTTAATGTGTAGAAAAAACATTCACTGAACATGGCCGTGTTTGGATTGATAGGGATAACACAGACAACTTAATTTTCATTTGACATTAATCTACAAGTTTGCAATGTCATAATAAGAAGAAACTACCACATTTAACCTATATCCATTTTTTTTTTAAAACTTTTAACTTTTACCCACTTTTTAAACTTCAACCCCCTTTCTCCTCCTCCTCTTCATCAAAGTTATATCCACCCTCAACCTCTTTCTTTTATCGAAGTGCCGATCCCAATTAGTTTACTAAGTACACTGAAAGAAAAATAAGTAACTGATTTGCGAAGATTGAGTTGGAACGTCGATTCAAAACTTCAGCAGGAAAGTTTATATTGAAGTACCAAACACCACATAGAAAGAATTTTACAATAATTGGTCAATTGGAAATTATGATAATTACTGCAGAATTTTCATACAGTACGTCTCATTTCACTTATTTATTAACTTGATTAAGACTCGATCTTGGTCCAATGATTGCACCACCAGTGTTCATTATTCAATTGATTAAGACTCGATCATACTTCTGGCGAAAGATGGCAAAATGAATTCTGCTTTGTGAATCTTAAAAAAAAAAAGACAAACAAAAACTTCAGCTCTAGAGCTCTAGAACTTTGGCTCTAATCGCCAGTTACAAAACAAAAACTTCAGCTCTAGAGCTGAAGCTTACAAACAAATATTTCAGCTCTAGAGCTGAAGTTCCCCAGTTACAAAACAAAAACTTCAGCTCTAGAGCTGAAGTTCGACTGTTACAAAACAAAAACTTCAGCTCTAGAGCTGAAGTTCGCCAGTTACAAACAAAAACTTCAGCTCTAGAGCTGAACTTCAGGCCCGGCTACTAGAATGCTGAAGTTTTGCATGATTGTCTTTGCTACTTCAGCCCCATATGCTGAAGTTATGCGAAAAAGCGGGTACGCTTGCAATTTTTTTTGCAAAGCGGACACAAGTTAAAACGTGACACAAAAGCGGGTATAGATGCAAATGCCCCCTGCGATCTGGTATTATGAAATCTTTGTTGAAGGGATTGTACTTCTTTTGTTGTCAATCACTTTTTTTGTTTGATGTAGATTGTCTAATCTGATTCAATTGGAATGTCCTCTGACATAGTTTTATAATCGAAGTATAGAAATCACCTTTTGAGCAGATAATTTACTATTATCGTAATGAAATTAAGTTATTGATCAACTAATTTTACTGATTATCTAAAGTATGAAAATATTTGAAAATCGAAAGGCCGAATACATAAATAGCCCCTTAAAATTTGTTAGCTAGACGCTCCAATCTAACTAGTAATCGGATAAATATCTCAACTCAGATGAAAATATTTAGTAGATTTACCTTGTGGCTACATATTCGCAAACAACTAAGATTATATACTTAGTAAACCATTGATAGTACCAAAATGTCTTTCTTTTCTTATAAATTCAAATCAAAGTTAATTCTCACAAATGAAAGACTCTTTCACCTGCTTTGATTTTAATAAACTCATACTTGAAGAAAAACTAATCATAAATTAATACAGATACAAAGGGCATTAACAAGAAAGTTGTTTCGCTCTTATTCTTTTTTAGGTCAAGCAAAGAAAAGAAAAAAGAATATATGAGTGACCTGAGTGAGGGCACAAAATATCTAAGTCTTTTAGTAAGAATATTCATATGTTAGATTATGCGATCGAACTTAGGGAAAGGTCAATTCAATTCTCGTTGGAAACGGAACTTTGTAAATTTTCCTCCGAAATGAAAGATCATTTCGATATCTTCAAACATATTCGAGGGTTAAATGTTCATGTCATTTCTTTCGATTCATCCATTTGGAAAGCTAATATAAAAAGGAATGAGCATTTATGTATACGTGGAGCGCAAAACAATACTCTATTGCCGGGTACGAACTCTTCTATAATTCCAATGATGGATGAGTCGGCAAGAAATATCATATGCTTTTTATTTATTTATAACTGATAATGGTGAAATTTTAGATTTCCATGATGCATAAGATGATAACACGTGGCGTATCCTAACTGCAGACCTAAAGAAAAGTCTCATTATTATTTATTTTAGGAAATTTTACCACCTATAGAATAGGTTAGTACCCTATTTATATTAAATAAATACCATTTTAAAATATTACATCCTATAAATACCTTTTATAGTTTATAGCAAAAAATCTAAATATAGTTCCATCCTACAATTAAGGCATCATATATGCTTTAAAATATTTTTCTCTCATTTTTTATATTTTCTCTCACTTAATTAGCGTATATCTCCTCTGACCAGCTTTTCTCTCTCTTCTTCCATACACTTTACCCTCTTCTCCCACAAACCTACGTTTCATAAATTTTCTCCCACCCTAAATCTCTATTTCTCCGCCATTGTCACTTCTACTCTCTTCTCCCACATACCCACGTTACTCAAATTCTTTGTCCTCTCTGTATTTTCACAGCATAATCAATCTTTATTATTATTTGGCATACAAAAACAGATCTATAAAACAACAAATTTCAGCAAGAAAAACGGAAGAAATATAGAGATAGAGAAAGTAGAGGAGAAAGAGATCTAACCGTCCATCTCAACGATAGGGTTTTCAACCTTGATTTGTCGAAAGCCATGTTTACAGATGAAAGAGGTGAAACTGTATTCACATGTATTCAGCAACATTCATTTATATATTTTAGATGTATTAAAAAGTTGTGATTATTCTCTTGTATTCAGTTTTAATCAGTTGTAATTAACTATTTTATTCAGCAGTAGTTAGTTGTATTCAAGTGTTTTATACAACTGTATTCAGTTGTAGTTAGTTATATTCAACTATTTTATTCAGCAGAAGTTAGTTGTATTTTGTTGCATTCAAGAGTTTTATTCAGCTGTATTCAATTGTATTTTGTTGTATTCAATAGAAAAAAAGGAGAAGAGAATTGAGAAGTTCGATCAGATGTGTTGCTCTGGTTTTTCCTTCTTTTCACGTTTTTGAGTTGCTTTCTTTGAGCAAAATACAAATTAGTGTGTACTCGTTTTAGTTCTTTGAGTTAAATTAGGAGACTATCATGTGATTTGATTTTCTTCCGTTTTTAACAAGTTTAAGTTCCCAGAATTTGCGCAAAAAAGTTACTGTATTTCACTGAAATTTTGCTTGAATACAGTTAAATACAGCTGAAATTTCGCTTGAATACAGTTAAATACAAATAACACTTAGCTGGATTTCCTGTTTTTGCGCCTATTTTTTTTCTTGTATTAATGAATACAGCCGTTTAAATACATGAAATACATTGTATAAAAACATAAAAGATATCTATAGAGCGTAATATAACAAAAGGTATCTATAAATGGCTAATTAGGACTAAAAGATTGTGCTTTATGAAAAATTCTCTTTATTTTAAGTCTTATTTTGAAACGATGGAGTTGCATCTTTGCAAAACAAGTAAATTCAAGATATAAAATGTTGATTCGTTCAGTTGCATCTTTTCAATAATTTGACTTACAAATAGTCAAAATATTGTAATTTCTCCTTTCTTAATTTCTTTACCTTTTTCTTGTTTTTTGTTTATTAGTTATTATAGCCTCAAGCTTTTTACACTACTTCAGTTACTCCAAGAATTGGATCCGTAATCCCTTTGATTATTTCAATTTTGCCCATTTTATATTATTTGACTAAGTAGATTTTATATTTGGGAACATACTTCTAAAGTAGATTTTATATTATTTGACTAAGTTTCTACCTGTATCCCTTTGATTGCTCCAGTTTTGTCCATTATGCTTCTTTTTGGATACATTTACATAAAATATAATTTGACTAGGTTCTACCAGCCAAAACCTTTTGGTTTATTACAAAATAAATAAAACTGTATCTCCAAAAACAAGAGTAAATTTCCTCGAGAAAGCAGAAGGAACCTGGTCATTAATTAACCATGGACTTAATTCATGAACTGTTTTCCATATTACGTTACATGACGACAAAAGCAAAGAATTCCTCGAAAATGACTCTTTTTACAATTATTACATTATTCCATTAAATATTTGCCGGTCTAGGGACAAAGAGAATTAAACTTCCTTAACATTTTTACCATTTCCTTTCTTTTATTTTATTAAAATGCTTCATTTTGTTAGTCATATCATCATCTTCTTCTACTTATTTGCATAGTTCTCTTAGTCATTACCACCACTTAGATTCAACACTTTTAGGAGATTCGTGACGTGAAGGGACCATCCATCAATGGGGTGTGTTCAAGGTAGGGGTTATGGTTTCTCTCCCGAGAGGTTTGAGAGCATGAAACTTGATAATGGTTATGTTAAAGGACGACGACGACAACAACAACAACAGAATAAGAGGGATATGAGTCGAATTAGGGAGCAAGAAGGGAATGGGAGGAATCATGGAGTTGAAGTAGAAAAGAGAATTATTAGTAGAGATCAAAAGGAGATGATCAAAGGAAGGGATGGAATTGGAAAATGGAAATAGAAATGGAGTTGGAGTTAGAATAGGAAATGAATTATCAAATAGAGGCACAAGGAAAATGGAAGGAGATGAATTGGTGGATGGATGGCCAAAATGGCTAGTTGATAACATTCCTAAAGAGGTTTTGGTTGGTCTAGTTCCAAAGACTGCTGATTCTTATGATAAGCTTGCTAAGGTAAGTTTCAACTCTTACGTGTTCAACCTTTAAGATTCTCAATAGTAAAACTCTTATTATTCGACATTATGAGTACAGAATCTAATATCTATTGAAATTTTAATTTTTTTATGTAAATATCATAGAAAATATTGGGTTCAACTGAATATCCATAGTAGATAATGTTCATCTGCATCTGCACCCCAATCCTATTTTTTTCGCTAAAATCAATGACAATATTATAAAACTATAAACAAAATGAATCGTGATTGTACATCTTATAATTTTTTCAAGATGTTGCCTTTGTGAATGAGACGTGAAGATGCTTTCTTAGTACGTACGTATTTAAGCTATTCAAAACGATAACCTAAACATGATTTGTATTATAAAAAATCCAAATATAAATGCATCTTATTTTTGCAGGTAGGGCAAGGGACATATAGCAATGTGTATAAAGCAAAAGATAGGAAGAGTGGGAAAATAGTAGCCTTAAAGAAGGTTAGATTTGATACATCAGAACCAGAGAGTGTAAAGTTTATGGCAAGAGAAATCATAATATTGAAGAAAGTTGATCATCCAAATATTATCAAGCTTGAAGGCTTAGCCACTTCAAGAATGCAATATAGTCTTTATTTGGTTTTTGATTTCATGGAATCTGATTTAACTAAACTTATCAATCGCACTGAAGGAAGACTCACTGAGCCTCAGGTAATTATTACTTAATTATTTTCCTCCTTTTCTAATGTTTAGAAAAAATTGCATAATTTAAGTGCTAATAGTAACTTCCTAATTATTTATAGTTTTTGCTCGTAATGTTTTGGAATGAAAAAAAAAATTATTAATGAAGAGCGATATATCTAAAATCACATGGAAAAAAGTTCTGTCAAAAGATTTAAAATATGTTATTATTTAGACATATCTAACGGAAGAAATAGAAGACGACAATGAAAGTTGAAAATAAGTATAGTTTGGAATTGAGTAGTAGTTATCAGACTTAAACAAGTAAA
This sequence comes from Nicotiana sylvestris, assembly GCF_000393655.2. Classification (NCBI taxonomy): domain Eukaryota; kingdom Viridiplantae; phylum Streptophyta; class Magnoliopsida; order Solanales; family Solanaceae; genus Nicotiana; species Nicotiana sylvestris. The sequence goes on from NC_091064.1 coordinate 218,564,922, forward strand.
CATACTCATTAAATCATCAACCTTTTTGGGAAACTAAACTTCACTATTATTTGTTATTTTTCTAAATAAACTTATCCTTAGGCCAATTTGAAGTTATTTTAAAGAAGAATAGTAGATTGGTGTCATATTTTAGGATTTTAGACTTTAGAATATTGATTAACAATTTAATTGAGTAAAAAAAACAGATAAAATCATGGATAATCCATGTAGACTTTTTTCATAACTATGTCTTCTATTAATAAAGTACTACTAGAAAAACAAAAATTAACGATGGATAAATTTTGTAGCTAACTAAAAAAATACGTCGCTAATCCTATTTAGCGATAGATTATCAAGAAAATTTTGTTAGCTATAATTTTTAGCGATAAATTAATAATGAATTTCGTAGCTAATTCTATTTTTTTTTTTATAGTGAGCCTAATAAAATGTACTGTAACACAACTTGCAGGTAAAACGTTACATGGAGCAGTTGCTCTACTTCAACATTGCCATGAGAGAGGGATACTACATAGGGATATTAAGGGGTCAAATCTGCTAATAGACAAGAATGGGATGCTCAAAATTGCTGATTTTGGGCTTGCAAATTTTTACCAGACAAAGACAAAGAGTTGGGATTGATCTTTGGAGTGCTGGTTGCCTTTTGGCTGAGATGTTTGTTGGAAGGCCTATTATGCCTGGTAGAAATGAGGTAAACAACATTTTTTAATTGTTTTTATTGTTGAAACCAGTGAATGTATTCGCGCTTCGCGCGAATTATTAGATTTTACGAATATCAAAAAATTTAAAATTTATTTTGTCTTCAAATTCAAATATTTCAATTTAACCAATTATATTATCCACACTTAGCTTTATACATTTTATATAATTCTCCATCACTTAGAGTTTTTAGTCTTCAAAAATACTTGATTGTTGTATAATCAATATAAGTGAAAAAATACTTTTATTTTTCTCAAAAGAAATTAAAGAAGGAAAAGAATTTCAAGAAAAACTTCTTCTGTGCATATGTTTAACAAATTCAAGACGGTTAGTTCGTTGTACATTTATTATGTGCATATAAATACTTAATTATAGGAATTTGTCTGTAATTTTTGTCTTTTATTTCCATTTCTTTTTCTTTTTAAACCCTTTTATCTTTAACTTTTCCTTTTTTTTCTCCCCCCTTTCTTACTTCTCTACCCAATCATTTTCTTTAAAAATGTCGAATCATTTTTTCTTTCTTCAACATCCTAATAATAAAGATAACTAACCAAAAAATAATAATATTCAAGTCTTAATATAAACTATGAAAAAAGATTTAATAATAGTGCATAAAAATATACTCCATTATAGGATATGATTATTATTTACGCATTGATTATCTAATTTAATTAGTGAATACGAAAAGAATCAGTTTAATTAGAGAACAAATAGTTAGCAACTTGAAAAGCACCAACATTTAAAAAAATTTCTTTTTTGATTATTGGACTTAAACAAATTTTCTTAGAATCCTTGCATTAATTTGATGCATGTCTTCTTCGTGCTGCTAGCCACTTCCTTATTTTCCAATTTTGTTTTACCATTTGGTCGTTTTAATACTTTCCTAGTGAATTATGTTTGGTTGATGATTATTAAGTAACTATAAAGATGAATCTTTCCATAAAACGCTCATATACAATTTTGGGATTGGTGAAAGCCAACAGGAATAATCTTCCATCACATGTAACATTTTTTTAAGTGGACGCCGAAATAAAATTAAAAGATAAGAAATAAAACAAAAGAAAATTTTTCTTGCACGAGAAAATTTTCCTTGCACACAAGTAATTTCTTTATTTTCTTCTTTTCCATAGAGATATGATCGACTATCCTTCAACATCCAATGTAAATTGCAGGAATATTTACATATTATAAATATTTACTAATCTTCTTTGCTAAACAAAAGATTAGAGAGCCTAAATAAGAAAAACAACTGGATAAATCTATTACATATTTAACTTTTTTTGGTTTCTCAAGTTGAACTTAACTTGACAACATAATACGGTTCAAGATTTCCTCCAAGCCAATATTATTATCTTTACACCATAAGACCACTCACTCTCCTATATAAAAATGGAAGCTTCAACTCCGCTTTCAACAAAAGTTGAAATTCCATTATCATTAGAAAACAATAATTATAGTAAAATTTAAATTCATTAAACCAATGAAAGAAATTAAATGTCCTCTTCTTCAGTTTGTTTTCAATTCCACAGCAAATGCTACCATTTCTTGTTAAGCAGCTAGGTTTTGCCGCTATTTTCAAATCACTGAATTTCACAAACAGATTCCAAAATCATACTGTGTAAAAAAAATATGAACTTTGCACGTATAAAGAAATTAAGACAAATAGGAGTAGGAAAAAGTTTATGAACTTAGAGAGTGAATCTAATTACCTTGAAGAAAAACATTCAATGTCAAGGTAGATATCATCAGGTGTACCACGCTCATAATGCAGATGAGATAGCACGAAATACCAAAATCTAGCAAAATGATGGGTCGTAATCGGTCAACCGTCTCCTCTAGGGATGCTAGACGCTCCCCATGATTCACCATGGTCAGAAATGGTGATGATGGCAAATGTTTTCCCTCGTCCGATGTCGAGCCTAGGCTCTGATACCAACTGTTACGCAACGCCTTCCTGATGATCTTTGGAAGGGCAACGTAAGGCTAAGCAACCGATGTCAGTGCGGTTGCTGTCCGCCAATGAGGTCCTCGCCGCACGCTAGACTAGATTGTCAGTGCCGTGCGGGAAAACCAATGTCGTGGGCAATTGCGGAAGCTTGAGAGAGAATTGGGTTTTGAATGCTGATGATGATTTTATTGATGACTGAAAATGATGATTACAATGATGTGGTGTCGAGGGGGAGAGACACCAGAAAATGCTGATTGAAATGTTTGATTGTTTGGTCCCCCTTAATAATGCTTAAAAAAAATAAACCAACATTACAAGACTAGTCCTAATAAAGCTGTAGAAGCACACTGAAATGAAAATGATGTAAACTAGCCTATGATTACAATGAAAAGGACTTAGATTATTACAAGGAAAAACTAAGTCCGATGGCAGCATCTTTGTCTTGCGGGTCAGGGTCTGCGCGCGCGTTGCTGTGGGCGCGCGCGACACTTGATGTGCTGGCCTGAGGCTGGGCACTGGTGCTTGGCATCAGGGTCTGTGCGCGAGGCGCTGTTGGAATGGGCCTGCAGCTGGGCGCTGGCGAGGCATCAGGATCTGCGCGCGCGGCATTGTCAGGGCGCGCGGCGCTGTTGTCATTGGCCAGCCCTTGGGCGCTGGCGAGAGGCATCGGTGGGGCGACAGAGGCACATGCGCGCTTGTCACTTGGCGCAGCCAAGACCACGGGGCCGACCATGGCGCTAGGCATTGTGAGGCTTGCTAGGCCGCCATGGGGCGCGACCAAGGGGTCATGGGGCATGTCTGGAAAGCAGCCCATGACATTCTCCCCCACCTGAGTTGGCGCCGTCCTCGGAGCCTTGTGATGATGATGATGATGATGATGTTTCTGATGGTTGTTGGATGGGAGGTCTGCGCCCCTCTGTTCTTTGAGCTTGCTGTTGTAGCGAAGCAATGATTTCATGCGGCTGACATGGAAGACTGGATGGATCTTCCACCAGGATGGAGTTTTGACCTGGTATGTGGACTTCCCAATGCGTTTTTCAATGGGCAGGGGCCCGATGTATTTTTGTTGCAGCCGAGGGTCATGGGTCCTTTCTGCAAACAAGTACTGCTTTGGGATGCGTAGCATTACTTTGTCCCCTGGTTGATGTTGGGAAAAGCAACGCTGTTGTTCGGTGAACCTTTTTGCCCGCTCTTGGGCCCTTGTGAGATAGCTCCGCACTATCTCCATGTTGCGCTCCCATTCGCTCGAGAAGTTGGCAGCTCGAGGAGATTTCGGCATGGTTGATGCATTCACCGTCTGCGGGAGAAGCGGTTGCTGTCCGGTAACAATTTCAAAAGGGCTCTTGTTTGTATGATGGCTCTTTTGAGAATTGAAACACAGTTGAGCAGCATCCAGGAGCTTCACCCAATGCTTCTGTGATCCGGTTGCGAAGTTGCGGAGATATTCCTCCAGCATGTCATCGAACCGGTCTGTCTGGCCATCCGATGGTGGATGGATGGATGTGTTGTGACTCAATGTTGACCCAAAGCACCTGAAGAGATGGGTCCAAAAGTTGCTAGTGAAGCGTGAGTCGCGCCTACTAACAATGTACTTGGGCAGGCCCCAATGTTTGACAATGTGCGAGAAGAAGAGTCGAGCTGTATCTTCCGCTGATGCATTTTGCGGGGCTGCTATGAAAGTTGCATAGTCTGAGAACTGATCTATGACAACCATGATGGATGCAAGATTGCCGACTTGGGGCAATCCCGTGATGAATCTGAGGGAAACACTTTCCCATGGTCTCTGAGGGACATGTAATGGCTGCGAGGGTCCCGGCTGTGATGAGTGATCCGACTTGTCCTTGTGGCATGGCTGACAAGTCTTCACACGATGATGAGCGTCACCAGTCTTTTGAGGCCGATGACATGATGACTGATTGTTGCTGCGAAGGGTAGCCTGAACCTGAGGTTCATGTCTGTTGACTACCTTCTCCAACTGCATGGCCGAGATGTTTTCAGCGGCCATCTTTATGGGAAAGCATGGTATGGTGCAGGGCTTGGCCCCGTTTTCTCCCATCATCAGGAGCATGTTGGCAAATGGTACTGGAATGGTGTTGGTTTGCCTCATGAAATCCAAACCCACTATGATGTCGAAGTCATCTATGATTGCGATGCGCAGGTCGATGCTTCCTTTGTATGGGCCAAGTTTCACTGGGACATTTGTAGCTGTTCCACCCAATGTCTGAGGTGGTGAGTTGATAGCCTTGACGCGGCCTTTGCTCTTTTGTACCACAAGACCTAGGCGCTCTACTTGCGTTGATGACAAGTAGTTATGGGTGGCACCCGTGTCTATCAATGCGTGAAGGGGCTTGCCGTTCACTTTCAATTCGACGAACATTAGGGTCCTCGCTTGCTTAGGAGGTCCTTCGTCCATCTTTTCTTTCCCTTTCCTGGTGATCGGGACTGATGTTTTCTTAGGAGGACATGCACTGGTCCCCGCTAAGGCATGAGGGATAGAGCCAACAATTGCATTGAAGGCGCCTACCTGGTCGTCGTCTGATGAGTCTGATGTGTCTAACTCATCCTCGACCGTCTGATGAGCATTGACCTTGATGTTTGGGCATTCATTGTTCCAATGTGCCCCGCCGCAATGACGGCATTCTGAGGGAGGCTTTCTCCCCTGATTGTTGTTGATGGATGCAGCACTGTTGCTGTTGGAGGGAGGAGTCTTAGTTTTTGATGCACTCCGATCTCCCCCACTTTTGCTTGGGCCACCATTGCTGGGATGGTGCCCGTTGGATCCCCCTCGGACAGACGGCTGGGGCCTGTCGTTCTGAGTTCCCAAATGATAGTCGCCAAGGCATTCTGCAGCTTGAATGGCCTTGGGCAGGGTGTCTACCCGTTGTCGCTGTAGTTCCATACGGGCATGAGGTTTCAAACCTTCTATGAATGCGAAGAGTTTGTCTTTGTCCCCCATGTCGCGTATGTTTAGCATGAGTGCGGAGAATTCGCGCACGTACTCCCTCACTGATCTGGTGTGGCGGAGGTCCCGTAGCTTTCTCCTTGCGTTGTATTCCACATTTTCGGGAAAGAACTGCAGGCGTATGGCTACCTTCAATTCGTCCCATGTCTGAAGAGTATCTTCACCGGCCTTGATGGCTTCGTGTTTGACCCGCCACCAAAGTTTGGCATCGCCCTGAAGATACATGGCAGCAGTCGCTACCTTTTTGGATTCCTCCAAATGGCCCACGGCATCGAAGTATTGTTCGATGTCGAAGATGAAGTTTTCCACTTCTTTAGCATCCCGGGATCCGTCGTATGGCTTTGGCTCCGGTATCTTAAGCTTTTGTGGAATGGGGGTGAGGTCTGCTGCACCCCTGATGTGATGGTTGCCTTCTCGAAGTAGGCTCTGTAAGGCAGCATTGACAACGTTGAGCTTGTCAGTCAAGTCGTTTATGGTTTGCTGCATGGCAGTTAGTCTGTCTGCCTCATGTTGCTGATGGGCTAAATCGTCGGCACGCTCCTGTTGGAGGTCCTCAAATTTGCCATGGATGTTGGCAGTTTCAATGGCTGCCGTTTGTCGGTCCTCGTCGGAGTCACGACTGATGTTTGCAATGTCATTTTCGGCCTGCCGCATTCGGCGGTCCAGGTCGTCCAACCTTTGCACTAGGTTGTTGCTTTGATCAGGCACCGTTTCTACGATGGGTCGTAATCGGTCAACCGTCTCTTCTAGGGATGCTAGACGCTCCCCATGATTCACCATGGTCAGAAATGGTGATGATGGCAAATGTTCCCTCGTCCGATGTCGAGCCTAGGCTCTGATACCAACTGTTACGCAACGCCTTCCTGATGATCTTTGGAAGGGCAACGTAAGGCTAAGCAACCGATGTCAGTGCGGTTGCTGTCCGCCAATGAGGTCCTCGCCGCACGCTAGACTAGATTGTCAGTGCCGTGCGGGAAAACCAATGTCGTGGGCAATTGCGGAAGCTTGAGAGAGAATTGGGTTTTGAATGCTGATGATGATTTTATTGATGACTGAAAATGATGATTACAATGATGTGGTGTCGAGGGGGAGAGACACCAGAAAATGCTGATTGAAATGTTTGATTGTTTGGTCCCCCTTAATAATGCTTAAAAAAAATAAACCAACATTACAAGACTAGTCCTAATAAAGCTGTAGAAGCACACTGAAATGAAAATGATGTAAACTAGCCTATGATTACAATGAAAAGGACTTAGATTATTACAAGGAAAAACTAAGTCCGATGGCAGCATCTTTGTCTTGCGGGTCAGGGTCTGCGCGCGCGTTGCTGTGGGCGCGCGCGACACTTGATGTGCTGGCCTGAGGCTGGGCACTGGTGCTTGGCATCAGGGTCTGTGCGCGAGGCGCTGTTGGAATGGGCCTGCAGCTGGGCGCTGGCGAGGCATCAGGATCTGCGCGCGCGGCATTGTCAGGGCGCGCGGCGCTGTTGTCATTGGCCAGCCCTTGGGCGCTGGCGAGAGGCATCGGTGGGGCGACAGAGGCACATGCGCGCTTGTCACTTGGCGCAGCCAAGACCACGGGGCCGACCATGGCGCTAGGCATTGTGAGGCTTGCTAGGCCGCCATGGGGCGCGGCCAAGGGGTCATGGGGCATGTCTGGAAAGCAGCCCATGACATAACACATGAGTATAACAATACAAATGACCCAAAAAAAAGAAGAATATAACAGTGTAAATTACGACTATGCAATAGAACAAAAAAAATACCGTAGACTTCACTGGTGTACTTGGAGAATTTTTCAATGCACATTTTAAGTTAAAATGGATGGATCATATCTTGATAGCACAATGAGACTTACGTTATATTGTCCTTTTATCTCCTACCTTTGATGCATTAATACACATTAGTAAAAATAATTAAAGGGGAGGGGAGAAGAACCATAACGTTTTGAGAATTTAACATAGATTTTTTGGCTTTTTAATTTTAATATAAGCTAAACTAATAGAATGGAGAAGGAAAAAAATCAAAAAAGCCAGAAAAAAGATAAATATGAAAGCTGCCCAAATAGGGATGCCACATCAGCTGGCCAATTCCCAGCTTTATATTTATATATAGATGTTAAACTTTTTAGGAAACTAAATATAAAACAGCAACATCAATAACAACAACAACAACAATAACAAAAATAGAAAATACGGTAAAAATAGCACGGGCTAGCCAATTTTCGTACTGGCAATTGAAAAATAGTCAGTGTTTGCAAAGTCATTGAAATATAGTCACTATTTTGCTGAAACACGGAAAGTTCCAGCATAATATTCTGGATTTTGGAGCTCATGTGTATAAACTCCCAGCATATTATATTGGAACTCCGGGGCCAGAAAGTTCCAGTATAATATGCTGGATTATGGAGCTCCCAGCTCCCATACAAACTTCAAGCATAATATGTTGGAACTCCAGCACATTGTGAAATTCCAGCATATTATGCTGGAATCTCATATGTAAGGGTGTGTTTTCCAGATTTTATCTTTACATGAAAAAATGGCTAAATTTCAGTTACTTTTGAAACTATGGCTATTTTCCAATTATTTCTGATTTCCCCCCCAAAAATACGCTATTGTTGAATTGGGCTTTTGCCTATTATTCAAGATTCTCCCTGTGGAAGTTCGGGTCGTGTCTTAATCTTAGTGTGACTGATCATTCAAAAAAGACCAGCTTCACATCATTGACTTGAATAGCCTTTACTTGACCAATTACCTAATAAATTACCAAGTTAAGGTCTGTTATACAAGTCATTTCTGACCATCTTTCCTATAGAGGGTGATTCATAATAAATTGATTAGTTTTATGCTGATTGTTAGCCTACTGCATCCTTCTCTTTTTTTCGGGGTTAGGACTAACAATATTAGCAAATTCACACGAGTAAAGTCAAATTAATAGAAAGTTGAAAATTAATGGTATGTAAAAGCTATAATAATACTATAACTTTTTTTTCCTTTCAGATAGAGCAACTTCACAAAATATTTAAGCTGTATGGGTCACCAGCAGAGGAGTATTGGAAGAAAGTGAAGCCACCAACAACATTTAGACCACCACAGAATTACAAGCCTTGTTTTGGTGAAGTATTTCCCAATTTTCCTCATTCTGCTTTTTCCCTTTTATACACACTTGTGCCTGTGGAACCTCACTTCCGTGGCACTGCTGCTACTGCTCTTCAAAATGAAGTTAAAATATTTCATGCCAAAAATATTGTACTATTCTATAACATCTACTAACAAAATGTCAAGTTGTTTTACTTTTTATCTTTTTCTGCTTTAACTATCCGGTATAAGCCAATTAATTTAGAATCGTGTCGGATATGCCATAAGAGGGATAAAGCACTCATATTAAAACATTTTTCATTCTCGAAACTCGAATTTGAGACTTGTTAAAAATTGAGATATCTCAATCAAAATAAGATCATCTTACACCGATTTAAACGAGAGTTAGTAGAATTTAAGGTGAAAATGATAAAGCCGATTATAGGACATGAAATGTGCGAGTTCGAATTGGCAAAAACTTACCCGTACCGGGTGTATATACCCAATTTAGGATTGACATCACATTTCTATCTTTTATTTCCCTCAGTTTTTCTTCTAACATAGGTTTCACTCTTCATCGCTGATTTAACAAGAAGCTAAAGTTTACTTTTTCAACGATGCAATTGCAAAATTAATGTACAATATTATGCCAAAAACTCAATTGAGAATATATTGTGGGAGACAAGTTTTGCAAGTAAACATAGGTTACTTTTTGCTTAGGAGTAAGCAAAACTAAAATATAACTTCAATAAATATGGAATTATCTTTATGTTTGAATTCATGAAAGTACCAGGAAAGAAATGTAGTCGGCCTCCTCCTCTTCTTTTTTTCTTATCAATAAATCCTAATAAACTACAACTTTATTTTTTCGTGTAATCTATGGAAGAATTTTTGAACAAATGGGCTTTTCCCAATTGTTTTCTTGTATTTTTGGTATACTTGCCGCTAGTTCAGGTTGACTTTAACATGGTTAAATAAAATAACATGTGTCATTTATTTATAGGATGAGTGTAAACACTCGGTGCAGATAAATATTTACCGTTTGCATTGGTAATATAGAGCATTAGTAACCTTATTGGAAGGCAGCTAAATAAGTTTTTTTTAAGTATAAGGGAGGTAAATACAAAAAGAAAAAAAAGAAGATTCGTTTTATAAATTTACTTTTTACTGATAGAATATGTGTATATTGTTGAGCACTAAATTTTCCTAAATATTGTCTTAGTTCTTTATAACAAGTCCATTAGCATGTGGGCTCTCTGAACTGCCAATCATCAAAGTAGAAGAGGATGCGCCGGGCCAATCCATTGATATCACAAGGTATGTTTTCGTAAAAATGGCGTGTGGCGGCCACTAAATAAGATGGTGTTTATTTTTTATCCATCAATTCTAATACCGAGTATAGCCACTACTCTATTAAAATTTATTTTGAAAAGATATTTTTACCCTTTCTTCCATTTCTTTTCTTCCCAAACCCTCGCTTCTCTCTGTACAGAAGTGGCTGGCTATGTGTGCTTCTCTCTCAATCTCTTATGTGCATTTTTTCTCTCAGTAACAATGGCTATGTCTCTGATCTTAAACTCGTCCTTCAGCCAAGCTATTCTAAGTTTACATCCTTAAATGTATTATAATTTATTAGTTCCTTTTGTATAAAGTGTCTTTTAATTCATGTGTTTGTGTCTCGAAAAAACACCATGAATGCCTTTTAGAAGATATTTCATGAAAGAGAAAATGAAGGTTCTGTAGTCTTTTAGTTTTTTAGTTGTTTCTTTTTGTTATTAGCTTTCTGTTGTGTAATTTGACATCAATCTTATATGTAAATTGCAATTATTATTATTATTATTATTATTATTATTATTATTATTATTATTTTTGTGAAAAGATACAATTAACGTTTGGTTTTCTGCTACGTTATGGATCTTGAACTTACAGTTACAAGTTTAAAAGTTAAGGACACTTGGTCCTGAACTTCGAGTTCCAAGTTCAAAAGTTAAGGACACTTGGTCCTGAACTTAGAATTACAAGTTCAAAAGTTAAGGACACTTCGTCCTGAACTTAGACTAACAAGCTCAAAAGTTAAGGACAATAGTCCCTGAACTTATAGTTACAAGTTCAAAAGTTAAGGACAATAGGTCCTGAAGTCCTGAACTTAGACTAACAATCTCAAAAGTTAAGGACAATAGATCCTGAACTTAGGCTAAGAAGCCCAAAAGTTAAGGACAATAGGTCATGAACTTACAGTTACAAGTTCAAAAGTTAAGGACAATAGGTCCTAAAGTCCTGAACTTAGACTAACAAGCTCAAAAGTTAAGGACAATAAGTCCTGAACTTAGGTTAAGAAGCCCAAAAGTTAAGGACAATAGGTCCTGAATTTAGACTAACAAGCTCAAAAATTAAGAACACTTGGTCCTGAACTTACAGTTACAAGTTCAAAAGTTAAGGATATATAGTCCTGAAGTCCTGAAGTTAAGGACATGAGCAGAAGGGTATTCTCGTCTAGGCAGTTAAAGTTTATTAAAGCTGTAGTTAAAGACTAAAGATATTTTAAACAATGGCTTAAAAGTAAATACATGTGTTATTAGTGGCTAACCGTGCACTTCTCCCTATGTTTTCACTTCTTCCATTGAACTAAGGTTTCTAGAAAAAAAAGAAAATCAATTTGAAATATAGAGTTTTTTGTTAAATTATAATTTATGTGAAAGAAATAGGCACTCTAAGGGGCTGCTATTTAGGAATTAACTAATGTATTCTGAATTTCAATTTCTCAATTTAATTTTTCGGGACATCAATATCCTGAATTGTCCTGAAACTAAGATTTTTAGTTTAAATATTTAGGAAAAAAATAAGTACTGAAAAATCTCTAAATAGCAGTCATAAGAACGACTGTTTGTGCACTAACCTAAGAAAAACCCATATTACACGCAAATTTCAATTTGAAATGAATGTTTTTTAAGAGCTAGTATTTAAGTTCTAATTGAAAGTTATAGAACTTGGAATTGATCGTGAATGCTACAAAGAAGAAAAAATAATTAGAAAGCACGATTTTACTTTTGCTGTTAGTTGTGTGGAGGTGGTATTAGTATATGCTTCTTTCTATTTTTATTTATTTATATAATTTATAAAGAGCAAACATAGGTAACTGGTCATATTCTTTTGTTTATTTCATTGCTTTTGCTTTTTCCATGATTAAGAGGCGCGCGCGGGGAGGGGGGGAATCAATATAATTTTGACTTTGGCCCTTAAAAGTTAAAAATATCTTTCTTTCTTTTTTTCTTTTTTCTTTTCCGACATTTGAAACCAAAACTCCCAAGTTTAAGTCGTTAATTATAGTGCTTAAGTTTTTCTTTTGCTTTAGTAAATTGCTCACCAAATTCTCTCTCACAACCCCATAATGTCATAATTACATATGTGATTATTAAAATGACTATTATTGTTCTAGAATGTAACTTAAGCATCCTCTTAGGCAGTGGCAGAGTTATGTTTGACACCCCTTCATCGAAAAATCATTTTGTAATACTAGAAAATATATATATATATATATATATATATATATTCTCTTTGTTTTTTCGTGGATTAATTTTTTTATATTTTAATATCCTATAATAAAAAATTTGACTTTGCCACTACTCCCATACAAAAGTAATCATAAAAGTGAAGTATTTAGGGACCAAGACAAGTTAAGTTCTTACACATACATGTCACAAAATATACAAATATGTCACAAAGTTCATTGTGTAATCATTTAGTCTTATTTCCATTATCCCGTTCAATATAAGAGGATAATTATATCAGGAGTACAAGAAGCCATCATTACATTATTTCTTTTTCTTCTATTTCATTTGATAAATTACAACGTACAACAGATCTATATTTTATTTGTAATATAAAATAAATATATGTTACATTTAGCTTTTTAAAAAGGCTTTTGATAATTAAATTAGAACAGAGATCATCAGTTATTTATTTATATATATATATATATATATATAATTTTTTCATACTACGCCAAATGAGTAAATGATGTAATTTCATTGAAAAGCCCCTATTTCTACTTGGAGTAAAGAAGGATTTATAGATTAGCTCTTCTGTGTTCTTTTAAATATTTTTTTGCTTTAATAATTAATTAAGATGCTTTATTTTATTTTCTCTAATCTTTTTCCCTCTATTCTTTCAATTTTAATGTGGAGGGAATTGCACCACAGGAAGAAATTAAAAGGCAAACGGGTTCGGAAAAATAAGGAGGGCTACCAAAATATACTCTCTAATATTTCTGAACATTCTGCAGAGGTAAACTCTTTCTCCTTTTCTTTTTAGTTTTTTATTAAATTATATATGAAAGGAAAAAAGAACTGATAGGAATTTGTCTCTTAAATTAACAAAATGAGAGCATAAAAATGCAACTTATGACCTATTTTTCAAATTTTTATAGTTTGAAGAATATATTTCTAGTTTTTAAACCTCACGCTACTCTTGAGCTCCAAAGAATAGTATTGAAAAATAGAATATTTTCTAGTGCGATACTGACTTAGTAGGCGTTTAGTCATAGATTCCAAATATTTTTGACTTTATTTGAAATTTATAAAGTTGGAATTTAAGATAAACTTATGTTTGGTTATACTTTTTATAAAGCAAGAGAGAACACTTTATTTGAAATTTATGAAGATGGAGTTAGAAAACAAGTTTGGAGCAATTTTCCAAATTTGGAATCCAACTACAAGTTGAATTTTAAACTTTTACAACCAAACACTATTTTTAAAATAAAGTAAAAAATTATTCCGGAAAAAAATGAATAAAATACAAGGCCAAATGGCTCTTTAATGATCTTATTTCAGTAAGAGCCATGTTTGGACTGGCTTAAAAGCTTTTAAGCCATTTTTAGATGTTGAGAGTATTTGGCAAAAAAGAAAACAGCTTAAAAAAAGTTAAAATTGGCTTAAAAAAAGCCAAAAGCCACAAATTGGCTGATCCCAACTCTTTTTTTTAGCTTAAAAGCCAACTATCTTTGACCAAATATTTTACCCTCTTATCCCTAATAATATTTATTATTCCAAAAATGTCCTTCACAACAAAATCTCAATTTAACTCTATTCTTTCACGTTCTCTATTCCTACGACTTCCTCCCTTGAATTTCTTCATTTTGCTCTTTTTCTTTCTGGTTCTTCTCCGGTTGGTAACACTTGATTTGATTCACATTTTGAGTTTTTACTTTATTTTTTTGTCCACCGCCACTCATCTAGATGGGATTATCTAAAGTATTTCCCAATTGTTTTCTTTTCATTTCATACTATTTTTTTATATCAATAATCATGCAATTCATATGTTTCCCCAGTAAGCTTGGAATTTCAAGAAATAAATAAAAAATTTACATGGTTGAAAGAAGTGAATAATAAGAGTTCAACAATTATATTTATAAAAATTATCTTAGGTGATCAGTTCAAAGTTAATTATTTCATATTTATATTAATAAGTTTAAAATAAAATATTATAGTAATAAGCTTCTTTATAGTGTTAGCAACTTTAAGGATATTTCAATCATTTTAATAGAAAAATTGCTTATTAGCACTTGTTTACCAAACATTTCAACAGTTTTTTTCAGCTCTACCACTTTTATCCAAACACATAACTGCTTATTTATAAAACTAGCTCCAGTACTTAAAAAGTGCTTTTAAGCACTTGTGCTTAAAAGCTGCTTTTTTTTTAAGCCAATCCAAATGAGCTCTAAATCATATCTTCTCTATTTTCTTGATCTTAAACCGAAGGAATGGTAAAATGGTATACATTTTTATTGTTTACCTCGAAAAATGGGAGTAATAATTAAATATGATTTGTGGTTTTAAAGATATGTGATTTATTCTAATACTAGTGAATATATAAGCAATATTAGGTTTAAGTAAGAAGAATTGATATACCAAATCAGTGTTGCTAGAGTAATAAGGACCTCGAGCTCGATTTTCTTGGGGGCCTCGAGGTGAGCTAAGAGCAATGAAATATGAACAATAAAATAAAAGCAATAAAGCTGAAGAACACTTGCTGAGCACAGTAAACAACAAAAGCAGGGTAGAATATTCTATTGCAGTGAATAATGTGTCTTTTACAAATGATTGAGGTCCCCTTAATATTGGAGGAGAAAACCCCCCAATATAGTACATTCCTAATTGTGATAAAGAATTCTATTGGTAAAGGTGTATGACAACCTAGTACGGACTTGTACCATTTCGTACAAATCGTATCTTTTAATTTATGCCTTGATCCACGTGTCCTTGAGAAATTCTCACTCTTTCTTGAGTGTCCTCGAGATTGTACTGCCCTCGATGTAGGTCGTGCCAAGCCTTCGATCTGCTTCCTCGAGGTGTGTGTCCTTCAGCCGGGTCCGACCCCTACTTCGAGTCTCCCAGACTCGGACTCATAGCCCAATTTGAGACTTCAAAATTGGGCTCCTTGATTTTGACTGTATACAGATAGTCCCCGCATTTTTTAGAATAAGATGATAAGAAACGATTTGAACCACAATTTTCCCGAGCCTCTCGCGATGATGTCATGCTCATGACATAGGCGCTTGAAGTGATCGAAATGTCCCGTCGGTCTATTTTCCCAAAAACATTGAATGCATACCAGCATTGGTCGGCCACTAGTGCCGCCGAACCATCATTTTCCTCCTATAAATATGAGGCGATTCCTTCAAGTAAAGAATTTTACTCTTTCTTCTCCCTTTTTCCATCTTCATCTCTTTCTCCAATCATCCATTTCTTCCGCCTCTTCAAGCGTTGGAAAATGCAAGGCTTCCGCCTGAAACACCATATCCTTGTGCAACTTGTTTTATTTGACTTACAATCATGGCCAAAACTTCCAAAACGATCCCCAAAAAGGATAAAGCATTGTCTTCTTCTGCCTCTCGGTCGGCCAAATCGGTGGTGCCCGACACTTGAGGAAATCAACCCCGGTAATTGCATTATTAAGAAAGACTTCGGCATCGAGAATCCTCCCAATGTCCTAGGCCGATATGAGCACGTATCTCGATACATTAGCTTGGTAACGAAGCAGCTTATCATGTCAAGAGGGACTACCACTGGGGGGATAAGGTTGAGGTTCATATCCCGAGCCCCGATGAAAGCATTACTACCCACAAGGAGGGATTTTTGAATATTTACACTTACCCCTTCACACTGGGTCCCTTCGATCCGGTGGTGATCGACTTCTACAGAACGTACGAAGCCACCCTCGGTCAGATTCACCCTTCCTTTTGGCGTATCGTGATCATGTTGCGGTATTTCTCTGAAAAGGCCAATGGTTTGGAATTCACCCTCAGCCACCTGATTTGGTTGTATCGGCCTCAGTTATTTTGAGGGCTTATCAAGCTGTAGCACCGAACAACAAAATCCTTCTTTGCCAGTACTGATGAACCCAAAGATCAAGGTTGGATGAGCCGGTTTGTTATAGTAAAGACTTCGGATGTCATCCCCGAGGACAAGATGCCATTCCAGAGAGGTGGAACTTTAACCGTAAGTGGAGTTTGTATTCCCTTTACCTATTCATACTTTGCTTCCATATTTCATAATGTTGTTATACTTCTTCTGGCAGCCAATGCTTGGGCGCCTCCAGCGGTGCCCGACCTCGAGGATTGGGTCCGAAAGTTAACTGCCACTTCTACCCACGACGAGCGCAAATGGCATGAGCTAGGGAAGGGCCAGTGGGAGGCCAAGAAGCACGGTAAGTGTCTTTTAACAGTTTCAAACGCTCATCATATATTGACAGTATTTTATTTACACATACTTGTGCAGGCCTCGACGATGCATCTGAAATGAGGCCAGCTCCGATTGAGGAAAAAGCCAAGCCTTCAAATCCAAAGTCTGAGAAGGACAATAAAAGAAAAAAGTTTTCAAAGCCCAAGGATCCTCAAAACAAGAAACCCTCTGCTCGAAGGCTGCGAAAAAGATTTGCTCAAACGGGCGGAAATTCGGTCCATGACTCCCCAGATAATAAAGAATATGATAATGAAGAGTCAGCATTGGTGACTCGGACCAAGAAGCCAGTCGAGGCCACCAAGCCTTCCGAACTGGAAACCTCATTCCGTGGAAAAGATGCCCCGAAGGAAGGAATGGGCTAGGACTATGTGTCCCCGGAGGTTGAGATCGTCCCTCCGTCCTCAACAACCATTCCAGAGGGGGTAGATACTGAGACCCCCAATTGTAATGAGAATGCCCCGAGTGAAGAACTCGAGGCCGCGACAATAGGTCACTCCCTTTCATTGCCAACCTTTTTCGAGGGGGAAATCGATGAAGCCAATCCTCTGCACATGCCCGATCCGAGTAAGGTCATTGGGGATGATCTTTTCCAGGGTTGCCACACCAGGATTGAGGATGCCGATGACCTGAATGATGCGTCCACTATCTTTGAGGAGGCTCAACATCTCCTTTCCCGGGTAAGTACTTACCTTTAGGATTGCAATTTTTTCTCTCTTTTCTTTTGACTAATATGTCTCCATTTCATGTATAGGTTGTTCAAAGTTCAGAGCTAAGCTGAGCCAATGTGAGGCCGAGCTCAAGAAAGTTTCGAGCGAAGAGAAAACCCTGAGACTCTTTTATAGCCAGAAGGAAGAGGAGCTTAAGGATCTCCGAACCGCACTGGCCAAAGCTCAAAAAGTGAGTCTGAGCTAGATGAGTAGGTAACTTTGATTTTAACAGAGTACGACCTTCTTATATCTCAGTTTGCAGCAGAAGCTAGATATGATTGGTAAGCTCCGAGGCGAGGTAGATCAAGTTCGGGCTAATTGTCATTAGTGGAAGAGGAACATGGATCAACTTGCTGCCGATAAGGAAGATATTGCGGCCCAAATAGCCTCGGTTATAGCTCAGTTTCGAGGTGTCGAAGCGAAGGGTCTGGCTCAGGCCAGGAAGATCGAGGGGTTAGAGGCTGAGCTGGCTAAAGCTCGTGATCTATTGCTATATATGCGAGGGAAGCCACGACCGTTCAAGCCGAGTTGAGGGAGGCCTCCGACCGAGGGAGAAGGAGCAATGAATTGGCTAAGTGCCAAGCCCGGAGGGAAACTCTCGAAGAAATCCATGCCCGAGGGTTCAACCTCGCCGAGGAGATAGCTGAAGCAAAGACACAGGAAACCGATGCTAGGTTTCTTGTCTCCTCTGATGATGAGGATATGGTGAGTGGCTCCCAGGATGAGGAAGGTGAAGAAGATGTTCCCGAAGGGGAGGAGACTTCCGAAGATAAGGCCGCTGAAAATGAAGACGATACTCCCGGGGGTGTGACCCCAAAAATAGATTAGGTTTCGTTTTTTGTGCAAGGGCCCCTTGTGGGCATTGTAATATATTTTGTAAACTTTCCTAATGAATATAAAGTATCTTTTTGCTCTATCCTCGATTTGTGTTGAATTTTATTTTATCCCCGTTTGTGGAAAATTTCGATGATTCAAACACTTAGCTCGAGTATTGGTTCGGACTCAGAATGCAGTAAACCCTTAGGCTTTTAATTGATCAATATCATACCCCTTAAGGTTTTGTTACTCCTCGAGCAAAGTTTAAATTGATTTGATGTGAGCTTGGGATGTCAGAATTCTTGAGTCTGATTCGAGGCCTCGACCTCTATATGTTTTGCCCTTTAAGTCTTCTAAGTTGGCCCTTAGGCTATACATCGGCCCTTAGGCTCTTTGAGCTAGGCCTTAGGCTCTTATATATTGGCCCTTAGGATCTTTAAGCTGGCCTTTAGGCTCTTATACATCGGTCCTTAGGCTCTTTAAGTTGGCCCTTAGGCTCTTAAGCTGGCCCTTAGGCTCTTAGACATTGACCCTTAGGCTCTTAGACATCGGCCCTTAGGCTCTTTAAATTGGGCCGTTTCGGCCTCTAAAATGGCTATAATTTTTTCCTCTTTTTCGGCTAAAAGACTTAGTAAATATTTGTATGCCTTAGCACGTGTTTTAGGTTCGATGTATCAGAACCTTATTAGTAATTTGTTTTTGTAAACATAATCGAATACCTCTTGAGGTTTTTCCGAAGACTGATGTTTATCGAAGCCTTTAAATAATTTGAGGGCTGAATTTATCGAAGCACATAGGTATTTCGAGGGTTGAATTTATCGAAGCCCTTTATATTTTGCTTTTGCCGAGGGTAGCCTGATTTAACCATTTTTTCGATGTTTGAAGGCCTTTAATTTATGGCAGAAGTCGGACGTCTCCGAGCTGCATTATTTTGGCCGTAGCCTTTATATGACTGTAGTATTTTATATGGCCATAGCCTTCGGGTATGTCACTTGGACTTGTTTCCTGATAACTCTTCGAACTTGTTCGAAGAGTTAGTCCCCTAGTATATTGGCCTTGGCCTTTGTTTCGAGGGGGTTCCTCTTTGAGGTCTTATGAGTCCGAGTTTTTGATGACTCGGATGTATTGATCGTCAGTGATAGTCCCCAAGTATTTTTGGGGTGCTTTGGCTCTTGCCACTTCCCATAGGATTGTAAGTGTAGAGCTCATGTGTCGTCCCCTTTTTCTCGCAAAAATCGGGTTCATGACATTTGGGAGAACAACTCATTCCTTTTGGGAATTGGGTTTAATTTGAAGAGTCGCCACTTAATGATTAGGGTGCATTAGGACATCAAGAGGGTTTGATTTGAGTAACCAGAGATTGGGTAAGGGCTTAAAATTATTCCAAGGGGAAGGTGTTAGACACCCCTCAGAATCCACTAATGTGGTTCCCGGCCAGACAATTATTGTGAGTTTAGGGTACAACTAACATATAGACAAATAAAGCTCAAGTAAGAGGGGATTTCACATATAAAGGTTTGAAAAATAAACAAAGTTTAAAAGAGCAATTTGAGGAAGCAAATTCTAGAATGAAAATGTTAAAGAAATAAGAATAAAGGAAAGGGGAGGGGGGGGGGGGTCCTAGGTTTACTAAAAATATGGATCACCCCACACAACGTCCGGTAATCACTCCTCAATGAGGGGCTACACGTGACGTTATCGTGTGGTCATCATATTCATATCTACCCTTTCCACCCCGTTAAGGTATTTAAAGCGCGGGTTGGTCTCGTTTACTTATTGCATGCTATTACCCGTCCCAATCCTATCAGTCCCGGAGGCATTTAGGACTACTAATCCTAAAAGGGAGGGATATTGGGCTTATTTGTAGTTTCAAAAGTTAAAAAAACTCTAAGGCGACGTACAAAACACGTATTGCAAGTTGGGGGAAAGCACATAACAAGCAGAGGCTCAGATATACCTCCTTGAACAAAGAAGCACGTAATCAACACGACTTACACATACTGTTTAGGTCTGATTATTATAGTTGAAGAAGGACGGTTACTGAGGCAGTTTTAGTTTATTACATAACTCAAATAAGAAGTCCGAGTCAGGCCTGCCTGCTGGTTGTAATAATTAAAAGAAACAAATTTAGCTTATAATTTTACTCTAAGGCTTGCCTAAGCGTTGGACAAGGATCCTATAGGCATAATATCTACTGGACTCAGAAAAAGCAATGAAACGGCAGGGTCTAAAACATACTGGTTAAACTTGCTAAATAAGGGTAATCAGATTATTAAAAGAGAGGCAGGATTTAAGCGAATTGATTAAAAGCTCTACAACTAACAGCACCCATTATTACTGATTTTAGATTTATGCTTAAGTAAAGTGGATCAGATTCGATTAGGAATTCCTATAGGCATGCTTTGTATGCGTTGCTGCTTTTAAACCTTGTAGACATAGTGTAAAAAATGCAGAAGTCTTATAGACATAGTATCTAAATGCATAGGACTGGTTTTAAACTTAGAAACATGGTATCTAGCTCGCATAATTTGTTTAAAACCTATGAGCATGGTATCTAGATCTAATTGAATATGCAGAATTGACAATCCTATAGGCATCATTTCTATATGAGGTTGAATATGCAGAATTCAGAATGGACCTATAGGCATGATTCCTATATGCATTTAGAATATGCAGAATTCAGAACACCTATATGCATAGTTTCTATATGCATTTTGAATATGCAGAATTGACAATCCTATAGGCATGATTTCTATATGAAGTTGAATATGCAAAATTCAGAATGGACCTATAGGCATGATTCCTATATGCATTTTGAATATGCAGAATTCAGAACACCTATAGGCATGTTTCTACCCTTTGCATACACATTTACCCACCCTTTTTCAATAGCCAGCCCCAAGCATTTATTACAAATTATTACAACCCAGAATAAATAAAATTACATCAGAAAAATACGAATAGAAGTACAACTAGAGGAAGCCTGATTCTGACTTTCTCACTGAGTTATGAAGTAAACCAACTCCAAGACCATTGATCCAAATCCTTTCTCAAATCTGAGTGTGTCAAAGTTCCCTAAGAGCCTCAATGGGACTCTGGGCAATGCTCACACCCAAATTGTTTTATCAGAATGGGATAAGTACAGTGTGGAAGGGCCAACCCTCAAATGTCCAAGTTCAGAAGGAGCTCAAAGGGGTCCTAAGACAAGGCTCACAATAGGGGGGGGGAAGAACTTAAGGACTAAGAAAGTGTGCAAGTGAAGAACATAATTCTAAAAGGGGGAAAGGAGAGAGAAACAGCTACAAATAAGTACACAAAAAAAGGGTTCAGGGGAATAGGGAGATTGTAAAGAGCCTATTGCCTAGGCAAGGGCAAACTTCAGGCATACCCAACAATGGAGGATGCTAGCATACCCATAAGCCTGCCAGACCACACACACTATTAGAGGCTAGGATCCCGAGGGATCAAGCTTGATTCATGGACAATAATTTGCAGTATTGCCATGCCTCAAACCATAGCATGAACACATAGGGGTAGGGGTTTGGGATTCATAATAGAACAGGCAGAAAGAAATTACAGCACGCTAGAGTAAGTGCATTGAACTATACATAAGTAGTAGGTAGACATGCAAGTAAAGGTAGTAAATAAACACATTGTTGTGATTGCTGAAAATCTTAATCAGAACATACCAGTTTAAAGAAAGCAAATAGAGAAAAAACAGGCAGCAGGACTTGCAAACAGGCCACAGTACAAGTAATAAGAGAGAATACTTTTAAGTGTAAGTGTGAGTTCAGAAAAGCTACGAGTGTTGGTGTGTCCTTGTGTCAATGAAAGAGTCAGGTATTTATAGTGTGAAAACAAGCAGAAAATAAGGTAAGGATTGTAGTTCAGAAATAATTAAGGAAATATGTGTCAATTAAAATCAAATCAGTATCAAAGACTTCCTTTAATTAAGGAATTAAATCAAATGGTAGCATGCAAGTGCTAAATAAAGGAAGAAATCATATAGGGCTGAATATGACCAATAAGGAAATATTTCCAGCATAGTACAAGTACACAGTAGGTAATAGAGGCTAGGTTCATCGGACTCTAATCAAGGAAAGGCCTGTAAGAATCACATACCAATATAATCAAGGTGAGGGGATCAAATCGACTTAAGTAGAAAACGTAGGGGTCGAAGGTTCGAAGGAAAGTATTCAAATAAATCCAAGAAGAAGGGAAATCAGAAAGAAGCAATTACAAGAGTGCAATCAGAGTTACACAAAGAGATTTGAAATCAGTCTACAATCAAAGGTTATTTTGAGAGGGAAATTTAGTATATAAAGGAGTGCATAACATTAGGCATGCAAGGCTGAACTCATGATAAAGAGAGACAGTCACATAGGTCCATTTCACCAACTTAGTAATAGAGAAAGGGGAGGGTATCAGAAGCATGCAAAAGGTCAAGTAGAAAGCTTTTCTGAAAACTGTAATCCAGTTCCAATGAGAGCAGGAAATCAAAATCACATAAAGCACAGAAGTTGAAACAAAGATTTCGAAACTTAGTCGAGCAACAGATGAAGCAACTTCAAAAACCCAAATAGGTCCAAAGAGATTAGGGTTTCGAAACCAAACAAGTTCAGAGATGAGGAACCAAAAAATCACGTAGCAAATAGCCTCAAAACTCAGATGAACCCCCAAATTCTAGGGTTTTACCATTGATCGAGTATAGAGACGAAAACAAGTAAATCAGGCAGAAATACTCAGGAAATAATTTCAAAAATCCCAAAAGCGAACTAAGACTCTTAGCATGCATTTTCCAGTAGAAGAAACTCATGAGAAGCATAGTAAAAGAACCAAACAATAAACATAGTAGAAGAACACATAAAGAAACACAGTAGAAGAAACTCATAAGAAACATAGTGGAAGAACCACATAAGAAACACATAAGGAAACCAGTAGAAGAAACTCATGAGAAACATAGTAGAACATGTTTAAAGTTCAAAAAAACCCTAAATCGGAAAAGATAAAGGTTTTAAAAGCAGAGTTTTTGAAAGAAACTTTTGAGAAAATGTTTACAAGTTTAGAGTAAGCACAGATCTACAATGGATCTAAAAGAATCAGAAGAACCTCGACAATTAGGATTTCAGAAGAAACCCAAAGAGTGAGAAAGACTTGGAAAACATCGATCTAAGCAAGAGAAGTCAATATCAGGCTCGAACAACCATGACTGGCCGGAGCAAGATTGGAGACATCCATGGAACTCGAATCGAACAACGTTTGGGCCCAGCTTTTTCATGGTTAGGCCTTGAAACTTTAGTAACCAGGCGTGTAAGAGTTATAGGAGGCCGGTATAGGACTTCAATGGCCTTGGAAGCCATGGATTCCGGTGATTTTAGGGTGGAAGTGGAGAGAGGCGGCTAGGGTTCGAGAAGCTTTGAGAGAGAATTGAGAGAAGGGGGGATTCAAGGGCGGCTACAGAAGCAAATGACATAGGGTTTAGGGGGTAGGTCAGGTTAAAAAGGAAGGGGTGAATATGAGCCGTTGATCACTAAAAGGGGGATCCGAGTGGGTTATTAAAAAGGGTCGTGGGTCGGGTAGATTTAGGAATTGGTCTGGGTAATTGAATTTGAAATTGGGTTTAATTGGGTTCCAAATCTGGCTAAAATTGAAATGTAAATGGGCTAACATTTAAATAGCCATTTTCTCTTATTTATTTTATAAAAAATAATAAAATAATTTTTGGAAATAAATTAAAGGTACTAAAATAATTAATAATACGTAATTATCAAATTAAAAATACTGGAGTCAATTTTATTATTATGAAAATAATTAAATCTTAAAATAGGCTAATATCGCAATTATACGCAATTTAGCTTTAAAAATACTAAATAAATTTGTAAAAATATGCAAAAATTATGCCAGTTATATTTTAATATAAATATGAGAATCTAATAAGTGAATCACCCAAAATGATAATTTTGGAGATAATTATTGAATTTTTCTTGATAAAATAGGGCAATAAATAGATTTAAAAATCTTTAAAAATTAAGAAAAAAATAATAAAACCTTGGGACATACTTATATATGCATATACATACTATTTTGAAAGTATTTTGCATATTAAAATATACAAGAAAAAATTGGGTATCAACAGCTGCCCATCTTTACCTGGGAAGGATGAAAGAGTTGTCCGGTAAAGATATGATTGCCAATTTTGACCGAATGAAATGGTTTGAAGAGGCTTGGCCATGCTCTGGCTCCTGATCTACCTACATATCCCTGGTTTTACAGGAATCAGGCCATATGTAGTTCAAGATCCGTCGACGGAGTAGGCCGATGGAGACTTTTCAAAAACGGACGCGATATTGAGGACGAGGTGAATGGTCAAAGTCTAATAGGGCTACGGGAACTGGAGCAGAATCGCTCCTACTGAGATGGCCGCCGCTCGACGTTTTACCTGCAAATGAGCAATACGAGCGTATATTGTGCATAAATTTAAACATGATGCAAGTTCCCGTCGGACTATGAATGTTGTCCTTGGACGGTTAGGATGACGTCCTTAGACCATGATGTCCTGGGCCATGAAGCGTATAATAAAGGATTTGCAGGCCATGAAATGATGCTCTCAGGCTATGAGAATGATGCCTCAGAATGATGATGCCTTTGAATAATGATATGCAAAAGATTAAAAGGGGTCATCAGGCCATGGCATGGCGTTCTCGGGCTATGAAAATGGTGCCTCCGAACAATGACGCCTTTGGACAATTTGGCGATCTTTCAGCCATGAGATACAATGTTTGGTGATCTTTTAGCCTATGCAAATGCAGGAGGTGGCGATCTTTCAGCCGTGCTAATGTAAATAAGGTGGCGATCTTTCAGCCGTGCAAATGAGGTGTCGATCTTTCAGCCATGCAAGTGTAAATAAAGCGGCAGTCTTTCAGCCATGCAAGTGGAAATAAAGCGGCGATCTTTCAGCCATGCTGGTGGAAATAAAGTGACGATCTTTCAGCCATGCCAGCATCAATAAAGTGGCGATTTTGCAGCCATGCAAGTGTAAATGAGGTGGCGATCTTTCAGCCATGCAAGTGGAGGTAGAGCTTAACCTCGGAAGGAAGAATAGTAGCCTTATGCAATGCAGAAAATGCAAATGGAAGTATAGCTTAACCTCGGAAGGCAGAATAGTAGCCTTATGCAATGCAGAAAAATGCAGATGGAGGTAGAGCTTAACCTAGGAAGGCAGAATAGTAGCCTTATGCAATGCAAGAATGCAGATGTAGGTAGGGCTTAACCTTGAAAGGCAGAATAGTAGCCTTATGCAATGCAAGAATGCAGATGGAGGTAGAGCTTAACTTCAGAAGGCAGAATAGTAGCCTTATGCAATGCAAGAATGCAGATGGAGGTAGAGCTTAACCTCGGAAGGCAGAATGGTAGCCTTACACAATGCAAGAATGCAGATGGAGGTAGAACTTAACCTCGGAAGGCAGAATGGTAGCCTTATGCAATGCAAGAATTCAGATGGAGACAGAGCTTAGTATTAGAAGGTAGAATGGTAGCCTTATGCAGGAAGTAAAAGGCGAATGATAATAGAATTTTTTAGCTGATAGAGGATTGTGCTATTGCGACTGCTGGGGATACTGTGTCTGCAGGGGACACTGCGTGCGGATAGCAGTTGTGAGTAAGTGCAATGGCTCTGAGAGTTGTATTTCTGAGCAATGTGAGTTTCGTGAGTGTACAGTATATTTGATGATTTTGTAACTCAAGTGCCTGCATCCAAAGAAAAATCGTGAGTTTTGTAAAGAGGGAGGTTAGTTCGTATCCCCGCTGGCTCTGCTTGACCTGCTCGGCTTTGATCTGGTGATACTGTATGTATCATTGGGGTAGCGTTGCTAAACCAAGCAATTTCAGAAATAAACATACATGATTTAGTGAAGCATAATATAAATACATAATTAAGAATAGTTTTTTAGATGAACCGACGACTGCGACGTGGTTCAGGACATTGCAACCCTTCTTGCTACGGAATTTTGAGGGTCCTCCTCAAAATTCTACCCCAGTTTACTGGGTTGATGCTTTTGACTGTTGTTTGCGATGATTGGCTGAAATTACTTCGGAATTTTGAGGGTCCTCCTCAAAATTCCACCCCAGTTTCCAATTGCGGGGGGAAATGAAATTTATATTACATTGTGACCGAACCCATAGGGATGCCTATGTATCCCTTCTTAAACATGAATCAAGTCAGGCGTAGTTCAAATTACATCATATAGGAAAGCATAAAGATTACACATAGTAATGCTTGACTGCATCAGAATTAATTGGCTTTGGCCAGACTCCTCCGTCCATTTCTACATGTATGAGGGCTCCTCCAGTCAAAACCCAGTGAACTATGTATGGACCCTACCAGTTGGGAAAGAATTTTCCTTTGGCTTCGTCTTGACGTGGAAAGATTTTCTTTAACACCAGTTGCCCCGGTGTGAACTGTCTTGGCTTGACTCTTTTGTTGAAGGCTCTGGACATTCTATTCTGATAAAGTTGACCATGGCAAACTGCATTCATCCTCTTTCCGTCTATGAGGGCTAGCTGTGAGCACATGATTTTTGCCCTATATGAATTACTCCCATAAATTCAAAACAAAATAACTTCTTTTCATTATTTGCAATTTTTGTGGATTTTGTGGCATTTTTTGATAATTGTTTGCATTTGTCTGTGCATTTTTTTATTTTTTGTTTAATTAATGAAAAATACAAAATATGCCGCATTTGCATTTAGAATCTGATTGTGCATTCTTAAATTAATTAGTAATTTAGTATTTTATAAAAATGGAAAAATCACAAAAACATAACTTATTTTTGCATTTTTATTTTTTAGTTTCGAATTTTGGTGATTTTTTTTTAATTTGGTATTTAATTAGTTGTGGGAATTATTATTTTGGGTTAATTAATTTAATTTGGTAGCATAATTTGATTTAGAGAGGAATTTAGGTGTTATTTTAATTTTTCTTGAAAAAAAAGAAGGGAAAAGAATTTTGGAAAATAAAAAGAAAAAGAGAAAATTTGATTTAAAGAGGATCAGATTTTTTTGGGCCAAAATTAATTCATTTTCCCCCAGCCCAATTAAAATTCCCGAATACCCGCCCCATCTGAGCCCAAAAACCCACCCAATACCCGGTCTGGTCCACCCCTTTTAAAACCAAACGACGTCGTTTGGGGTTGATAGATCTGAACCGTTGATCTCCTTTCATCCAACGGACCGGAACTCCTCACCCTACCCATATATATATGTCCGAACAAGACCACCCCCCTTAGGACCCCCCCTATATCATCGTCTCGCATACCCTCAAAGACCCCAACCAAACGCCACCTCGAACCACCGTCCGCCGCCCGCCGAAAATCGCCCACGGCGGCGGCCAGCGGCCAATCACCCCCATTTTTACACCACTGCTACTCCCCCACCTCCTCATCCCAAATCCACACTCTTTCCTCTCGAATCCCACTAGAAAGCCTCAAATTTTAGAACCTTATCCCGCCGCCCTAATTCCCACCGCCATTAATGGCGGCGCCACCTCCGTTCGCCACCAAAATTACACCCCATGACCACCAAGTCTCCCTCATTCCAAATCCCTAACCATTCGCCTTCGAATCATCCTGGAGTCTCTCGAATTTCAGATCGAAGTTTAACCTGAAATCCCGGAATGAATTGATTGGCGAGGTTATTAAAGATTTGAGGTTGAGATCGACTTTAGTCGTATGCTTTCAGGTGAGAACACACGATTAAGGTTTATCTCGGCCAAAAATCAAGGTTTCTTTGAAGATTAATTCAAAACTGTGTTCGTCTGGCTTGACAGGTATTTCTAATATTTTTTCTATTCCATTTTTCTTATCTTCTTCTACTTTTCTTCTTTTTATTCCGTGTTCTCAAAGTCATCACTACATGTGTTTCTTTTTAAGTTAGGATTAATGGTTAGTTATTAGGTTCTTCAATTTTGTTTGAATTCGTTAGGTTAGTTTGTTTGATTGTTCCCTTTAGTCTTGGGTTGATTGAAGGCATTTGGTTCGAAAGGCTGATTGAAATCCTAATTACCTTTCATTTTTCTTCCTTCTTGTTTCTCCTTAATTTCTGACTTGGACCTGGCCCCAAAAGAAGGGGACTCGCCCGGGTTGTCGAAGGCCCATATCTGGTTCGTCTTGGGTCAGCATTGACCCATACCCATTGGGTTTAAAAGGAAATAACAGGGGCATGGGGGTTAGTTTGGGTATTTGGTTGAGGGAATCTCTCTGATAACAGAAATATAAAGTATCTAGTAGGGGTTTTAATTTGAAGTTCAGATTGTTAGTAGGATAGCTTGGTTAACAAGTCAAAATTTAGGGATCTCTAAGCTAAAAGCAAATTTGAAAAGGGTTAAAGGGTAAAAACTAAAATCTGAAAGGTTGCCCTATTTACTTGCCTATAAAAGCATGCTTTCTTGCATTGAAAGAGAGGAGATAAAAATTCTGAAAAATGACAAACGGCTGAAAACTCTGAAATTGCACTGATTTCCAGCCTTTTTCTTGATGAAAAACTAATCAAAATTCTGTTTCAGCTGGGATTTTTAATTTTTTCCCATTAGTTAGAATCTTTGAAAAACTTCACATCTTGCATCTGGTTTGGAGATGGCTTGATTTTGGGGTTTCAAAAGTTGGTTTTGAGCTGTGGTGGGGCTTATTGGTTTATTGATATTGCTGGGGGTTTTGCTTTTGCTGCTGCCTACTGTTTCCTCACCTCTTTTTCCCTTTCAAATTCCAGGTACATGTTCTTGGGACTCATACAATGTGATACTCAAATTGAAGATTGAAATGGAAATGGAATGTTGAAGTCTTTAAGTTACTGACTCATAACTTAGCTTTATTTCTTTTATATATGAATCTCTTCTGCTTCATGCTTCTCCTAGTTAAGTTCTCTCATGTATAGTCGACCATTCTATTAAATGTTACATGTTTACTTTAGGATTTAAATATGGTCCTATTTGAATATAGTTGATGCAGAATATTTTGGACCCTATGTAGTGTGTGCTTAATGAGTCAGAAGTTGGATCCTACATCCCCTTATGTATTTAAGTAAAAGGACTGTATTAGAGCTATATTTTTACTGTATGATTCATTTAAAATGTCGTGGCATATGTGTCATGTTTAAACAACATTCAGATTCACGAAATAGCTAATTGAATGGATTCTAGGTTGTGGTCAGTTTATTTTCCTTTACAAGTTACTTCTGGACATGTACTGTTAGCAATATTCAAAGCTTCTGGGTATACTAGTTATTGGTTAGTGATGAGACTTATCAATTCGTGTTTTACTTGTAATTGTGATTGTTTTGCTTTAGCACAGACTCGATATTGAGTCTAGGATCTTCAGCCTTGTTCTTTAAAGGTTTTGAACTCATTGAGCCTTGGATACTGAGGTCCTTGCAAAGAAAAGGCCTGTTGCTGCTACTTGGGCTTGCTTCTTGAGCCCAGTAGCTTGCTCGTTTGGTTCACTGGATGTTTCCCTTTATAAGCGGATTTGTTTAATACATGCAAAAAATTGAAATAGACATTTAGTTAGTCAATTTGTGTTGATGAGTTAAGGTTCAGAAATAATTGTTAGTCCGATCTTGCTCTGCTTATAATTTTGGGCGATTTGTAGCCAGCCGATTTGGGCTTAAACGTCGACTTTGAGATTTAGGGCCTAATACTGGACTAGTTGACGAAAGTCAAGGCCAGCTGAGTTCGCCTGAGGTATGGCCTTGGACAGTCATCTCACTCAGGAAATTGGGCTCACGTTTGGGCCCAAATCTGAAGGCACCTGTGAATAGGATTTCGACTCAAAGTTTTTTTTTGTTAGAATTCTCAAGTTCATTTATCGCTTAAACTGATTAGTATTTAATTATGAGGTGAGCCATATTAAATAAAATGACAATTGTGTGGCCTTCGTTTTAATTAATGTTGTTTTGATCCTTAGAATTCGGGGCGCGCCATTTAGCAAATTTCACGGCCCCCGCAAAGTTGCAAACGCGTAGTTGCTTTAGGCGCGTCATTTAATAATATTACCTTCCTAAATTTGGGTGCACATTTATGTGCCCAAATCCAAATCTCAAGGATGTTAAAATATGTCAAAGACCACGGGTGCATTTATGTGACGTGGTTCAAGACGTGTTTTAATAACGTTGCAATCTTCTTAAAAATGAATAAAAGCAGTTAAGGTTGAAAATGCACATAGGTTTGAACATTTACTAAAATCAGATAATTAAGCCGAATATAACAATTGAGTGACCGTGCTAGAACCACGGAACTCGGGAATGCCTAACACCTTCTCCCGGGTTAACAAAATTCCTTACCCGGATTTCTGATTCGTGGACTGTGATACACAGTCAAATTTTTCCTCGATTCAGGATTTGGACCGGTGACTTGGGACACCATAAATCTCCCAAGTGGCGACTCTGAATCTTTAATAAAAATAATCCCGTTTCTATTGTCACTTTAAGTTGGAAAAAACTCCTTATATACACCTTTCTGGGGGTGTAAGTAAAAAAGGAGCTGTGACAGCTCTGGCGACTCTGCTGGGGATCGAACCCAGAATCTCTGGTTTAGGGTTCAGAATTCGAGCTTAGATGCATTGTTATATTTGGCTTTTTTTATTATCTGATTTTATTACATGTTTGAGCCTAATGTGCTAAATGTTGCTTTTTACCGCTTATATTATCTGAACTGTATATATAAACTGCTACGAAACCCCTCTCTTCTCTCTCCTAAGGAGTGCACACTGGTCGTGACTTCTTTCTATTAGTATCATATCCTAAATAGAACGTGGTTCAGATAAGTTGCAAAGCCGGATGATCTTTTGGTTACCGGTACTCAGCCCCCCTCGGCTCAAGTTGTCCGCTCGGGTAAGCCAGGTCTAGAACAGTATACCCAGGTTTTGAACCTAGAATAACTCAGCCTCATGCCGGATCCCTAGTAGGAACACTTGTTTGCATCATATGCATTTAACTTTGGGGACTCAACACAGGGGTTGGGTCCGTCTAGGACAGGTGTACCCAAAAAATAAAAGACCATCCTGATGCATCCTAATGTGCTACGTGTTGCAATCTTCAAGGGTAAAAGGGTCATTCAGTGGACCAATGATAGTTGAGGGCAGATGAAAAAAAAGAGAAAAAAAAGAGAGGGCGAAGTGTGAAAATAAAGCAAGCAGGGCCTAGTTATGTTTTGTTACACTTTTATTAAGAAAAAAAATGAAAAATCAAAAAGATTTTGCACTTTTTCATTGCTTTTCGAAAATCAAATCAGAAAAAAAAAGGAAAAATAAAATCCAAAAAAAAAGATGTTGTATGTTTCATCATTTTCAAGGAAAAGACAAAAAATATTTTTTCTCTAAAATTAGTTATTTTTGTTTTAATTCTCGCCCGTATCTAATCTGCCCGAACTACGCATACCTGATTCTCGTCTTTCGGGGCGTGATACGTAGGTAACCCACATAGGGTCCGGTCTTCCTAGTGAGTTTAGGTTATTGGCTTCGCGGGGTCTTAGCCAAATCTTGCATTGCTAGCCACTTTTAGCCACATAGGTTAATTTTAGAAAAATGGTCACAACCATGTCTTGCATGTGTCTAACAGGAAGGGTTACTGTCTCACATAACGTTCTAGGTCTTTAACTTATTTGGTTTTAACTTTCTCAGACAGGTGTGAATTTACTTACCGGAGTTTGAGCATGACAGAGCCCCAGGACCATCTAGCCAGGATCGCTCATTCAGGATTAGATTAAAAGAAGATTTTCTATTTTTTTTTATGTTTTGAGTCTGTTTTTCTTTTTATGTTGTCTTTTTACCTTCTAGTTTGTATAGTAATGTCAAGGTTTTTATTATTATTGTACTTTCTATTTTGCATCTGGAAAAAGTGTGTATAAATCAAAAATCCAAAAAACAAATTTGCGTTTTTATATTGCCGTTAGAAGTCTTATTTAGAATACTAATGCTAGGAATTGAAAAATAAAATTCATTTGAGGTGATTTTTCCTTTAGGCAATTAATATCTAGAACTTAAAATAAAAATTGTTTTTATATTTTCTTTACTATATTAGGACCAAAATTCAAAAAAAAAAGAATTTTCTTTTAGGACCTCTTTAAAAGTTTTCTTTAAGGTATTAATTCCAAAATCCAAAAAGATTTTTTTTTGAGGTTCTTCTTTGGGAAATTGATGAAAATGACTTGAAAAAAAAAATCTTTTTTTTACTAGAACTTTATGACAGTGTACATAGAAGGAAAAAAAATAACATACTTTTTCTTTGGTTTATTTTCAGAGTTTCTCCCTTAGGTAATTAAAAAAAAATTTGAAATCCAAAAATATTTTTTTATCTTGTTCATTTCCTGTTTCGAAATCTTTCCTCTATTTTTCTCTTTTAGGATTTTTCCTTAATAGAGTATTTGTTTCCAGAAAAAAGAATTCCATTAAGCTTGAGTTTAGAATAGGTTATAGAACATTAAGTCTAGAAAACTCAAAAAAGAAGAAGATTTGTTTCTTTTATTTCCCCTTTCTCAAAGTAGTCATTAAGGTAAAGAAAAAAAGAAAAAGAAAAGAAAAGAAAAAAGAGAATGTTAGTTTGTTTGCTTTATTATCAATCTTCCAGAACTACGCAAAGATCTGATTCATGCGGCGTCATGATACGTAGGCAACCTACATAGGGTTCGATCGAATTATTTTTTTATTATTAAAAGAAAAAAAAGAAAAAAGAAAAAGAAAAAAAAGAAGAGAAAGAAAGAAAAAGAAAAAAGGGTGAAATTATGGGACGTGAGAAATGAGAGGAAAGAAAAGAGTGATAATTAGAAAAAAAGAGGAAGGAAAATGGTCAAGAAGTGCTAGAAAGGAAAGAAAAGAGAAGATTGAAATGAACAAATTGGGATGATGCCAACTGACCGTTGTACCCTCGAAGTCATTTTAGAACCGATAACTGTGGCTAGGTACATTGCACATAAAGTGAGATTATCTTATGTTAAATGCCCTAACGCTAACGTGATGGCTTCGTTTTGCTAAGTCATAGCAGGAAGGTGGTTAGTTTGTGGCATTCGGGCGAGTCATCCATGCACGCTAGGTCAAACAACAAGACATCCATGACTAGTAAGAGAACGGACATAAGTGTTGTCGAATCGGAATTTGAGATGAAAGAAGAGGCCCGAAGGTTGAAACGCCAGATAATAGGGATGTACCAGGCTTGGATTAGTAGGCACCCTCTACCTTCATTCCCCATCAACTACCGCTACCATCACTATCACAGATTCCCAATGCTGTTGATCTCTCCCCACAACATGTCCCAGGTTTTACCCCTTGCCACAACTACCCTGGCATCTTGTCCCAGCCTTTTCATGCTCCACCCGCCAATACAAGTGCTTCATTCACTACCCCCATTTTTGCAGCTCCTCCCCATGCCAACATCCCTCTATCTTCTAGTAAAACCTTGTTCCAAGTTCTTGATGCCCAAAACTACGGTGCAAAACCAACTTTCAAGACCTCGGATCCATATTGTCGCACTCCTCACTTCGGGCCTCCCATTGAAATTGAAAAACCCGCTAAGATTGTGGAGCAAGATGAAGTATCTAGAAAACGTGTGATATTTGCAAAAGGGTCTTCGAATGGTGTCAGGGCAAGTCGGAAAAAGCCAAAGCTGGTGGTACTAGGGATGCCAAGCAAGCCTGTTGTAGTTGTGAAAAGGTCTCCCATTACCCCTGTTGCTATTAAATTAGTGACTCAGTTGCCAGCGGTTGAGGCAAAGGATGTCCCGTGGAACTACAAACGAGCGACAATGACCCACAATGGAAAAGAAGTGGAGGAAGAATTTGTTGAGATCGGAGGACCGACGCATTCCGGAGGATGTCTTACCTCCAAAGAATTAAGGAAGGCCAAGCTCTTCAAGGATATCCAAATGCCATTGAAGGAACCAGTTACCGAGGAAGAGGCCGAAAAGTTCATGAGGAAGATGAAAGTGCAAGACTATTCCATTGTTGAACAATTAAGGAAAACTCCAGCTAATATTTCTCTGTTATCTTTGTTGACACGTTCGGATGAACACCACGGGGCCATAATGAAAATTCTGAATGAGGCACATGTTCCTAATAATATCATAGTAAATCAATTAGAAAAGATTTCTAGCAGGATCTTCGAAGCAAATAGGACCACTTTTGCAGACAATGAGCTTCCTATAGAGGGTACAGAACACAATCGAGCTCTTTGTATCACGGTAAAATGCGAAAACTATTTTGTCACCAGGGTGTTGGTTGATAATGGATTTAGTGCAAATATTTGCCCTCTGTCCATTCTGCAAAAGTTGAAGATTGGCACCGAAAGAATCCACATGAATAGTGTAGGTGTTCGAGGTTTTGATGGGAAAGGGAAAGGTTCTGCTGGAAATATAACGCTTGAATTGGTGATAGGGCCAGTTGGTTTCAGTATGGAATTTCAAGTGCTAGACGTGGTTTCCCCGTATAATTTGTTATTGGGTAGGCCTTGGATACATACGGCTAAGGCAGTGCCATCGTCGCTACATCAAGTGGTGAAATTTGAGTGGGACAAACAAGAAATAGTTGTGCGTGGAAAGGAGGATTTATCCCTTTATGAAGATTCATTTGTCCCATTTATTGAGGCCGGAGATGATAAAGGACCTTTAGCTTATCAAACTTCCGAAACGATGTCTGTCGAAAGGATTCCTGAAGGAAAATGCATTCCAAGGCCGAGGCTATCACCTTCGATCTACATGGTAGATAATGAGATGTTGAAGTATGGTTTTGTGCCGGGTAAAGGTCTGGGCGCATCTTTGCGAGGTATCATGCAGCCAGTATCTCTGCGTAAAAATCTGGGTACATTTGAATCTGGGGTTCAAGCCTACACGGGGTGATGTGAAGAAGGATACAAAGTTGGAAAAGAAAGCATGGCCGCTCTTTAGGCCTATCCCACACCTCTTCAGAACTTTTATCGAGCCAGGGGCAGTGAGGCGTCTGGTGTCAGCAATTCCAAAGCATGTGGTTGTCTTGGATGAGGAGTTGATTTGAGAGGGTCCGAAGGCTATTTGATGAAGTGAACACGGAAGAAATTGGGGAAGGTTTTGCTGATGAAGAAGTGCATTTCGTCGGGCCAAATGTGAAGCTTAGCAATTGGGAAGTCGCTCCTCTCCCTACTCGGAGAGAGTTTTGGTAGTTTTCTTTGTTTTCCTTTCTATTTGGGTCATTCCAGGGTTGTGACCCAGATTTTTACTTTTTTGCTTGTTTGATGAACAAACCTTGTTATCCTTTATATTCAATGAAATGCAATTTCCCTTTTTCATCACTCCTGATAGTTTTTATTTTCTTTTTGTACAACTCTTTTATGCTGGTCTCAGTGATATGACATGCATGCAAAATTCTCAGCCTGGTCTTAAGAAAGTTAGTTTAGTCATGAGGCAATGAAACAATTTTGAAGATGTAGGGACATTTGAGGGAAATAAGTGAAGGCATTCCATCATGCCGCATCGGGTTGAAGCTAAAGGCAAGTTTGCCCAATTCGACAGGGGTCGTTCGTGGTAATGAGAATGAGAGTGTTGTCCAATGGTGCTTTGTAGTTAACAGGTGTAGAAGGCAAATGTGTGGATATGATTATCAGGTCTGGTACAATCAATGATGTTACCAATATATTCCTTGGTTTGTTTAATTGTGTTGTTCGTATTTGGCATGTTTTGGAGATTGGAATGACGAAGGCATTTTGTTCTGCTATCTAAACACCTTACCCTTTGGTACCCCCTTTGAGCCTTATTTATTTTTTTTCATACCCCTCTTTTGGAATCGGTAGCAGAGATCAGAAACACAAGCATGAAAGATAAGTAAAGGAAAAAGAGAAGAGAAAATAATGAAAAGAGGAAGAAGAAAAGAAGAAAAAAAAGAAGAAGAAAAATGAAGAAAAGGAGAGAAAAAAGGCAACAAAAACAACAAAAAGAGAGGAAAAAGGTAAAGAAAAGAAAAGAGAAAAAAAAGAGAAAGAAAAGAATGAAAAGAGAAAGAAAAAAAAGAGAAGAAAAACAACAAAAAGAGAAAAAGAAAGCAAAAAGGAAAAAGAAAAGAAAGAGAAAAGAGAAAATCACAACAACAAAGTAATTTCTATGACATGAACTACGTTCGACCTGATTCCTTTTAAGGATACGTAGGTAGCCTCACGGTTCGATCTCATCAAAACAAAAATCCAAAAGTCCCTGAGCAAGAAACTGGGGCAGAAGTTATGGTTGTTGTGAGAAATCTGATTCCGAAAGTTGTAATTTTTAACCCATTTGAATTGTTTTGAGCCTTTTATACCCTTTCTTTCTAACCCTGTCCAAAAGCCCACACTACGGTCCAAAGAAAGACCTTTTTATCAGTCTTCGAGAAATGCCAAGTCAAGCAGACAGAGGTGATTCATATTAGGGGCAACTCTCTGGGCCAAGCAGGAAAAATTAAAAAGGAGAGAGTCTTATTGGTGAAAACCCTCACAGGCATCGTAAGGCGATGAGAGCTGAGAAAAATAAAAAATGAGAGAGTCTTATTGGTGAAAACCTCACGGGCACCGTAAGCGACGAGAGCTGATAGAAATAAAAAATGAGAGAGTCTTATTTGTGAAAACCGTCACGGGCACCTTGAGGCGAAAGTAAGTTGAGAGATGAAAAATGAGGAAGGTCTGTTGGTGGAAAACCTTTCAAGGCACCGCAGGATGAACAAGGTCAAGGTTTGGGTGAAGAAGTCAAGTTATGGATACTCCGGGCAGCAAAGTATGGCAATTGAAAGTCGATTGGTTGGACAGACTGGCCTGATTAATCCGAAATGTATGTCATGATCATTGGTACCAGCTATTCCACTCAGATAAGTTTCTTCTCTTTCTCCCTTTTAGCAGTCATCTGGTTTTGGATTCTTCTTATCCTTAACTCGCAAAGTCATTGCATTTCATTTTTCTTTTGGGTTTTATTTCTCTAAGATGTTTCAATGTCGATTTTGTTTGAGCAAGAAAGAAAGGGTTTCAAAGCTCACTACCAACTTCCAAAATTGCGAAGCACAGTTTGGCCAGAACATACCAAAGACAACATGATGTAAAGCGGGATAAAAGAAGTCACCAGAAGTTTCATCGGTGAAATAATTTGGCAATTTCAGGGGAGATGCAAAGGTTCAAATAAAGGGGTTAGAGGTGTGAAACAACAGTATGGGTATAGAACACTCGGGTCATCAAAGGTCATGGGGTTTGAAAGTCAGACAGAAAGTCAAGCGGTGTCACACCTCCTTTTTACCTACCCCCGGAAGGGATATAAGGGAGTTTTTCCAACTAAAGGACAATCGAAACGGAATTTATTTATTTAAAGATTCAGAATCGCCACCTGGGATAATTATGGTGTCCCAGGTCACCGGTTGAATCCCGAATCGAGTAAACTTGACTCTGTATACAGTCTGCGAACACAGAAATCCGGGTAAGGAATTCTGTTAACCGGGGAGAATGTGTTAGGCATTCCCGAGTTCCGTGGTTCTAGCACGGTCGCTTTGATCATACTTGGCTTGACTAAATTGTCTAATTACTGATTTTAGAACCTATGTGGATTTACTTTTTACCGCTTTTTAATTAAGATAATTATCTTGAAACGGGTCACGCGTACGTGTACCCATTTGTTTGGCGCGTCAAAAATCATGTCACGCGAACGTGTCCACAATTAATAATATTTTTTTATTATTAAGAGAATTTGGCTGAAGTTGCACGTACGCATAGTCCGGTTTTATTTTTAGAATCGTGATCACGTCACGCGAACGTGTACGCAATCACGATGGTTTATTAAGCGGGCCTAAAGCAACTGCGACCATTTATCATTTTTTATAACTAGGTCATAAGATTAACACGAGGGCCATGTATGATTAAGTTGTAGATGGCACATCTCAAAACTCTATAAACTAAAATTGATTAGTGGCTTATTTAAACAACTTTATAAAAAAAATTGATCAAAGTTGCGAGAACGCATACTCCGAATTGGTTTTTAGAATCGTAATTATGTCACGCGAACGTGTACACAATTACAATTGTATACTAATCTATATTAAGATAAGAACTCGAATTTAATCCCAATTCTACGTTACCTTATCTAAAATCTAAGTCCAATCCCTAAAATATATAAATAATTTCAATCACCAATGATAAGGTTTTTCCCAGTTCTCACGCCCAACCTCGTTCATGTAGCATGGGAGAGGGGCAAATCACACAAATGATATAGCAATTGGAATATGGTATTACAAAGGAATAAAGTGACAGAACAAACTATCAACATATTCTGGAAAATGCCAGACATAGAATTCAGTGTATGCTCATATGCAATTTCTACTATGGTGTTACAAGCAGAAGAAAGTTGAATCACATTCTTGGGGAGGTCAAATATGAGATCTTAGAGCTGTTACTCAAATTCCATTACATCACCTCAATTGGGATTTTTAGGAATAATAAATCATAGAAATGAGCAACAGGTTGGGAACATACACTAATCAAATCACAGTTTTGCCTTCTGATTTCAAAATTAAACCTTCATTGAAGCTTCCATCACATTCTCACATTCACTTTCATTCATGGGCTATTCAACTCAGATACACCCATTATCGGACCATGTTATTGTCCCGGCAAATGTTCACAGTATCGATCCTAAGCTGTACACGAGAAACTTAAACTTTAACGAGCTTCAATCGCTAGGAAGGGATTTAACATGGATTAAGTTCAGACCATAGGATTAAGCTTACAATCAAAGAGCATAAGACATGGATTTAGCTAATTATCATTTCAAATGAGGAACATCTCCCTTAATCAAACACTAGGTTGTCGCACAAATGCACATTTTAGGTTAAAAGAAACAAACAAGCGGACCTGGACAGCTGCACTTCCTCCTCAATTATATAACTTGAAACTTAAACTTTCTGGTCTAATAGAATTATCAACAAGCACACAGGATCAAGTAGAATTAGAAAAGATATTCAGACGACCAACGGATTAAAGCACAACACCTACTGCTGGAATATCACATGATCAGGAAGATACACAGTGCCTTAACAGCAACAATATGGCCTTAACATGGCTAAATGAAGGCTGACAAACTACTACAAACTGGAGCTCAGCTACAAATGAAAAGAAACAGCAACAAATAGCAGAAATCCAATTGAATCCACTTAGTAACCTAGGAATGCAGCAGACTTTGTTCTGAATCAATAAAACAGTTATGCTCCTTTTTGTTAGATTGTTCTGAATTGGAAATCAGTCCAGAACTCTACTATTTTTGTTTGTTTTAGAGTTTTTTTTGCTTTTTCACATCTGGTGTTGATTCTCAATCTAAGAATGAAGCAGAATCCCTGTTAATCAAGCCATCAGTAGCTAGAGCATAATGCACCTTATCAGTTGTCGGCATGCAACAAACAAAACACGAAATAGACAAATGAAATTAAGACCCACACTCATACAACTCAAAATAGAAGCTACTGGGCTATTCCTTTATACCAAAAGAGAAGCTGTTTAACTATACTAATGAGCTCATTTGAACAGAGACAAAACGAACCCTTGGTTTACTGGAAATCCATGTCAAAAACCAAAGAAGACTTCATGGAAGAAAACTGGCGAACCAAGTCAAGCACTAAAAGACAATACTACATTCATCACCATCATCACATAGGCAGAACAGAAGTACAAGAAGTAGAGAAATTGACGTTCATTTCAGATTCAAACCTCAACAACAAAGGACTCGCCAAACCCATTTCCGAACATGTAAAGTAAGGATCAACTTGACTCTACTTCATGCTTGAAGACAAAGCTTAATGCTAGTTCATATAAGAATAAGCAAAGCATTCAAGAGATGATTTTCGATCTTGTTTTTTAGGACTGTGATTCAACAAAAAAGATGTTCATGAGAAAATTGGACGAGCAATTACTGAACCTTCATACAATAAACTTTAACTAGAAATATGCTTTGTTTGAGCAATTATAAATTCTGAAAAGGACATCAAGAGCATTCTGAGAGCAATATGGAACCAAGAATCACGCTGGGACTCAGAACAAATTCACAATAAGCAAATCTAAACTAGAGACTGCTTTAAGGGCAAAGATGAACCAGGGCTCGATCAACATACAAATAGCCATTACATTATGCGATACCGAAAGCACATACCTTAATAGCAGTAAAACAACTAGAGAAACCCAGCAGGAGCTGAAATCAGTAAGCTGGAGCAAACAGCTATGCAAAGAACAGTGAATCAACCAGCAACGAAACCTCGAATCTGGAATTCGAGTGAGAAAACAGGAAAGACTTCGAACAAGGACACACAACCAAAATTCATGAATGGACCTCGAATCAGAACCAAAATTCCAAATCCAAACACCGACTCAAACTTAAACTTCAATCAAACTCCATTCTTGAGAACCAAAAATCAAAACAAATGTTGAAATCTTTTGGTGATTTTCTGATTTCTTCTGAAACAAAACTTGAGTAAAAATCAAACACAAGCTATTTTTTGTATTTTTTGTTTTTTTGAAATGCAATACCAATGTAAAAAATGCAAAGAAACCTAGAACTTTTCCTCCAAAAAATTCCCTTTCTCAGAAGAGAAAAGCTCACCTTATATAGACCCTCTTGATTTTTCTCGAACCTTCGACACCCCCCGAAAATCTCTACAAATCTCCTTCTATGAATAATTTTCGGGACAGATGGAGGACGGGGATTGATTTTCATCCATCCACGACCCCCATATATCTAGCCAATCGATCAGGAGCTAAACGATGCGCAAAAAATATCTAAAAGGAATCTTTTATTCGTCAGAAACCATTACATTGGTGACGAGGACAGAGGGGGAATGCGTGAGGTGAGATTTGGGATTCACTTGCCCGAATATGGACTGAATTTGGGGCTTGGTTCGAGTGAGAGCGATGGAGAAGAAGCACAGTATGCGTCGATTTGGGACTTAGGGCTCATCCGTTTCTTTTAGGTTTAATAGATTATTTGGGGAACGAGTCGGGTTGCAGGCGGGTTTGGGGCGTGGGTATGGCGTAATTGGGCTGGGGTGAGGGAGTTCATTTTGGGCTTGGACAAGTTAAAACAAGACAACCCACTTTCTAACTTTTCAATTCCCTTTTCTTATTTCAAAATAATTCTTTTCTTCTTCTTTTTTTTTTAAAAAAAATTAAATTAAAATCTAAATTAAATCCTAGAACCTAATTAACCTGAAAACCCCTAATTAGACCTAAATAAAGATTATCACAATTAATTAAAATAAAATTACTCAAAATCAAAATTCAAATTAAAGCGTGCAAATTAAACTATTTTTGTGATTTTTCAATTATTATAAAATAACTAATTTACTACTTAATTCAAAAATGCAAAGTTAAATCCTAAATGCAAATGCGATATATTTTGTATTTTTCGTTAATTAAACAAAAATAAAAATGCACAGACAAATGTAAACAATTAACAGAAAATGCCACAAAGTCCACAAAAATTGCAAATAATGAAACGAAAATATTTTGTTTTGAATTTATGGGAGTAATTCATGTAGGGTAAAAATCACGTGCTCACAGCTGCCCCTCTTTGCTCGGAAACACGAAGAGTTTTCGTGCAAAGATAAAGTGAGCGGATACGAGCGATTTTTGCCCGTTTGAATACTCCGTGGGAAGCATTTTTGAAAGATTTGACTGCACCTGCTTCCGAGGTTGCCTACATATCCTTGGCTAAAAAGGAATCAGGTCAGTGTAGTTCGGGAATTTTTGGTAGCTGGGACTACCATGAAGCTGTGATTTCACTGTTGCTGATGTTGTTGCTGCTGCTTACTGAACCCCCTTACTACACCATGTCAAAATAAAACAAGAAGTTAGACTAGACTATGATCTATGGATTACAAAAGTCCTATCTATATCTTCAAACTTGATCTTGTAGTTCTTGTTGCCTTGTTGTCCTCTATTCTCTCGGTGACATCCATTTGTTACCACCTTGAATTGTAAGTTGAGATGTTTTTCCCTTCTTCAGGCGGGTGCCTGACTGCTGAACTGATATGTCTTCCCATGCTCTCCAGGCGGGCTCCTGATCGCTGAACTTGAATGTATTCCCATGCTATCCAGGCGGGCTCCTGACTTCAAAACGTGAATGTATCCCCATGCTATCCAGGTGGGCTCCTGACTTCAAAACGTGAATGTATTCCCATGCTATCCAGGCGGGCTCCTGACTTCAAAATGTGAATGTATTCCCATGCTATTCAGGCGGGCTCCTGACTTTAGCAAAATAGACAAAAACAAAGAAAATTTTCTGCCCCAGTTTGGGTATGTGGGCCTATGTATAAGTGTAAAACGAATCACATTACTGAATATCAATAAGAATTTTGAAAACCAAAACTTGAATTGTACTCCCTTGTTCTCCAGGCGGGCTCCTGATTGCTAAACTTGAAAGTATTCCCTGCTTTCCAGGCGGGCTCCTCACTTCAACTTGAAAGTACTCCCTGCTCTCCAGGCGGGCTCCTGACTTCAAA
The DNA here is from genome assembly GCF_000393655.2 of Nicotiana sylvestris. NCBI lineage: Eukaryota > Viridiplantae > Streptophyta > Magnoliopsida > Solanales > Solanaceae > Nicotiana > Nicotiana sylvestris. The sequence continues at coordinate 218,607,356 of NC_091064.1, forward strand.
ATAGACAAAACAAAGAATTTGAAAGCTAAAACTTAAATTTTACTCCCTTGTTCCCCAGGCGGGCTCCTGACTGCTACGCTTGAAAGTATTCCCTGCTCTCCAGGCGGGCTCCTGACTGCTGTATTTGAAAGTATTCCCTGCTCCCCAGGCGGGCTCCTGACTTCAACTTGAAATGTATTCCCTGCTCTCCAGGCGGGCTCCTGACTTTAGCAAAACAGATAAAACAAAGAAAATTTCCTGCCCCAGTTTGGTAGCAGGGCACATGGGTGAGTGTTAAACTAAATCATTCTACCAACTGTTACTAAGGATTTGAAAGCTAAGTCCTATTATCTAGGGAGGTCCTGACGATTAACAATTATAGATCTAAGCTGTATCTTCTAAAGGCATTACTTCCGCTAAGTCCTGTTATCTAAGAGGGTTTCAAACTACATCCTATTATCCAGGAAGGTCCTGAAAAACTCCTAATTGAATCCTATTTTAAACATGCAAACATTGAAACCAACTTATATTCCTTTGGGCTACATTTATGCTAAATTATGCTACTCATGATTGTTTTGAATTTTAACTAAGCCACATTTTCCAGGAGGGTCCTGAAAGTTTACGGTCAAACCTGATTAGTGCTTGCTTTTCCCTTATAGAGAGTTCCTCCGGAACAAACGAATTTTCCGCCACTGTTTTAATCAAAAAAAATTTGGTCAGTTTAAAATGGTGGTTAGCTAATGGCATTCTTGCTGAAGATCTTTCCGCTGCATTGTTTTGTTCTGAGTGGCTTCCCCGAACTGGCCCTGAACCGCTTTGACTTTCTGACTGAATTTCAAACCCCATGACCTTTGACGAGCCGAGTGTTCTATACCCATGCTGTTGTTTTACCTCTGACCTCTTTATCTGAACCTTTGCATCTCCCATGACATCACCAAACCATTCCACCGATAAAATTTCCGGTGATTCCTTGTACCCCCCTTTGCATCATGTTATCCTTAGTATGCTCTGACCATGCTATGCTTTGCAATTTGGAAGTGGTAGTGAGCTTTGAAATCCTTTTTCACTTGCTTTGGACAGGACTGACATTGAAACATCTTAGATAAATAAACCCAAAAGAAAATGAAATGCAATGACTTTGCGGGTTAAGGATAAGAAGAATCCAAAACCAGATGACTGCTACAAGGGAAAAAAGAAAAAGAAACTTTTCTGAGTGGAACAGCTGGTACCAATGATCATGACATGCATTTCAGATTAATCAGCCCAATCTGTCCAACCAATCAACTTTCAGTTGTCGTACTTTGTTGCCCCAGAATTTCCATAACCTGAGTTCTTCACCCAAATCCTGAACGTGTTCATGCTGCAGTGCCTTGAAAGGTTTTCACTAGCAGACCTCCTTCATTCGTTCATCTCTCAACTCACCTTCGCCTTACGGTTCCCGTGATGGTTTTCACCAATAAGACTCTCTCATTTTTATTTCTCTCAGTTCTCGTCGCCTTACGGTGCCCGCGAGGATTTTTACCAATAAGACTCTCTCATTTTTATTTCTTTTCCTTGCTTGAACTAGAGTGTTGCCCCTGACATGAATTACCTTTACCTGCATGACTTGGCATTTCTTGAAAACTGATCAGAAGGTCTTTATTTGGACCGTAATGTGGGCTTTTAGATGGGGTTAGAAAGAAAAGGTATAAAAGACTCAAAACAATTCAAATGGGTTAGAGTTACAACTTTCGGAATCAGGTTTCTCACAACAACCACAACTTCTGCCCCAGTTTCTTGCATGAGGATTTTTGGATTTTTGTTTTGACGAGACCGAACCGTGAGTCTGCCTACGTATCCTTAAAAGGAATCAGGTCGAACGTAGTTCATGTCGTAGAAATTACTTTGTTGTTGTAATTTTTCTTTTTCTCTTTCTTCTTTTTTTTCTCTTTTGCTTTTCTCTTTTTTTTCTTTTATCTCTTTTCTTCTTCTTTTTTTTCATTCTTTTCTTTCTCTTTCCTTTTCTTTCTCTTTTTCTTTTCTTCCTTTTCTTATCTTTCACGCTTGTGTTCCTGATATTCGCTACTGATTCCGAAGAGGGATATGAAAGAAAATAAATAAGACTCAAAAGGGGTGACGAGGGATAAAGTGTTTAGATAGTAGATCAAAACGCCTTCGTCATTTCAATCTTCAAAATATGTCAAATACAAACAAGTACAATCAATCACAATCATACATAGTATCTTTGACTGCATCAGAATTGATAGCCATTTCTACACATTTCCCTTCTACATCTGTCAAATATAACGCGTCATTGGACATCACTCTAGTTACAACAAATGGCCCCTGCCAGTTTGGGGCAATCTTTCCTTTTGCTTCAGCCTGATGAGCAAGATACGTCTCAACACTAACTGACCCACTTCGAACTTCCGCGGATGTACCTTCTTGTTATATGCTCTCGCCATTCTCTGTTGGTACAATTGGCTGTGACATACTGCTGCCAATCTCTTTTCATCAATCAGACTTAATTGCTCCAAGTGGGTTTTAACCAATTTCTACCTCATCAATTTCTGCCTTAGCGACAATCCGAAGGGATGGGATTTCAATTTCTACGGGTATTGCTGCCTCCGTGCCATACACCAACAAATAAGGAGTGGCCCTTACTAAAGTACGGACAGTAGTGCGATAACCCAGCAATGTAAACGCAGCTTTTCATGCCACTGCCTAGAACCTTCCACCATTTTTCGAAGTATCTTATTTATATTCTTGTTGGCCGCCTCGACTGCTCCATTTGCCTTAGGGCGGTAAGGGGTAGAATTGCGATGTGTAATCTTGAACTGCTGACATACCTCTTTCATCAGATGACTATTGAGACTAGCCCCATTGTCTGTAATGATCACCTTCGGTATCCCGAACCAGCAAATGATATTTGAGTGCACAAAATCAACCACCGCCTTCTTGGTTACCGACTTGAATGTTTTAGCCTCTACCCACTTGGTGAAATAATCGATGGCCACCAGAATAAACCTGTGCCTGTTGGACGCTGCTGGCTCGATTGGTCCAATGACATCCATTCCCCAAGCAACAAAGGGCCACGGTGCAGACATCATGTGTAATTCAGATGGTGGAGAATGAATCAAATCTCCGTGCACTTGGCATTGATGACATTTACGCACGAAACTGATACAATCTCGCTCAATAGTGAGCTAATAATAACCTGCTCGGAGAATCTTCTTTTCCAACACATACCCATTCATGTGCGGTCCACAGACTCCATAATGCACTTCAGTCATAATAGTTGTGGCCTGCCTAGCATCTATACATCTTAGCAATCCAAGGTCATGAGTCCTTTTGTATAGAACCCCTCCGCTGAAGAAAAATCCGCTTGCCAAACGACGAATCGTTCTCTTCTGATCACCTGTAGCTTGTACTGGATATACCCTCATCCGAATGTATTCCTTGATATCGTGGAACCACAGTTCTCTATCGAGTTCTTCTTCCACCATGTTACAATAGGCATGCTGATCACGGACCTGAATATGCAACGGGTCTACATAAGCCTTATCTGGATGATGTAGCATTGATGTCAGAGTAGCCAAAGCATCAACGACCTCATTATGAATCCTCGAAATATGCCTAAACTCTATTGATTGGAACCGTTGGCAAAGATCATGCAAACATAGTCTGTCCGGTATGAGTTTCAAATCCCGTGTTTCTCATTCTCCCTGAATCTGGTGCACCAGAAGGTCCGAGTCACCCAAGACCAAGACTTCCTGGACACCCATATCCACATCTAACCTCAAACTCAGAATGCATGCCTCGTACTCAGCCATGTTGTTGGTACAGTAAAAACGAACCTGAGCCGTGATAGGGTAGTGTTGCCCTATTTTAGAAATAAGTACCGCTCCTATCCCCACGCCCTTCATGTTTGCAGCCCCATCAAAGAAAAGTTTTCATCCCGGCTTCTCAACTTGTTCCAACTCATCAATGTGCATCACTTCTTCATCGGGAAAATAAGTTTTCAAAGGTTCATAATCTTCACCAACCGGATTCTCGGCCAAATGGTCCGCCAAGGCCTGTGCTTTCATTGCAGCTCGAGTCACGTAGACAATGTCAAACTCTGTGAGCAGGATCTGCCACTTTGCAAGCCTCTCTGTGGGCATAGGCTTCTGAAAGATATACTTCAATGGATCCAAACGAGATATGAGGTAAGTAGTATAGGATGACAAATAATGTTTCAACTTCTGTGCCACCCAATTTAGGGCACAACACGGCCTTTCAAGGTAAGTATACTTAACCTCGTAATATGTAAATTTCTTGCTGAGGTAATAGATGGCCTGCTCCTTCCTGCCAGTGATATCATGTTGCCCCAATACACAACCGAATGAATTGTCCAAAACCGTCAAATATAGAATCAAAGGTTGCCCTGGTTCTGGCGGGACCAACACGGGTGGATTTGACAAATACCCCTTTATCTTATCAAACGCCTCCTGACATTCATCTGTCCACTTGACTGCAACGTCCTTTTTAACAGTTTGAAGATTGGCTCACAAGTTGTCGTGAGCTGAGCGATGAACCTACTGATATAATTCAATCTCCCCAACAAACTCATCACCTCGGTCTTGTTCCTCGGAGGTGGCAATTCTTGGATGGCCTTGATTTTCGATGGGTCCAGTTCAATACCCCGGCGGCTGACTACGAACCCAACAACTTTACCGACGGCACCCCAAAAGCGCACTTTGCAGGGTTGAGCTTAAGATTGCACCTGCAAAGCCTTTAGAAGAACTTCCTCAGATCCCTGACATGGTCAGACTGCTTTCTAGACTTTACGATCACATCATCCACGTACACCTCGATTTCCCGATGTATCATATCATGGAATATCATTGTCATTGCCATCATGTAGGTTGCCCCAGCATTTTTCAAGCCAAATGGCATGACCAGATAGCAGTACGTACCCTACGGTGTGATGAATGCCGTCTTTTCTGCATCTTCCTCGTCCATTAAGATCTGATGATAACCCGCATAACAATCCATAAAAGAACCAATCTCATGTTTGGCAGAATTGTCAATCAATATATGGATGTTTGGCAGGGGAAATTGTCTTTTGGACTCGCCTTGTTGAGATCCCGATAGTCAACACACACCCTGGTCTTGCCATCCTTCTTTGGCACCGGCACGACGTTGGCTAACCAGGTGGGATACCGCATGACCCGAATGACTTTCGCATCGAACTGCTTGGTGACCTCTTCTTTGATCTTTACACTCATATCCGTTTTGAACTTTCTCAACTTCTGTTTGACAGGAGGGAATGCTGGGTCAGTGGGCAATTTCTGAACCACTAAATCAGTGCTTAGGCCCGGCATATCATCATACGACCATGCAAAAATATCTTTGTATTCGAACAGTGCTTTGATTATCTCCTTCCTGAGTTGCGGTTCCAGATGGACACTTATTTTAGTTTCACGGACATTATCTTGGTCCCCTAGATTAACTGCTTCTGTATCGTTCAAGTTAGGTTTGGGCTTTTCCTCAAAATGACTTAATTCCTTACTAATTTCTTCATAGGCCTCATCATCATCAAATTCCAACTCGTCATCACACTCAATTTCTTGTGTTATTATTTCAGAGTTAGATTGGCTTTTAAAACTGGGCTGAAGATTCCTCGTGCATGTCATGTCATCGATATCAGCATAAAAAGAACTGTACAAAAGAAGAAAACAAAATATTATTAGAAATGAAGGAAAAGGAACAATTGCATTTCATTGAATTTAAAGATAACAGGGTTTTAACACATCCAACTAGACAGAACATAACATCTGAATTACAGACCCTAGAATAATCCAGACAACTAAAAGAAAATCAAAACCCACTACCAAGACTCCCTCCGGATAGGAAGAGGAGTAGCTTCCCAGTTAACGTCCAATTCTTCCATTTCTTTCGATGGGTCGACAGTACTTGTCTCCGGTTCCTGGTTGGCCATATTCAGCCTGTCTTTCGAACGGGTGTTGTATGAGTGAGTTGCCAGAATGCCAATCAACTAACCACCTGCCTGTACTCAATGCATCAACAACAACCTTGTTAGTGGTTAGGTCTTTAACAAATTGGTAACCGCACATTTGGGGAATGAATGCACCTAAGCAGTTAACCGTTTCTATTATGCATTTGATCGGCTGATTGCGTCATCCCGGCTTTTCCATTTACAACTTTCTTTCTTTTTCTCTTCTTTTTCATTCTGGCCTTTGCTTTTCTTTGTTTTTATCCTCTCATTTCCCTCTTGTTTTGTCATTGCTTCTTTCTCTTATTTTCCCTCTTTTCTTTTCTTTTCTTTCTCTCTCTTGTTTTCCTCTCTCTTTTTCTTCTCTTCTTCTTCTCTTTTTTTTCTTTTGGTTATGGTCGAATCCTATGGAGATTGCCTACGAATCTTAACCCCACATGAATCAAACCGAGCGTAGTTCTGGCAGATCGAGAATAGAGCAAACAAACTAATGTTCTCTTTTTCATTTTCTTTTTACCTTAGTGACTACTCTAATGAGAAAAGAAAAAATAAAAGAAGCAAATCCCTCTTTTTTTCTAGACTTAATGTTCTATAACCTATTCTAAACTCAAGCTTAACAGATTTTTTTCCCTTTTTTTTTCTTTTTGAAACAAATACTCTATTAAGGAAAAATCCTAGAAGAAAGAAAGATATTTTTTTGACTCTTTTTTTTTGAAATTTCATTTAATATCCCTGAAGAAAAACTTCGTAATGAGAAATGAAAAAGACAAAAATTGTTTTCGGATTTTAATTTTTAATTACCTAAAGGAGAAATTTTAAAAATAAACAGAAGATAAGGTATCTTATTTCTTCTATGTGCAATGTCCTAAATCTAGTAAGAATAAAAGAAATTTTTTTCTATGACCTCAAAATAAAATCTTTTTTTTTTTGGATTTTTGGAATTAGTATCTTAGAGAAAACCTTTAAAGAGGTACTAAAAACAAAAATTCTCTTTTTTTAGTCCTAATATACTAAGGGAATATAAAAATAAATTTTTATTTTAAGTTATAGATATTAATTGCCCAAAGGAAAAACCACATCAAACAATTTTTCAATTTCTAGGAGTAGTATTCCTAAAGAAAATTCTAACGGAAATATAAAAATGCAAAATATCCCTTTTTTTTGGATTTTTGATTTATAACACATCTTTTTCCAATACAAAATAAGAAATACCAAAAACAAAAGACCCAACATTACTGTACAAAACTAGAAGGTAAAAGACGACATAAAAAACCACAGACTCAAAACATAATAACTATAAAAAATCTCCTTAAGCAAACTCCTGATTGGATGGTCCTAAGACGTCTGTCATGCCCAAATTCCGGTAAGTAGATCCACACCTGTATGAGAAAACTGAAACCAACACTACGTGAGACAATATCATTCCTTACTAGACACATGTCAGACATGATTGAAGCTATTTCTGCAAAATTAACTTATGCGACTAAAAGTGGATAAAATGCAAGATTTGGCTAAGACCCCGCGAAGCCAAGAACCTAAGACTTACTAGGAAGACTGGACCCTACGTGGGTTGCCTACGTATCACGCCCCGAAAGACGAGAATCAGGTATGCGTAGTTCGAGCAGATTGGATACGGGCAAGAAATAAAAAACAACTAATTTAGAGAAAATATTTTTTTTCTTTTTTTTTTTGAAAAGTGATGAAACATGTAAACTCATTTTGGATTTTCTTTTCCCTTTTTTTTTGATTTTAGAACAATGATGAAAAAGTGCAAAATCCTTTTTTTTTTGAATTTTCAAGCTCTTTTTTTTTCTTAACAAAAATGTGACAGAAAATATAATTGGGCCCTACTCGCTTTATCCTCACACTTTAGCCTCTCTCTTTTTTTCTCTTTTTTTTTATTTTTTTTGTCAATTCGCCCTCAATTATCATTGGTCCGCCAAATGACCCTTTTACCCTTATTTTGGGTACACCTGTCCTAGACGGACCCAACCCCTGTGTTGAGTCCCCAAAGTCGAATGCACGTGATGCAAGCAAACATTCCTGTTAGGGATCCAACATGAAGCTATGTTTTTCTAGGTTTAAATCCTGGGGTTTTGTTCTAGACTTGGGTACCCGAGCGGACAATTGGGGCCGAAGAGGGGGCGACGTACCGGGAGCACTGAAGTCTACCCGGCCTTGTCGCTTGCCCAAACTCGTTCTATTTGCTATAATTTCTACAGAAAAAGCAGGTCACGCGAACGTGTGCACCATTTTCAGAAGACTCAGAGGGGTAGCGTAAGAAGACAGTTATATACAATTCAAATAATATCAAAGCAGTAAATAGGCAGCAATTAGCACAAAAGGTTCACAAAATACAGTAATATCAACAATAAATAAAGCCAAGCAAAATCATATTAACAAGCTCGAATTCTTGAACCCTGAACCAGAGATTCTGGGTTCTTGTCCCCAGTAGAGTCGCCAGAGCTGTCACACCTCCTTTTTACCTACCCCGGGAAGGGATATAAGGGAGTTTTTCCAACTAAAGGACAATCGAAACGGGATTTATTTATTTAAAGATTCAGAGTCGCCACCTGGGATAATTATGGTGTCCCAAGTCACCGGTTGAATCCCGAATCGAGGAAAACTTGACTCTGTATACAGTCTGCGAACATAAAAATCCGGGTAAGGAATTCTGTTAACCCGGGAGAAGATGTTAGGCATTTCCGAGTTCCGTAGTTCTAGCACGGTCGCTTTGATCATACTTGGCTTGACTAAATTATCTAATTACTGATTTTAGAACCTATGTGCATTTACTTTTCACCGCTTTTTAATTAAGAAAATTATCTTGAAACGGGCCATGCGTACGTGTACCCATTTTTTTGGCGCGTCAAAAATCATGTCATGCGAACGTGTCCACAATTAATAACGTTTTTTATTATTAAGAGAATTTGGTTGAAGTTGCGCGAACGCATAGTCCGGTTTTATTTTTAGAATCGTGATCACATCACGCGAACGTGTATGCAATCACGATGGTATATTAAACGGGCCTAAAGCAACTGCGAGCATTTGTCATTTTTTATAACTAGGTCATAAGATTAACACGAAGGCCATGTATGATTAAGTTGTAAATGGCACACCTCAAAACTCTATAAACTAAAATTGATTAGTGGCTTATTTAAACAACTTTATAAAAAAAAATTGATCAAAGTTGCGCGAACGCATACTCCGAATTGGTTTTTAGAATCGTAATTATGTCACGCGAACGTGTACACAATTACAATTGTATAATAATCTATATTAAGATAAGAACTAGAATTTAACCCCAATTCTACTTTACCTAATCCAAAATCCAAGTCCAATCCCTAAAATATATAAATAATTTCAATCACCAATGATAAGGTTTTTCCCAGTTCTCACGCCCAACCTCGTTCATGCAGCATGGGAGAGGGGCAAATCACACAAATGATATAGCAATTAGAATATGGTATTACAAAGGAATAAAGTGACAGAACAAACTATCAACATATTCTGGAAAATGCCAGACATAGAATTCAGTGTATGCTCAAATGCAATTTCTACTATGGTGTTACAAGCAGAAGAAAGTTGAATCACATTCTTAGGGAGGTCAAATATGAGATCTTAGAGCTGTTACTCAAATTCCATAACATCACCTCAATTGGGATTTTTAGGAATAATAAATCATAGAAATGAGCAACAGGTTGGGCACATACACTAATCAAATCACAGTTTTGCCTTCTGATTTCAAAATTACACCTTCATTGAAGCTTCCATCACATTCTCACATTCACTTTCATTCATGGGTTATTCAACTCAGATACACCCATTATCGGACTATGTTATTGTCCAGGCAAATGTTCACAGTATTGATCCTAAGTTGTACGCGAGGAACTTAAACTTTAACGAGCTTCAATCGCTAGGAAGGGATTTAACATAGATTAAGTTCAGACCGCAGGATTAAGCTTACAATCAAAAAGCATAAGACATGGATTTAGCTAATTATCATTTCAAATGAGGAACATCTCCCTTAATCAAACACTAGGTTGTCACACAAATGCACAATTTAGGTTAAAAGAAACAAACAAGCGGACCTGGACAGTTGGACTTCCTCTTCAATTATATAACTTGAAACTTAAACTTTCAGGTCTAATAGAATTATCAACAGGCACATAGGATCAAGCAAAATCAGAAAGGATATTCAGACGACCAATGGATTAAAGCACAACACCTACTGCTGGAATATCACATGATCAGGAAGATACACAGTGCCTTAATAGCAACAATATGGCCTTAACATGGCCAAATAAAGGCTGACAAACTGCTACAAACTGGAGCTCAGCTACAAATGAAAAGAAAAAGCAACAAATAGCAGAAATCCAATTGAATCCACTTAGTAACCCAGGAATGCAACAGACTTTGTTTTGAATCAATAAAACAGTTATGCTCCTTTTTGTTAGATTGTTCTGAATTGGAAATCAGTCCAGAACTCTACTGTTTTTGTTTGTTTTAGAGTTTTGTTTTGCTTTTTCACATCTGGTGTCGATTCTCAGTCTAAGAATGAACTAGAATCCCTATTAATCAAGCCATCAGTAGCTAGAGCATAATGCACCTTATCAACTATCGGCACGCAACAAACAAAACACGAAACATACAAATGAACTTAAGACCCACACTCATACAACTCAAAACAGAAGCTACTGGGCTATTCCTTTATACCAAAAGAGAAGTTGTTTAACTATACTAATGAGCTCGTTTGAACAGAGACAAAATGAACCCTTGGTTTACTGGAAATCCATGTCAAAAACCAAAGAAGACTTCATGGAAGGAAACTGGCGAACCAAGTCAAGCACCAAAAGCCAATACCACATTCATCACCATCATCACATAGGCATAACAGAAGTACAAGAAGTAGAGAAATTGACGTTCATTTCAGATTCAAACCTCAAAAACAAAGGACTCGCCAAACCCATTTCCGAACATGTAAAGTAAGGATCAACTTGACTCTACTTCATGTTTGAAGACAAAGCTTAATGCTAGTTCATATAAGAATAAGCAAAGCATTCAAGAGATAATTTTCGATCTTGTTTTTTAGGACTGTGATTTAACAAAAACGAAGTTCGTGAGAAAATTGGACGAGCAGTTACTGAACCTTCATACAATAAACTTTAACTAGAAATATGCTTTGTTTGAGCAATTATAAATTCTGAAAAGGACATAAAGAGCATTCTGAGAGCAATATGGAACCAAGAATCACGCTGGGACTCAATTGAACAAATTCACAATAAGCAAATTTAAACTAGAGACTGCTTTAAGGGCAAAGATAAAGCAGGGCTCGATCAACATCCAAATAGCCATTACATTATGCGAGACCGAAAGAACATACCTTAATAGCAGTAAAACAACTAGAGAAACCCAACAGGAGCTGAAATCAGTAAGCTGGAGCAAACAGCTATGCAAAGAACAGTGAATCAACCAGCAACGAAACCTCGAATCTGGAATCCGAGTGAGAAAACAGGAAAGACTTCGAACAAGGACACACAACCAAAATTCATGAATGGACCTCGAATCAGAACCGAAATTCCAAATCCAAACACCGACTCAAACTTAAACTTCAATCAAACTCCATTCTTGAGAACCAAAAATCAAAACAAATGTTAAAATCTTTTGGTGATTTTCTAATTTCTTTTGAAACAAAACTTGAGTAAAAATCAAACACAAGCTATTTTTTGTATTTTTTGTTTATCTGAAATGCAATTCCAATGTAAAAAATGCAAAGAAACCTAGAACTTTTCCTCCAAAAAATTTTCTTTCTCAGAAGAGAAAAGCTCACCTTATATAGACCCTCTTGATTTTTCTCAAACCTTCGACACCCTCCTAAAATCACTGCAAATCACTTTCTATGAACGATTTTTAGGATAGATGGAGGGAGGGGATTGATTTTCATCCATCCACGACTCCCATATATCCAGCCAATCGACCAGGAGCTAAACGACGCGCAAAAAATATCTGAAAGGAATATTCTATTCGTCAGAAACCATTACATTGGTTACGAGGAGAGAGGGGGAACGCGTGAGGTGAGATTTGAGATTCACTCGCCCGAATTTGGACTGAATTTGGAGCTTGGTTCGAGCGAGAGCGCTGGATAAGAAGCACAATACGCGTCGATTTGGGACTTTGGGCTCATCCATTTCTTTTAGGTTTAATAGATTATTTGGGGAACGGGTCGGGTTGCAGGCGGGTTGGCAGGCGGGTTTGGGGCGTGGGTCTGGCGTAATTGGGCTGGGGTGAGGGAGTTCATTTTGGGCTTGGACAAGTTAAAACAAGACAGCCCACTTTCTAACTTTTCAATTCCCTTTTCTTTTTTCAAAATAATTCTTTTCTTCTTTTTTTTTTTAAAAAATTAAATTAAAATCTAAATTAAATTCTAGAACCTAATTAACCTAAAAACCCTAATTAGACCTAAATAAAGATTATCACAATTAATTAAAAGTAAATTAAAAGAAAATTACTCAAAATCAAAGTACAAATTAAAGCGTGCAAATTAAACTATTTTTGTGATTTTTCAATTCTTATAAAATAACTAATTTACTACTTAATTCAAAAATGCAAAGTTAAATCCTAAATGCAAATGCGACATATTTTTGTATTTCCGGTTAATTAAACAAAAATAAAAATGCACAGACAAATGCAAATAATTAACAGAAAATGCCACAAACTCCACAAAAATTGCAAGTAATGAAACAAAATTATTTTGTTTTGAATTTATGGGAGTGATTCATGTAGGGCAAAAGTCACGTGCTCACAAGCGGTTCAGGGCCAGTTCGGGAAAGCAGGTCAAAACGAAACATGGCCGCGGAGAGACCTTCAGCAAGAATGCCATCAACTAACCACCATTTTAAACTGACAAGATTTTCCTTTGATTGAAACAGGGGCAGAAAATTTCGTTTGTTTCGGAGGAACTCTCCGTAAGGGAAGAGCAAGCACTAATCAGGTTTGACCGTAAATTCTCAGGACTTTCCTGGAAAATGTGGCTTAGTTAAAATTCAAAACAATCATGAATAGCATAGAGGAAGGTAAGTTGGTTTCAAGGTTTGCATGTTTAAGATAGGATTCAATTAGGAGTTTTCAGGACCCCCCTGAATAATGGGACCTAGTTTTAAGATTTCCATTAGATCACAAGATGTATCGTAAATTCTGTCGTATGGTAGTATAATTCAATCGTAAAAGTGTCATTTTTTAGGACAAGACTTTATTTTGAGTTTCAGGACCTTCCAGGATAATAGGATGTAGTTTAAGACCCTTTTAGATAACAGGACTTAGCGGAAGTAATACTTTTAGAAGACACAGCTTAGATCTATAATTGTCGTTTAATTAAGAATTGTCAGGACCTCTCTGGATATAGGACTTAGCTTTCAGATTCTTAATAATAGTTGGTAGACTGATTCAATTTAACACTCACCTATGTGCCCAGCTACCAAACTGGGGCAGAAAATTTCCTTTGTTTTGTCTATTTTGTAGCAATCAGGAGCCCGCCTGGAGAACAATGGAATACATTTCAAGTCAGCAGTCAGGAGCCCGCCTGGAGAGTAGGGAATACATTTCAAGTCAGCAGTCAGGAGCCCGCCTGAAGAGCAGGGAATACATTTCAAGTCAGCAATCAGGAGCCCGCCTGGAGAACAATGGAGTATAACTCAAATTTTAACTTTCAAGTTCTTATTGATATTTGGTAATGTGGTCCGTTTTACACTTACATATGTGCCCAGATACCCAAACTGGGGCAGGAAAATTTTTTTTTTGACTATTTTGTTGAAGTTAGGAGCCCGCCTGGAGAGCAGAGAATACATTTCAAGTTTAGCAGTTAGGAGCCCGTCTGGAGAGCAGGGAATACATTTCAAGTCAGCAGTCAGGAGCCCGCATGAAGAGCAGGGAATACATTCAAGCTTAGTAGTCAGGAGCCCACCTGGAGAGCAGGAAATACATTCAAGTTTACCAGTCAGGAGCCCACCTGAAGAGAAGGGAATACATTTCAAGTCAGCAGTCAGGAGCCCACCTGAAGAACAGGGAATACATTCAAGTTTAGCAGTCAGGAGCCCGTCTGGAGAGCAGGGAATACATTTCAAGTCAGCAATCAGGAGCCCGCCTGGAGAGTAGGGAATACATTTCAAGTCAGCAGTCAGGAGCCGCCTGGAGAGCAAGGAATACATTTCAAGTCAGCAGTCAGGAGCCCGTCTAAAGAGCAGGGAATACATTTCAAGTCGGCAATCAGGAGCCCGCCTGGAGAACAAGGGAATATAACTCAAGTTTTAGCTTTCAAGTTCTTATTGATATTTGGTAATGTGGTCCGTTTTACACTTACATATGTGCCCAGATATCCAAACTGGGGCAGGAAAATTTTCTTTGTTTTTGTCTATTTTGTTGAAGTCAGGAGCCCGCCTGGAGAGCAGGGAATACATTTCAAGTTTAGCAGTCAGGAGCCCGCCTGGAGAGCAGGGAATACATTTCAAGTCAGCAGTCAGGAACCCACCTGGAGAGCAGGGAATACATTTCAAGTCAGCAGTCAGAAGCCCGCCTGAAGAGCAGGGAATACATTCAAGCTTAGCAGTCAGAAGCCCGCCTGGAGAGGAGGGAATACATTCAAGTTTAGCAGTCAGGAGCCCGCCTAGAGAGCAGGCAATACATTTCAAGTCAGCAGTTAGGAGCCCACCTGAAGAGCAGGGAATACATTCAAGTTTAGCAGTCAGAAGCCCGCCTGGAGAGCAGGGAATGCATTCAAGTTTAGCAGTCAGGAGCCCGCTTGGAGAGCAAGGAATACATTTCAAGTCAGGAGCCCGCCTGGAGAGCAGGGAATACATTCAAGTTTAGCACTCAGGAGCCCGCCTGGAGAGCAGGGAATACATTTCAAGTCAGCAGTCAGGAGCCCGCCTCAAGAGCAAGGAATACATTTCAAGTCAGCAATCAGGAGCCCGCTTGGAGAACAAGGGAGTATAACTCAAGTTTTAGCTTTCAAGTTCTTATTGATATTTGGTAATGTGGTCCGTTTTACACTTACATATGTGCCCAGATACCCAAGTTGGGACAGGAAAATTTTCTTTGTTTTTGTCTATTTTGTTGAAGTTAGGAGCCCGCCTAGAGAGCAGGGAATACATTTCAAGTTTAGCAGTTAGGAGCCCGCCTGGAGAGCAGGGAATACATTTCAAGTCAGCAGTCAGGAGCCTGCCTGAAGAGAAGGGAATACATTCAAGCTTAGCAGTCAGGAGCCCACCTGGAGAGCAGGAAATACATTCAAGTTTAGCAGTCAGGAGCCCGCCTGGAGAACAGGGAATACATTCAAGTTTAGCAGTCAGGAGCCCGCCTGGAGAGCAGGGAATACATTTCAAGTCAGCAGTCAGGAGCCCACCTGAAGAGCAGGGAATACATTTCAAGTCAGCAGTCAGGAGCCGCCTGGAGAGCAAGGAATACATTTCAAGTCAGCAGTCAGGAGCCCGCCTGAAGAGCGGGGAATACATTTCAAGTCGGCAATTAGGAGCCCGCCTGGAGAACAAAGGAGTATAACTCAAGTTTTAGCTTTCAAGTTCTTATTGATATTTGGTAATGTGGTCCGTTTTACACTTACATATGTGCCCAGATATCCAAACTGGGGCAGGAAAATTTTCTTTGTTTTTGTCTATTTTGTTGAAGTCAGGATCCCGCCTGGAGAGCAGGGAATACATTTCAAGTTTAGCATTTAGGAGCCCGTCTGGAGAGCAGGGAATACATTTCAAGTCAGCAGTCAGGAGCCCGCCTGAAGAGCAGGGAATACATTCAAGCTTAGCAGTTAGGAGCCCGCCTGGAGAGCAGGGAATACATTCAAGTTAACAGTCAGGAGACCGCCAAGAGAGAAGGAAATACATTTCAAGTCAGCAGTCAGGAGCCCACCTGAAGAGCAGGGAATGCATTCAAGTTTAGCAGTCAGGAGTCCGCCTGGAGAGCAAGGAATACATTTCAAGTCAGGAGCCCGCCTGGAGAGCAGGGAATACATTCAAGTTTAGCACTCAGGAGCCCGCCTAGAGAGCAGGGAATACATTTCAAATCAGTAGTCAGGAGCCCACCTGAAGAGCAGGGAATACATTCAAGTTTAGAAGTCAGGAGCCCGCCTGGAGAGCAGGGAATACATTCAAGTTTAGCAGTCAGGAGCCCGCCTGGAGAGCAAGGAATACATTTCAAGTCAGTAGTCAGGAGCCCACCTGAAGAGCAGGGAATACGTTAAAGTTTAGCAGTTAGGAGCCCGCCTGGAGAGCAAGGAATACATTTCAAGTCAGGAGCCCGCCTGGAGAGCAGGGAATACATTCAAGTTTAGCACTCAGGAGCCCGCTTGGAGAGCAGGGAATACATTTCAAGTCAGCAATCAGGAGCTCGCCTGAAGAGCAGGGAATACATTTCAAGTCAGCAATCAGGAGCCCGCCTGGAGAACAAGGGAGTATAACTCAAGTTTTAGCTTTCAAGTTCTTATTGATATTTGGAAATGTGGTCCGTTTTACACTTACATATGTGCCCAGATACCCAAACTGGGGCAGGAAAATTTTATTTGTTTTTGTCTATTTTGTTGAAGTCAGGAGCCCGCCTGGAGATCAGGGAATACATTTCAAGTTTAGCAGTTAGGAGCCCACCTGGAGAGCAGGGAATACATTTCAAGTCAGCAGTAAGGAGCCCGCCTGAAGAGCAGGGAATACATTCAAGCTTAGCAGTCAGGAGCCCGCCTGGAGAGCAGGGAATACATTTCAAGTCAGCAGTCAGGAGCCCGCCTAAAGAGCAGGGAATACATTCAATTTTAGCAGTCAGGAGCCCGCCTGGAGAGCAGGGAATACATTTCAAGTCAGTAGTCAGGAGCCCGCCTGGAGAGCAGGGAATACATTTCAAGTCAGCAGTCAGGAGTCGCCTGGAGAGGAAGCAATACATTTCATGTCAGCAGTCAGGAGCCCGCATGAAGAGCAGGGAATACATTTCAAGTAGGCAATCAGGAGCCCGCCTGGAGAACAAGGGAGTATAACTCAAGTTTTAGCTTTCAAGTTCTCATTGATATTTGGTAATATGGTCCGTTTTAAACTTACATATGTGCCCAGATATCCAGGCTGGGGCAGGAAAATTTTCTTTGTTTTTGTCTATTTTGTTGAAGTCAGGAGCCCGCCTGGAGAGCAGGGAATACATTTCAAGTCAGCAATCAGGAGCCCGGCTGAAGAGCAGGGAATACATTCAAGCTTAGCAGTCAGGAGCCCGCCTGGAGATCAGGGAATACATTTCAAGTTTAGCAGTCAGGAGCCCGCCTGGAGAGCAGGGAATACATTTCAAGTCAGCAATCAGGAGCCCGCCTGAAGAGCAGGGAATACATTCAAGCTTAGCAGTCAGGAGCCCGCCTGGAGATCAGGGAATACATTCAAGTTTAGCAGTCAGGAGCCCGCCTAGAGAGCAGGGAATACATTTCAAGTTAGCAGTCAGGAGCCCACCTGAAGAGCAGGGAATACATTCAAGTTTAGCAGTCAGGAGCCCACCTGGAGAGCAAGGAATACATTTCAAGTCAGGAGCCCGCCTGGAGAGCAGGGAATATATTCAAGTTTAGCACTCAAGAGCCCGCCTAGAGAGCAGGGAATACATTTCAAGTCAGCAGTCAGGAGCCCACCTGAAGAGCAGGGAATACATTCAAGTTTAGCAGTCAGTAGCCCACCTGGAGAGAAAGGAATACATTTCAAGTCAGTAGCCCACCTGGAGAGCAGGGAATACATTCAAGTTTAGCACTCAGGAGCCCGCCTGGAGAGCAGAGAATACATTTCAAATTAGCAGTCAGGAGCCCGCCTGATGAGCAGGGAATATATTTCAAGTCAGCAATCAGGAGCCCGCCTGGAGAACAAGGGAGTATAACTCAAGTTTTACTTTCAAGTTCTTATTGATATTTGGTAATGTGGTCCATTTTACACTTACATATGTGCCTAGATACCCAAACTGGGGCAGGAAAATTTTCTTTGTTTTTGTCTATTTTGTTGAAGTCAGGAGCCCGCCTGGAGAGCAAGGAATACATCTCAAGTTAGCAGTCAGGAGCCCGCCTGGAGAGCATGGGAATACGCTTCAAGTTTAGCAGTAAGGAGCCCGCCTGGAAAGCATGAGAATCATTTCAAGTTCAGCAATCAGGAGCCCGCCTGGAAAGCAGGGAATACATTCAAGTTTAGCAGTCAAGCGTCCACCTGGAGAAAAGAAAAACATCTCAAAGTGTAGTTGGCAGTCAGGCATCCACCTGGAGAAAAGGAAAACATCTCAGATTACAATTCAAGGCGGCAACAAAGGGCTTCCACTGTGAGAATACAAGTCAACAAGGCAACAAGAACCACAAGAGCAAGTTTGAAGATATATATAGGATTTTGTAATGCATAGATCATAGTCTAGTCTAGCTTCTTTTTATTTTATCATGATGTAATAAGGAGATGTAGTAAGCAGTAGCAGCAGTAGCAGCAGTAGCAGCAACAGTGAAATTACAGCTTCATGGTAGTCCCAGCTACCAAAACTTTCCGAACTACACTGACCTGATTCCTTTATAGCCAAGGATATGTAGGCAACCTCGGAAGCAGGGTGCTGTCAAATCTTTCAAAAATGCTTCCCACGGAGTATTGAAACGGGCAAAAATCGCTCGTATCCGCTCACTTTATCTTTGCACGAAAACTCTTCGTGTTTCCGAGCAAAGAGGGGAAGCTATGAGCACGTGATTTTTGCCCTATATGAATTACTCCCATAAATTCAAAACAAAATAACTTCTTTTCATTATTTGCAATTTTTGTGGATTTTGTGGCATTTTCTGATAATTGTTTGCATTTGTCTGTGTATTTTTTTATTATTTGTTTAATTAATGAAAAATACAAAATATGCTGCATTTGCATTTAGAATCTGATTTTGCATTCTTGAATTAATTAGTAATTTAGTATTTTATAAAAATGGAAAAATTACAAAAAAATAACTTATTTTTGCATATTTAATTTTTAGTTTCGATTTTTGGTGGTTTTTCTTTAATTTGGTATTTAATTAGTTGTGGGAATTATTAGTTAGGGTTAATTAATTTAATTTGGTAGCATAATTTGATTTAGAGAGGAATTTAGGTGTTATTTTAATTTTTCTTGAAAAAAAGAAGGGAAAAGAATTTTGGAAAATAAAAAGAAAAAGAGAAAATTTGATTTAAAGAGGATCAGATTTTTTTGGGCCAAAATTAATTCATTTTCCCCATTCCAATTAAAATTCCCAAATACCCACCCCATCTGAGGCCAAAAACCCACCCAATACCCGGTCTGGTCCACCCCTTTTAAAACCACACGACGTCGTTTGGGGTTAACAGATCTGAACCGTTGATCTCCTTTCATCTAACAGACCGGAACTCCTCACCCTAACCATATATATATGTCCGAACAAGACCACCCCCCTCCCCCCCCCCCCATATCATCGTCTCTCATACCCTCAGAGACCCCAACCAAACGCCACCTCGAACCACCGTCCGCCGGAAATCGCCCACGGCGGCGGCCAGCGGCCAATCACCCCCATTTTTACACCACTACTCCTCCCCCACCTCCTCATCCCAAATCCACACTCCATTCCTTTCGAATCCCACTAGAAAGCCTCAAATTAGAACCCTAGCCTGCCGCCCTAATTCCCACCGCCATTAATGGCGGCGCCACCTCCGATCGCCACCAAATTTACACCCCATAACCACCAAGTCCCCCTCATTCCAAATTCCTAACCATTCGCCTTTGAATCATCCTGGAGTCTCTCGAATTTCAGATCGAAGTTTAACCTGAAATCATGAAAGGAGTTGATTGGCGAGGTTATTAAAGATTTGAGGTTGAGATCGACTTTAGTCGTGTGCTTTCAGGAGAGAACACACGATTAAGGTCTATCTCGGCCAAAAATCAAGGTTTCTTTGAAGATTAATTCAAAACTGTGTTCGCCTGGCTTGACAGGTATTTCTAATATTTTTCTATTTCATTTTTCTTATCTTCTTCTATTTTTCTTCTTTTTCTTCTGTGTTCTCAAAGTCATCACTGCATGTGTTTCTTTTTAAGTTAGGATTAATGGTTAGTTATTAGGTTCTTCAGTTTTGTTTGAATTCATTAGGTTAGTTTGTTTGATTGTTCCCTTTAGTCTTGGGTTGATTGAAGGCATTTGGTTCGAAAGGCTAATTGAAATCCTAATTACCTTTCATTTTTCTGCCTTCTCGTTTCTCCTGAACTTCTGACTTGGACCTGGGCCCAAAAGAAGGGGACTCGCCCGGGTTGTCGATGTCCCATATCTGGTTCGCCTTGGGTCAGCATTGACCCATACCCATTGGGTTTAAAAGGAAATAACAGGCTCATGGGGGTTAGTTTGGGTATTTGGTTGAGGGAATCTCTCTAATAACAGAAATAGGAAGCTTCTAGTAGGGGTTTTAATTTGAAGTTCAGATTGTTAGTAGGATAGCTTGGTTAACAAGTCAAAATTTTAAGGATCTCTAAGCTAAAAGCAAATTTGAAAAGGGGTTAAAGGATAAAAACTAAAATCTGAAAGGTTGCCCTATTTGCTTGCCTATAAATTCATGCTTTCTTGCATTGAAAGAGAGGAGAAAAGAGGGGATAAAAATTCTGTAAAAAGACAAACGGCTGAAAACTCTGAAATTGCACTGATTTCCAACCTTTTCCTTGATGAAAAACTGATCAAAATTCTGTTTTAGCTGAGATTTTTAGTTTTTTCCCATTAGTTAGAATCTTTGAAAAACTTCACATCTTGCATCTGGTTTGGAGATGGCTTGATTTTGGGGTTTCAAAAGTTGGTTTTGAGCTGTGGTGGGGCTTATTGGTTTATTGATATTGCTGGGGTTTTTGCTTTTGCTGCTGCCTACTGTTTTCTCACCTCTTTTTCCCTTTCAAATTCCAGGTACATGTTCTTGATACTCATACAATGTGATACTCACATTGAAGATTGAAATGGAAATGGAATGTTGAAGTTTAAACTTTAAGTTACTGACTCATAGCTTAGCTTTATTTCTTTTATATATGAATCTCTTCTGCTTCATGCTTCTCCTAGTTAAGTTCTCTCATGTATAGTCGACCATGCTATTAAATGTTACATGTTTACTTTAGGATTTAAATATGGTCTTGTTTGAATATAGTTGATGCAGAACATTTTGGACCTTATGTAGTGTGCGCTAAATGAGTCAGAAGTTGGATCCTACATCCCCTTATGTATTCAAGTAAAAGGACTGTATTAGAGCTATCTTTTTGCTGTATGATTCATTTAAAATGTCGTGGCATATGTGTCATGTTTAAACAACATTCAGATTCATGAAATAGTTAATTGAATGGGTTCTAGGTTGTGGTCAGTTTTCTTTTCCTTTACAAGTTACTTCTGGACATGTATTGTTAGCAATATTCAAAACTTCTGGGTACACTAGTTATTGGTTAGTGATGAGACTTATCAATTCGTGTTTTATTTGTAATTGTGATTGTTTTGATTTAGCATAGACTCGATATTGAGTCTGGGATCTTCAGCCTTGTTCTTTAAAGGTTTTGAGCTCATTGAGCCTTGGATACTGAGGTCCTTGCAAAGAAAAGGCCTGCTGCCGCTACTTGGGCTTGCTTCTTGAGCCTAGTAGCTTGCTCGTTTGGTTCACTGGATGTTTCCCTTTATAAGCGAATTTGTTTAATACTTGCAAAAAATAGAAATAGACATTTAGTTAGTCAATTTGTGTTGATGAGTTAAGGTTCAAAAATAATTGTTAGTTCGATCTCGCTCTACTTATAATTTTGGGTGATTTGTAGCCAGCCGATTTGAGCTTAAACATCGACTCTGAGATTTAGGGCCTGATACTGGCCCAGTTGATGAAAGTCAAGGCCAGCTGAGTCCACCTGGGGTATGGCTTGGACAGTCATCTCACTCAGGAAATTGGGCTCACGTTTGGGCCCAAATCTGAAGGCACCTGTGAATAGGATTTCGACCCAAAGTTTTTTTTAGTTAGAATTCTCAAGTTCATATATTGCTTAAACTGATTAGTATTTAATTATGAGGTGAGCCATATCAAATAAAATGACAATTGCGTGAACCTCGTTTTAATTAACGTTGTTTTGATCCTTAGAATTCAAGGTGTGCCATTTAGCAAATTTCACGGCCCCCGCAAAGTTTCAAATGCGTAGTTGCTTTAGGTGCGTCATTTAATAATATTACCTTCCTAAATTCGGGTGCACATTTATGTGACCCAAATCCAAATCTCAACGATGTTAAAATATGTCAAAGACCACGGGTGCATTTATGTGACGTGGTTCAAGACGTGTTTTAATAACGTTGCAATCTTCCTAAAATGAATAAAAGCGGTTAAGGTTGAAAATGTACATAGGTTTGAACATGTACTAAAATCAGATAATTAAGCCGAATATAACAGTTGAGCGACCATGCTAGAACCATGGAACTCGGGAATGCCTAACACCTTCTCCCGGGTTAACAGAATTCCTTACCTGGATTTCTGATTCGTGGACTATGATATAGAGTCAACTTTTTCCTCGATTCGGGATTTGGACCGGTGACTTGAGACACCATAAATCTCCCAAGTGGCGACTCTGAATCTTTAATTGCAATAATCCAGTTTCGATTGTCCTTTAATTGGAAAAACTCCTTATATACACCCTTCCGGGGGTGTAAGTAAAAAAGGTGGTATGACACTAGCTGCTCATAATGATTTTTTACCCACTCTGCATCATCGAGCTCAGCTTCCTGTATGATCCTTAGGGAGGGAATTTCTACCTCAGCGGGAATGACTACTTATGTACCATAAACCAGCAAATAGAGGGTTGCCCCAGTTGATGTGCGGACTGTGGTGCGGTACTCCAGAAGAGCAAATGATAACTTCTCGCGCCACTGTTTATGCTTCTCTATCATTTTCCTCAATATCTTCTTGATATTCTTATTGGAGGCTTCTACTGCTCCGTTCATCCGGGGATTGTAGGCTATAGAATTCTTGTGTCTGATTCTGAAAGTGTCACACATGGCTTTCATCAAGTCACTGTTAAGGTTGGAGTCATTGTCGGTAATGATTGACTCTGGAATCTCGAATCGAAAACAATGCGGTCGCGGACAAAGTCTGCCACGACCTTCTTAGTTACTACTCTATAAGATGTTGCTTCAACCCATTTGGTAAAATAGTCAATTGCTACCAAGATAAACTTGTGCCCTTTTGATGCGGCAGGTTCGATTGGTCCGATAACATCCATTCCCCAGGCGGCGAATGGCCACGGTGGGCTTGTTGCATTAAGCTCATTTGAAGGTACCTTTATAATGTTTGCATGTATCTGGCAGCGGTGGCATTTTCGGACATATTGGATGCAGTCCGTCTCCATAGTCATCCAAAAGTAATCGGCTCGGAGTATCTTCTTTGCTAATACAAAGCCGTTAATATGCGAGCCGCAGGTCCTCTAATAGCTTAGATGCTTCTTTCGCGTCGACACACCTTTGTAATCCCAAGTCAGGAGTCCTCCTATATAGGATTCCTTTGCTGTGAAAGAAATTATTGGATAACCTCCGAAGTGTGCGCTTCTGGGTAGGATTTGCAAGTTCCGGGTATTCTCCTTTCGCCAAGTATTCCTTGATATCATGAAACCAAGTCTTTCCATCTGCTTTTTCTTCAACCTGAGCACAATAGGATGGCTGATCATGGACCTTTACCGGAATAGGATCAATGAAGTTTTTATCTGGATGTTGTATCATAGAGGACAGGGTCGCCAATGCATCGGCGAACTCATTCTGGACTCTGGGAACATATTGGAATTCCGTCTAGGTGAACCTCTTTCTCAATTCCTGTACATAGTGCAGATACGGGAGTATCTTGGAGTTCTTGGTTGCCTATTCTTCCCGGACCTGATGTATAAGTAGGTATGAATCTCCGATCACTAGCACCTCTTGAATGTTCATGTCAATGGCCATTTTGAGCCCTAGGATGCAGGCTTCATACTCGGCCATGTTGTTGGTGCAGGGAAACCTGAGCTTGGCGAACACCGGATAATGCTGAACGGTTTCTAATACTAGGACTGCTCTTATGCCAACTCCTTTGAAATTTGCTGCTCCGTTAAAAAACATTCTCCAACCGTCATAGGATTCCGCAATGTCTTATCCTATGAACGATACCTCTTCATCAGGAAAATACATTTTTAGGGGTTCGTATTCTCTGTCCACGGGGTTTTCAGCAAGGTGATCTGCTAGTGCATGTCCCTTGATTACCTTCTGAGTGACATAAACAATGTCAAATTCGCTTAACAGGATTTGCCACTTGGCTAGCTTGCCAGTGGGCATGGGCTTCTGGAAGATGTACTTTAAAGGATCCATCCTTGATATGAGATATGTAGTATAGGCACAGAAGTAGTGCCTCAGCTTCTGAGCTACCCAAGTCAAAGCATAGCAAGTGCGCTCTAACAGAGAATACCGGGCCTCATACGGGGTGAACTTCTTACTGAGGTAATAAATGGCCTGCTCCTTCCTCCTCGTTTCATCATGCTGCCCTAGAACACAACTGAATGCTCCATCCAATACTGCAAGGTAGAGTAATAAGGGTCTACCTGGCTCAGGTGGAACTAAGACTGGTGGTGTTGCCAAGTATTCTTTGATTCTGTCGAAAGCTCTTTGGCAATCATCAGTCCATTTGGTAGTGGTGTCCTTCTTCAGCATCTTAAAGATCGGCTCACAGATAATTGTAGATTGTACTATGAACCGGTTAACGTAGTTACGTCTCCCCAAGAAACTCACCACGTCCTTCTTGTTCTTTGGCGGTGGCAATTCTTGAATAGCTTTGACCTTTGATGGATCCAGTTCTATTCCTCGGCGACTCACAATAAACCCAAGTAGTTTTCCGGCAGGAACCCCAAATACACACTTCACGGGATTTAGTTTCAGGTTGTACCTCCGTAATATGTTGAAGAACTTCCTCAAATCTTTCATGTGGTCAGTGTCTTTCTTGTACTTGATAATAACATCATCTACGTACACCTCTATCTCCTTGTGTATCATATCGTGGAAGATGGTAGTCATGGCCCTCATGTAGGTGGCCCCTGCATTCTTCAGGCCGAATGGCATCATCTTGTAATAGTACATTCCCCATGGCATAATGAAAGTCATTTTCTCAGCATCTTCTTCATCCATCCAGATCTGATGATACCCAGCGAAACAATCCACAAGTGACTGCAATTCATGCTTGGCGCAATTGTCGATAAAGATGTGTATGTTTGGCAAAGGGAAGTCGTCTTTCAGACTGGCCCGGTAGAGATCCTGGTAGTCGACACGAGCTCTGATCTTCCCGTCCTTCTTTGGTATTGGCACAATGTTGGCTAACCATGTTGGGTATTCTACTACGCTGAGAACCTTGTATTTGACTTGCTTAGTGACTTCTTCCTTGATTTTCAGACTCATGTCAGGCTTAAACTTTCTGAGCTTTTGCTTTATCGGCAGATATGTTGGATCGGTTGGCAGTTTGTGAGCCACAATAGATGTACTCAGACCAGTCATGTCATCATATGACCAAGTGAATATGCCTTCATATTCCCTTAGAAATTCTGTATATTCCTTCTTTTTTGATGACGATAAGTGGACATTGATTCTCGTTTCTTTGACGTTCTCTGCATCTCTCGGGTTAACAATCTCGGTCTCGTCCAGGTTGGACTTAGGTCTGTTCTCAAAATTCTCAACTTCCTTAACAACCTCTTCTGGTATTTCATCTTTCTCTGCATTTGTGTCTGTTTATTGCGTTGTCTCGTTGCACGTCACAGTCATCAGTTCATCCAGATAGGTAATAATAATGTTGTATAAGTAAAGTAACGAGAGAAAACAATAGTAATAAGTGTTGATTCATAAGAAAAATCAAAATGCTTTGATAAATTGCATAATTGTTTTAAACATTGGAGATCTTGTTTTAGCCTTGCTACCCCGAGGATCGTCGGGCTCTGGTTGTCCTGATGGTCCAATTATTAAGGCGGGCCCCTCGGCTTACGGCCTGTATGGAAGGGCCTTCCTCCCCCTCCTCCTTGAGAACAACACAACAATCCATGTCATTATCCTCTAAGAACAAGTTTTTCACAGCTTCCAGTGCTCCCTCTTCTTCTGGCCCATAGATAACATCGGCCGGTTGGAAAGTTTGCTCCAAATGCGGTATTGGCTGCTCCAGCGGATAATAAGGACTACGCCATGGTGGCGACCAGTTGTTGAATTCCTCCCAAGTGTACTCATATCCCAGACCGAAGGTGGTGCCATGTATCTTGAGTTTTATGGGCTTAGTGATTCCTTGGAGGTTTTTACCGAGCCCTTTGCCAGGTTCGTACCCACACCAATTCAGTATACTCTCGATCTTGTTATCCCACCATTTGTCTTTGTCAATAGCATTCACCCTTTCGATGTGATGGTAAGTTTCTCCTCCTAGCTTCCTTCTTCCTTTGATTGACGGAATGGTCTGGCGACTGTATATAGGATTGCATTTGTCGCCGTGAATGACTACCTCTTGATGCTTCCATTCGAATTTCACTGCCTGATGCAGTGTCGATGCCACAGCCCCAGCAGTATGAATCCATAGTCATCCCAGCAACAGATTGTAAGATGTCGGTACGTCTATAACTTGGAAGTCAACATCGAACCAAGTTGGCCCCATTTGCAACTGTATATAACTTTGATTAACGGAATGGTCTGGCGACTGTATATAGGATTGCATTTGTCGCCGTGAATGATTACCTCTTGATGGTTCTATTCGCTCAGCACTTGCAATAGAGCATTCTTCTGTGCCTCATAATTTTGTAGCAAAGCAAGTATAGAGATCTGCACCAGTGTTTTGTTCAACTGGTCGATGACCGAGTATCCCTTGGCTTGTATCTTTCTCCAAAGATCATCTAGACCTGTCTCAATGATGGGTGACCGATTGGAGGCATGCTTGCTTGACTCAGCTAGGTATTCCAGGGTATAGTCTACTAGTCCTCGTCATACCCTGTGCAGCAATAGTCTCCTCGAATCCAACCTTGCTTCTCCTCCTTGCCTCAGCTGTGTAGTCCCATGGTATAGCCTTGGTATGGAATGGCGTCATGGCCGACATTGCCACAGGGATCAGTATGGCTATCTTCACTCCGAACAGAGCATGTTCCTTGGGTGGTGAAACTGCAACTTTGAATGGTACAGGTGCATTTGCTGGAGACACGAATTCAATCTCAATTGGTGCTGGTGTCTTTGCAGGTGATGTTGTTTTAAACTCAAGTGGCACGGACATATTTACCTTGGTGTTCCCCGCGGGTTGAATCTGGACCACGATAGGATTAAGAGTAACTACTGGCTTCTTTGGGTCATCACCTTTTGTGATCAATCCGATAGACCCCTCGAGATCCCAATCATCCTCTATTTCAATCATGTAAATGTCTCCACCCTTATGATCTGGCATAGGGTTATTGCAGACATTCGGAACGGGTCCCTTTGCCACAATAATTTTGTTGTCAATCAGAGCCTGGATCTTGTCCTTCAGAGAACGACATTCGTCGATGGTGTGCCCCTTCATGTTAGAATGGTATACATAGGATTTGTTTAGGTTAACCCACTGAGAAGGGTTCTCAGGAGTTGCAGCAGGGATAGGGGTGACATAACCAACGGCTTTGAGTCTCACGTACAACTGGTCAATAGGTTCAGCAATGGCTATATATTGTTTAGGAGGTCTGCGGTCAAAATTTGGTCGAGGTCTAGGGAAGTTTTGGCGTGCAAGAGGTGATTGATAGTGGGATGGTTGAGTATTGTAGGTTTGGTAAATATGTGCGGGTTGGGAGTATCTGGGTGAAGTAGGCTGATATGTGGGAGGTGGAGGTGATTGATAAGTGGGTGATGGGGTTTGGTAAGAGGGTGAGGGTGCTTATTAGTTTGGAATAGGCTGGTATGTGAGTGGAGGCATTAGATAGGCTTGGTATTTGATAGGGGATTTGGTTCTCTATGCAACCATTACGGCACCTACGTCCCTTTTCTTGGATGCACCACCAGACTGTAAGGCCTTATTGGTAGCTTGCAAGGCCTTAAAGTTTGTAACCGTACCACTTTTGATGCCTTCTTCGATCCTTTCTCCCACCTTGATAATGTCAGAAAATTTATGGTTCTCAATCAACATCAGCCTTTCATAATACTGCTGGTCCTAAGCCCGGACGAAAAACTTGTTCATTTGTTCTTCCTCTAAAGCAGGTTTGACCTTAGCAGTTTCTGATCTCCAGCGAGTAGCATACTCGCGGAATGTTTTCATGGGCTTCTTCTTCAGGTTCTGAATGTAGAACACATCTGGTGCATTTTTTGTGTTGAACCTGAACCTGTCTATAAAGTCAGACGCCATACTTACCCAGTTCGACCATTTCTTCGGGTCTTGGATAATGTACCAAGATAGAGCATCGCCTTTCAGGCTTCTCATGAAAAGTTTCATGCGGATCCTCTCGTCTTTCCCTACTCCGACCAGCTTGTCGTAGTATGTTCTCAAGTGGACTCTCGTATCCCCTGCACCATCAAACATCTCGAACTTAGGAGGTTTGTACCCCTCGGGTTGTATGCAGAGATCTTCGTAGTTCAGTCCTTCAATCCCCTTACTTCCTTCGACGCCCTGAATTTGGCTAGTCAATTTCTTGAGTTCTTCTGCGGGGTTCCTAATGAGCGAGTCTTTATCATCAGACTCGGGTGTGCTTAAGATGGGTTGGGTGGAGTGTGGCATAGTCTCCACATAGATAGGGTTGTTACGATGGGTGTGGAAGTGGTCATTTGTGGAGTTCAAGAGTATGAGCAGTGGAGTGTTGTTTAAAGTATGGCAGGTGTTGCAGTGGTGGTGAGGAGCGGGATGGTTTTGTTGTTTTGGGATATTTTGTGGAGGTGCGGGATTTTAAGCATTTGGGAAGTTGATATCTGGAGTGGTGAGGGAATATGACAGATTTGCCAGATTCTGAACCTGATCAAGTTCTTCTTGGAACTTCAGCAACTTTTGTTCCAGTTGGGATGCATTTTCTTTGGAAACCTGAGTACCATGGGCATGAGTGACCTCTACCCGTTCAGTTGAGTTTTTCTTTCTGGCATTGTTCACATCTTCCATATTTCCTTTGTTCTTGTTTTTGATTGGACTAAGAGGAGGAGTGGGTGAAGGGCCCCTAGATCTCGTTGAATAAGATGATGTTGCCAGAGTGCACGAACTAACCTTTGGGAGGGGAATAATAAAAAACGAAAACAAAAATAAAAACAAAAACAAAAAGGTAACCCAGTTAGTGAGGATTATAAGAAAATGTTGCGATATTTAAACACATAGAATAAGAATGTAAATCGTGTCCTAATTTGGGGACCTTTTTGTGTCCGAGGTAGGTCTAGCGATAAATTGATTTGGAGAACTTAAAATGCTAAATGCCTCATTTCATTGATAAGAAGTAGACGAATCCCAAATCGACACTAAATAATAGGAAATAAAATGTCACTAGTGGCCATCGGCCTTATTACATTTCATAAAGCAAAAGAAAACTCCTATTTATTTGGTCCTAGAAGGACCTTCCTCAGGTTGAATGCTCCCGTTGATCAAATCCTCCAGCTCGCGTAGGTTCACCAGTAGAAATGCCTTTGCCATGTGTTCTCCTTAATTTCCTTCAACATTCTGGCAGTCGGTGACTCTATTCCTCACTTTTCCTTCCAATTCCAGCAGACTGTATTCTAGATATTCCAACTTTTAGCTAGCTTTGGCGGCCCTCTCTTTCTACTCATTGATTTGGTCATTTGATGGAAGACTCCTCCACCAGTCTAGCAAGAGTGGGGGTATGCTATCCATATCGAAGTTGGGGACCTCGTTCTTTATTTTCTGCAAAACAAAAGGGTTAAGACCCTACCCCCACTAGACTCGACTATTTAACATCAACAATTAGCATGAAAGCATTTAGTTCTCCAAATAAATGCACAGAACATGGTAGCGTCCGTTTGGGTTTTAGGGAAACCTAGGGGACTTTGGACAAGGCTATCTTAAAGAGTCATTATGCATACAACATAATTGACTCGGCTAGGTTTGACCATGATACATGCACAGTTAAACAGAGTAAGGTTTCTATGGGGTTTTAGACTGGTACCCTTGAGCGGACAACTCAAGGGGGAAAGGCACGGAACCGTCGACTACACCGTTGATAGACTGGTTTTATTGCAAATATGCCTTTTCTGGATTTAGGGGGTGATAATATCGGAAGAGCGCAACCACTCATTATAAGCGTTGCTATGGTATTTTTTTGTCACGAGTGGAATATGGTGTCGAGCATGATTATGCAACAATTAAAGCAGGTTGTCATGTATTTGCATGTTAGGAAATCAGTAAATACAATAGTTTTTCATAACTTAAAGCGGTAGTAAAGGAAGCAGTAAAGGAAAGTAATAAAGGAAAGAAACAAAAAGACAAGTCAGTTTTGCAATCGAAAAGAAAATTGAATGTTTGAAAGAAATAAACAGATAATTGCGCATAAAGAAACAAAAATTCTCAATAATGTTCTGAAATGGTAAAAGCCTAAAAATCCCCAGCAGATTCGCCATGCTATCGCGCCCCCTTTTTGTCATGAAAATCGGGTTCATGACATTTGGGAGAACAACTCATTCCTTTTGGGAATTGGGTTTGATTTGAACAGTCGCCGCCTAATGATTAGGGTGCATTAGGACACCAAGAGGGTTTGATTTGAGTAACCAAAGATTGGGTAAGGGCTTGAAATTATTCCAAAAGAAAGGTGTTAGGAACCCCTCAAAATCCACTAGTGTGGTTCCCGGCCAGACAATTATTGTGAGTTTAGGGTACAATTAACATATAGACAAATAAAGCTCAAATAGGAGAGGATTTCACATATAAAGGTTTGAAAAATAAACAAAGTTTAAAAGAGCAATTTGAGGAAGCGGATTCTAGAATGAAAATGTTAAAGAAATAAGAATAAAGGAAAGGGGGGTCCTAGGTTTACTAAAAATATGGATAACCCCACACAACGTCCGGTAATCACTACTCAATGAGGGGCTACACGTAATGTTATCGTGTGGTCATCATATCCATATCTACCCTTCCCACCCCGTTAAGGTATTTAAAGCGCGGGTTGATCTCATTTACTTACTGCA
Source organism: Nicotiana sylvestris (assembly GCF_000393655.2). Taxonomy (NCBI): domain Eukaryota; kingdom Viridiplantae; phylum Streptophyta; class Magnoliopsida; order Solanales; family Solanaceae; genus Nicotiana; species Nicotiana sylvestris. The sequence continues at coordinate 218,638,431 of NC_091064.1, forward strand.
TGCTATTACCCGTCCCAATTCTATCAGTCCCGAAGGCATTTAGGACTACTAATCCTAAAAAGGAGGGATATTGGGCTTATTTGTAGTTTCAAAAGTTAAAAACAAACTCTAAGGCGACATACAAAACACGTATTGCAAGTTGGGGGAAAGCACATAACAAGAAGAGGCTCAGATATACCTCCTTGAACAAAGAAGCACGTAATCAGCACGACTTACACATACTGTTTAGGTCTAATTATTATAGATGAAGAAGGACGGTTACTGAGGCAGTTTTAGTTTATTACATAACTCAGATAAGAAGTCCGAGTCAGGCCTGCCTGCTAGTTGTAATAATTAACAGAAACAAATTCAGCTTATAATTTTACTCTAAGGCTTGCCTAAGCGTTGGACAAGGATCCTATAAGCATAATATCTACTAGATTCAGATTCGATTAGGAATTCCTATAGGCATGCTTTCTATGCGTTGCTGCTTTTAAACCTTATAGACATAGTGTAAAAATACAGAAGCCTTATAGACATAGTATCTAAATGCATAGGACTGGTTTTAAACCTAGAAACATGGTATCTAGCTCGCAGAATTTGTTTAAGACCTATGAGCATGGTATCTAGGTGTAATTGAATATGCAGAATTGACAATCCTATAGGCATGATTTCTATATGAGGTTGAATATGCAGAATTCAGAATGGACCTATAGGCATGATTTCTATATGAGGTTGAATATGCAGAATTTAGAATGGACATATAGGCATGATTCCTATATGCATTTTGAATATGAAGAATTCAGAATACCTATAGGCATGGTTTCTATATGCATTTTGAATATGCAGAATTGACAATCCTATAGGCATAGTTTCTATATGAAATTGAATATGTAGAATTCAGAATGGACCTATAGGCATGATTCCTATATGCATTTTGAACATGCAGAATTCAGAACACCTATAGGCATGGTTTCTACCCTTTGCATACACGTTTACCCACTCTTTTTCAATATCCAGCCCCAAGCGTTTATTACAAATTATTACAACCCAGAATAAATAAAATTACATCAAAAAAATACGAATAGAAGTACAACTAGAGGAAGCCTGATTCTGACTTCCTCACAGAGTTATGAAGTAAACCAACTCCAAGACCATTGATCCAAAGTCTTTCTCAAATCTGAGTGTGCCAAAGTTCCCTAAGAGCCTCAATGGGACTCCGGGCAATGCTCACACCCAAATAGTTTTATCAAAATGGGGATAAGTGCAGTGTGGAAGGGCCAGCCCTCAAGTGTCCAAGTTCATAGAGAGCTCAAAGGGGTCCCAAGGCAAGGCTCGTAAGAGGGGGACAGAACTTAAGGACTAAGAAAGTGTGCAAGTGAAGAACAGAATTCTAAAAGGGGGAAATGAGAGAGAAGCATATACAAATAAGTACACAAAAAAAGGGTTCAGGGGAATAGGGAGATTGTAAAGAGCCTATTGCCTAGGCAAGGGCAAGCTTCAGGCATGCTCAGCAATGGAGGATGCTAGCATACCATAAGCCTGCCAGAACACACACACTATTAGAGGCTAGGATCCTAGGGGATCAAGCTTGATTCATGGACAATAATTTGCAGTATTGCCATGCCTCAAACCATAGCATGAACACATAGGGGTAGGGGTTTGAGATTCATAATAGAACAGGCAGAAAGAAATTACAGCATGCTAAAGTAAGTGCATTGAACTATACATAAGTAGTAGGCAGACATGCAAGTAAAGGTAGTAAATAAACACATTGTTGTGATTGCTGAAAATCTTAATCAGAACATACCAGTTTAAAGAAAGCAAATAGAGAAAAAGCAGGCAGCAGAACTTGCAAACAGGCCACAGTACAAGTAATAAGAGAGAATACTTTTGAGTGTAAGTGTGAGTTCAGAAAAGCTACGAGTGCTGGTGTGTCCTTGTGTCAATGAAAGAGTCAAGTATTTATAGTGTAAAAACATGTAGAAAATAAGGTAGGATTGTAGTTCAGAAATAATTAAGGAAATATGTGTCAATTAAAATCAAATCAGTATCAAAGACTTTCTTTAATTAAGGAATTAAATCAAATGGTAGCATGCAAGTGCTAAATAAAGGAAGAAATCATATAGGGCTGAATATGACCAATAAGGAAATATTTCTAGCATAGTACAAGTACACAGTAGGTAATAGAGGCTAGGTTCATCGGACTCTAATCAAGAAAGGACTGTAAGAATCACATACCAATGTAATCAAGGTGAGGGGATCAAATAGACTTAAGTAGAAAAGGTAGGGGTCGAAGGTTCGAAGGAAAGTATTCAAATAAATCCAAGAAGCAGGGAAATCGGAAAGAATCAATTACAACAGTGCGATCAGAGTTACACAAAGAGATTTGAAATCAGTCCATAATCAAAGGTTATTTTGAGAGGGAAATTTAGCATATAAAGGAGTGCATAACATTAGGCATGCAAGGCTGAACTCATGACAAAGAGAGACAGTCACATAGGTCCATTTCACCAACTTAGTAATAGAGAAAGGGGAGGGTATCAGAATCATGCAAAAGGTCAAGTAGAAAGCTTTTCTGAAAACTGTAATCCAGTTCCAATGAGAGCAGGAAATCAGAATCACATAAAGCACAAAAGTTGAAACAAAGATTTCGAAACTTAGTCGAGCAACAAATGAAGCAACTTCAGAAACCAAAATAGGTCCAAAGAGATTAGGGTTTCGAAACCAAATAAGTTCAGAGATGAGGAACCAACAAATCACGTAGCAAATAGCCTCAAAACTCGGATGAACCCCTAAATTCTAGGGTTTTACAATTAATCGAGTATAGAGACGAAAACAAGTAAATCAGGCAGAAATACTCACGAAATAAGTTCAAAAATCCCAAAAGCGAACTAAGACTCTTAGCATGCATTTTCCAGTAGAAGAAACTCATGAGAAGCATAGTAAAAGAACCAAATAATAAACATAGTAAAAGAACACATAAAGAAACACAATAGAAGAAACTCATAAGAAACATAGTAGAAGAACCACATAAGAAACACATAAGGAAACCAGTAGAAGAAACTCATGAGAAACACAGTAGAACATGTTTAAAGATCAGAAAAACCCTAAATCGGAAAAGATAAAGGCTTTAAAAGCAGAGTTTTTGAAAGAAACTTTTGAGAAAACGTTTGCAAGCTTAGAGTAAGCACAGATCTACAACGAATCTAAAAGAATCAGAAGAACTCGACAGTTAGGGTTTCAGAAGAAACCCAGAGAGTGAAAAAGGCTTGGAAAACATCGATCTAAGCAAGAGAAGTCAATATCAGGCTCGAACAACCATGGTTGGCCGGAGCAAGATTGGAGACAGCCATGGAACTCGAATCGAACAACGTTTGTGCCCAGCTTCTTCATGATTAGGCCTTGAAACTTTAGTAACCAGGCGTGTAGGAGTTATAGGAGGCCGGTATAGGACTTCAATGGCCTTGGAAGCCATGGATTCCGGTGGTTTTAGGGTGGAAGTGGAGAGAGGTGGCTAGGGTTCGAGAAGCTTTGAGAGAGAATTGAGAGAAGGGGCGAGGGATTCAAGGGTGGCTACATAAGCAAATGACATAGGGTTTGGGGGGTAGGTCGGGTTAAAAAGGAAGGGGTGAATATGAGCCGTTCATCTAAGTGATCAACGGCTGGGATTAAAAGGGGGATCCGGGCGAGTTATTAAAAAGGGTCGTGAGTTGGGTAGATTTAGGAATTGGGCTAGGTAATTGAATTTGAAATTGGGTTTAATTGGGTGCAAAATCTGGCTAAAATTGAAATGTAAATGGGCTAACATTTAAATAGCCATTTTTCCTTTATTTATTTTATAAAAAATAGTAAAATAATTTTTAGAAATAAATTAAAGGTACTAAAATGATTAATAATACGTAATTATCAACTTAAAAATATTGGAGTCAATTTTATAATTATAAAAATAATTAAATCTTAAAATAGGCTAATATCGCAATTATACGCAATTTAGCTTTAAAAATACTAAATAAATTTGTAAAAATATACAAAACTTATGGCAGCTATATTTTAATATAAATAGGAGAATCCAATAAGTGAATCACCCAAAATGATAATTTTGGAGATAATTATTGGGTTTTTCTTGATAAAATAGGGCAATAAATAGATTTAAAAATCTTTAAAAATTAAGAGAAAAATAATAAAATCTTGGGACATACTTATATATGCATATACATGCTATTTTAAAAGTATTTTGCATATTAAAATATACGGGAAAAAATTAGGTATCAACAGCTCGTATGATAGCAAAGTTCTTTAAGATACAAAGTGTTTTTGATATAACTAGAATGCTTCTTTAAATAGTTGATACATGCATACATGTTTTGCCATCGGGGCTCGACAATTCTATATGGACACGGTTCATTTGACCGTTTGGCCCATTACAAAGTTTTCCTATCGAGGCCCTTTTAGGTGTGAAGTATCGTTCTCAAAAGTATAACCTCCAAGGGTGATGCCCCCCTAGTGTTCGAGGTTGATTGAAAAGAAGCCTTGAATACTTATTGAATGTTCCTTAGGTAGCATATAGGTGTTTCCTCGTTAAAAACCTTGCCGGTAAAACCCATTTGGGATAAAACCCAATCTAAGAAAAAAAGAGTGCAATGCATGCTTTCAAACCCAATGTCTTCGAGTTGAAAGGTGCCTCGATATCTTCAACTGAACATCTACAAGGAGTTAGTTTTAAATACAAACAGAAAAGGGGAGAAGGTCATACCTCAGCAGTAATATTGTTTAAGCAACGACACCTTCCAATTGTTTGGTAGTTGCTCGCCTTTCATTAAGCTAAGTTTCTAGGATCCTTTCCCTACGAATCCGAGGACACGGTATGATCCTTCCCAATTGGGACCTAGTTTCCCTTCGTTTGGGTCTCGAGTATTAAGAGTGATTTTTCTCAGGACTAAGTCCCCGACTCTAAAATATTGAAGATTCTACCTTCTGTTGTAATACCTTTCGATCCTTTGTTTTTGCGCGGGCATTCAAATTAACGTGGCCTCTCGTTTTTTATCTAGTAGTTCGAAGGAAGTGTTTATAGCTTCGCGATTTGAGTCCTCGGTGGAATGCCTAAACTTGACATTAGGTTCCCCGACCTCGACTAGGATCAATGCTTTAGACCTGTATACTAAAGAAAACGGGGTCTCCCTCGTGCTGGACTTTGATGTCATTCGATATGCCCACAGTACTTCAGGCAATACTTCTCTCCACTTCCCCTTTGTATCATCTAACCTTTTCTTCAAGTTTTGAATGATGGTTTTGTTTGTGGACTCGGCCTGATCATTTGCGCTTGGGTTGTAAGGTGCTGATAGGATCCTTTTGATTTTATGGTCCTCGAGAAATTTTGTTACTTTGCTACCGATGAATTGTTTCCCATTATCACATGTTATTTCGGCGGGCATCCCGAACCAACATATGATGTGGTCCCATATGTTGTCGATGACTTCTTTTTCTCTTATCTTCTCGAAGGCATGCGCTTCAACCCACTTTGAGTAGTCACTCATAAACAAAATAAATTCAGCTTTACTTGGGGCCGTTGGTAGGGGGCCGACGATGTCCATCCCTCATTTCATGAATGTCCATAAGGATACGATCGAATGGAGTTGTTCACTGGGTTGATGGATCATCGGTGCAAATCTTTGGCATTTATCACACTTTCTGATGAACTTCTTGGTATCCTTTTCCATGTTGTCCCAATAATACCCCGCTCTGATCACCTTGCGCACCAGAGAGTCTACACCAGGATGGTTCCCACAAGTACCCTTGTGGATTTCTCACAGTACGTAATCAGTATCCTCGGGTCCCAAGCATACTACTAGTGGTCCATCGAAGGTTCTTCTATACACCATTCTGTTTTCGTCGAGTGAGAATCGAGCTGCTTTGGCTCGAAGTGTTCTTGATTTTTTTGGGTCTCCGGGGAGCTTTCCATGTTTCAAGTAGTCGATGCACTTATTCCTCCAATCCTATGTTAGACTTGCTAAATTAATCTCTGCATGGCCTTCTTCGACCACCGACTTCGATAATTGGACGACAGTCCCCGGGATAATATCATCTTCTTCAACTAATGACCCCAAGTTCGCAAGTGCATCAGCTTCGCTATTCTGTTCTTGAGGTATATGGTCCAGTGTCCATTCCCTGAAGAGGTGCAATGTCATTTGAAGTTTGTCCAAATACCTCTACATTTGATCATCTCGAACGTCGAAGCTTCTGTTTACTTGATTTTACTACCAAAAAGGAGCCATATTTTGCCTCGATCACCTCTGCTCCAAGGCCCTTGGCTAGTTCAAGACCTGCAATTATGGCCTCATACTCGGCCTCACTGTTAGTCAATTTAGAAGTTTTGATATATTGCCTAATGACACTACCCATAGGCTGTTTTAAAACGATGCCGAGCCCGGACCCTTTCACATTCGAGGCACCATCTGTGAAGAGGGTCCATAACCCCGACGACGTACCATGTTCTTAACAAAAGTTCCTTTTCTACTTCGGGCACGAGGGCAAGCGCGAAATCGGCCACAAAGTCCGCCAAAATTTGAGACTTGATAGCCGTTCGAGGCTGATATTCGATATCATATCCTCCAAATTCGATGGCCCATTTGGCCAACCTACCCAATAATTTGGGTTTATACAAGACATTTTGAAGTGGGTACGTGGTGAGCACACATATACGATGGCATTAAAAATAAGGCTTTAGTTTCCTAAATGTGCTTATTAATGCAAGAGCTAACTTTTCCAATTGGGGGTACCTGGTTTCAGCATCTCTTAAGGTCCGACTCACATAATAGATAGGGAATTGCATACCTTGCTCTTTCCGAACCAACACTCCACTTACCGCCACCTCAGACATGGCTAGATACAAGTAGAGTGTTTCATCTTCCTTTGGAGTATGGAGCAGGGGTGGGCTCGAGAGATACCGTTTTAATTCTTCCAAGGCTTGTTGGCATTCCGGAGTCCATACGAAGTTGTTCTTCTTCTTGAGTAGGGAAAAGAAATTATGGCTCCGATTTGATGACCTCGAGATAAATCGGCCTAGGGCAGCTATCCTCCCGATTAGCCGTTGTACGGCTTTCACATTGTTCACATGGTGATCTCCTCGATGGCTTTGATTTTATCGGGGTTGATCTCAATCCCCCTGTTCAATACAATGAAGCCCAAGAACTTTCCCCGAGCCGACTCTAAAAATGCATTTCTTGGGGTTGAGCTTCGTGTTATACTTTCTTAGGATATCGAACGTCGCCTGCAAATGGGTCAAATGGTCCTCTGCGCGCAGGGACTTAACTAGCATGTCATCAATATAAACTTCCATAGACTTACCTATTTTATGCTCGAACATCTTATTAACTACGCGTTGATACGTGACTCTTACATTCTTTAGCCCGGAAGGAATTAAATTATATCAATATGTACCATACTTCGTGATGAATGAAGTCTTTTCCTGGTCCTCCAGGTTCATTTGAATCTGATTGTACTCGAGTAGGCATCGAGAAAGGTAAGGATCTCGTGGCCAGCTGTAGCATCGATCAATCGGTCGATGTTGGGCAGTGGGAAAGAATCTTTGGTGCATGCTTTGTTCAAATCCTTGTAGTCTACACACATTCTATGTTTTTTTCCTTTTTTAGGGACTTCTACTGCGCTAGCTAGCCATTCAGGATATTTTACTTCCCTAATGGATCCTATCTTGAGAAGTTTGGTTACCCCTTCTTTGATGAATGCATGTTTTACCTCAGACTGAGGTCTCCTCTTTTGCTTCACCAGTTTAAATCTAGGATCGAAACTTAATCGATGGGTAGTTATCTCCGGTGGGATTCCTATCATGTCTAAGTGGGACAAGTCAAAACAATCAATGTTATTGATACGAAATTGAATGAGTTTTTTCGTGAGTTCGAGGGTTAACCCCGTCCCCAGGTATACCTTTCATTCTGGAAGATACTTGATCAATATGGCCTGCTCGAGTTCCTCGACTATGGACTTCGTCGCATCCAATTCTTTGGGGGCAATGAAGGCTCGGGGGGTGAGAAAATCTTCTTTTTCGTCCTCAACAACCTGTTCATCGGACACTTGCCCCTCGGGCTCAACCGAGAACACGGACTGTGATTACTATTTGGCCACCTATTCATCCTTCGGCTTTTTTGATGTGGATGATGTCGATACCGGTGTCAAGTCGTGCACTGCAAACATCTCCTTAGTTGCATACTGCTCTCCAAATACTGTTTTCACGCTATCCTTTGTTGGGAACTTCATCACCTGATGGAGGGTCGATGGCACCACCCTCATGCAATGGATCCACGGCTTTCCAAGCAAAGCATTATACCTCATGTCACCTTCGACGACATGAAATTTTATGTCTTGTATGGTTCTGATCACGTTGACTGGGAGGATGATTTCTCCCTTTGTTGTTTCACTTTCCATGTTAAAGCCATTCAAGATTCGAGATGCCGGTATGATTTGATCGAGCAACCCGAGTTGCTCCACGACCTTTGACTGGATTATATTTATCGAACTACCTACATCCATGAGAACACGTTTAACTTGAACTTTATTTAAAAGGATAGAAATTATCAGTGCACCGTTGTGAGGCTGAGATACGGCTTTGATGTCTTCCTCGCTGAATGTGAGGGTGTCCTCGGGCATGTAATCCCGAGTCCGTTTCTCCCTTCGAATGGATACTTTGGTACGCTTGAATATAGGTCCTTGTGGGACGTCGACTCCACCGATGATCATGTGAAGGACATGTTGAGGTTCCTCAGGTTCATTCTTCCTGCCCGCATCTCTTTCCCTGAAGTGATTCTCAGCTTGATCACTTAGGAATTCTCGAAGGTAGCCCTCATTGAATAACCTAGTCACTTATTCCCTTAACTGTCTGTAATTTTTGGTCATGTGCCCATGAGTACCGTGATATTTTCACATCAAGTTGGGGTTCTTCTGAGAAGGATCGGTCTGTATAGGCTTGGGCCATCTAGTATCTCTAATTTTGCCAATGGCTGAGACGATCCCTGAGGTATCGACGCTTAAGTTGTACTCCGATAATTTGGGCGCCTCTGCCGGTCCAGAGTGCATATCAAACCTGGTTTTGCTCATGAGTCCCCGAGAACTTTTACCTCGATCTGCTCTTTGATCATTCCGAGGTATGTTATGCTTTGACACGTTCCTTCAATCCTCGACATATGGCTGATATCTTTCCTTATTCGACCTCGACCCCCTGTTTGCATTTCCTGACTCCCTTACTAGTAACTTGCTTGGATAAAATGAGCCCGAGGGGGATCCCAACTGGTCATCCTCGACCCTAATTTTTGATTGGTAACTTTTATGCACATCTACCCAAGTCACAACAGGATACTCGACCAAGTTCTGCTTCAGCTGCTTCGAAGTTATCGAACTTCGCTTATTTAGCCCCTGAGTAAAGGCTTGCACGGCCCAGTCATCGGAGACCAGTGGTAACTCCATTCGTTCTGATTGGAAACGGGATACAAACTCCCTCAGCATCTCATTCTCCCTTTGCTTTATTTTGAATACATCGGACTTCCTCGTTGCAACTTTTATTGCACCAGCATGTGCCTTCACAAATGAGTCTGCCAACATGGCAAACGAATCGGTAGAGTTCGGGGGTAGGTTATGGTACCAAATCATGGCACCTTTAGACAGAGTTCCCCTAAACTTTTTCAGTAAAACAGATTCAATCTCATCGTCTTCCAAATCATTCCTCTTTATGCCACAAGTGTATATGGTGATGTGCTCGTTGGGATTAGTGGTTCTATTATATTTCGGGATATCTGGCATCTGAAACTTCTTTGGGGTGGGCTTCAGAGCCGCACTCTGGGGGAATGGCTTTTGCACGAACTTCTTTGAGTCTAGTCCTTTCAAAATTAGAGGTGCTCCCAGTATTTGATCGACCCTTGAATTATATGTTTCCACCTTTTTGTCATTTTCTTCAATTTTCTTTTCTCCGGTCTCAATCCTTTTGGCGAGCTCTTCGAGCATTTTCAGAATCGTGGGGTCAATCCCCGAGCCACTTTCATCGGGCCTCTTTAGCGTTGGTTCAACATGCCGTGTGTTCACTGGTTCAACTATGTTTGGAGTTCTATTCTGACTCTGAAGTTGAGCGATTGCGACTTGTTGGGCTTGCAACATCTCGAATATCACTTGGAGGCTAACTCCTCCCTCTTCCATTCCTCGTGTTCTTTGGCCGTCGGGCCGGGCTTCCTTGTGTGCATTCCTTACGGGGTATGTGCTTGTGTCCGTGTTTAGAGCGTTGTGCGAACTGATATCAACTGGCTCCATATTTGGCACTCCCTCAGGGTTTATGGGTGGTACACCGACCCCTATACCGTTGTTTTCTCCAAGACCTTCATCCTCGTGAATAGGTGCATTCTGTGTGCTAGACATGTTTAATCAAAGAATCTTTGACAAGAAAAATTGTGAAGAATACCGTGTGTTATCAGAAAACTAGCACTAAAATAATCACTATTATCTTTAACCCCACGGTGGGTCAAAAAATGGGAGTAACAGTTAAATATGATTTGTGGTTTTAAAGATATGTGATTTATTCTAATACTAGTAAATATACAAGCAATATTAGGTTTAAGTAAGAAGAATTGATGAACCAAACCAGTGTTGTTAAAGCAATAAGGACCTCGAGCTCGATTTTCTTAGGGCCCTCGAGGTGAGCTAAGAGCAATGAAATATGAACAACAAAGTAAAAGCAATAAAGCTGAAGAACACTTGCTGAGCACGGTAAACAAGAAAAGCAGGGTAGAACATTCTATTGCAGTGAATAATATGTCTTTTACAAATGATTAGGGTCTCCTTTACATAGGAGGAGAAAAACCCCAATATAGTACATTCCTAATTGTGATAAAGAATTCTATTGGTATAGGTGTATACCAACATAGTACGGACCTGTACCATTTCGTACAAATCTTATCCTTTAATTTATGCCCTAATCCATGTGTCCTTGAGAAATTCACGCTCTTTATTGAGTGTCCTCGAGATTGTACTGCCCTCGATGTAGGTCGTGTGAGGCCTTCGATCTGCTTCCTCGAGGTGTGTGTCCTTCATCCGGGTCCGACCCCTACTTCGAGTCTCCCGGATTCGGACTCATATCCCAATTTAAGACTTCAAAATCGGGCTCCTTTCTTTTTATACTGGTAATAATTATGTCCGAAAACATTAAAATTTTCCTTGAAAAATAGGACACAAATGCCATAAGTGGTTCCACATGCATGCCACCAAATACATATACACAAGAGAGGTTGGCAATTTTATTGGTCAGGCCAATTAACCAACTCTCATTTTTTTTAAACCTCTCCCAAATTAGGAGGATCTATAGTGTTTCCACACTTTCACTCCATAGTGACTCGAACCCAGGACCTAACGGTCGTAGGTGGAGGTGTACTCCTCTCAAATCTCCCTATTCTCATGATCTCCACTCTTGACTGATTGTCTAGCAATATTTGTAAGAGTCTATATATATATATATATATGTGTGTGTGTGTGTGTGTGTGTGTGTGTGTGTGTGTGTGCAGGTTTAATTATTTTTGTAACTAAGAAAAAGGAAGCACCATTCTCCAAAAATTTGGATTAACTGTTCATATGATATTATACGATTTTAAAAATGAAATTGCACATTCATAGTGGACGAACATATATATAATCCTCAATATCCTGGCTATTCACAGAAGCAGATAATTAATTATTTTTTGCCGAAACTAATCAAATAAAGGCATTTACCTTTTTGGCCGGTCCGGTTAGGGATGACGAGTGATTCAAACCCTCGATATCAATAAAAAAATCAGAAATAGCCAGATTTACAATTGATAATTAAAAAATAGTCATAGTTTCAAAAGTAATCGAAATTTAACTACTTTTTTACGTAAAAATAAAATTCGAACAAAAATACCATTAAAAATTCAGAAAGGTTCCAGCATAATATGTTGTAGTTTGAATTTTTTACGTATGAGATTCTGGCATAATATGCTGGAATTTTATAATGTGCTGTAGCTCCAACATAATATGCTAGAAGTTTACATGCAGGAGCTCCATAATCCAGTATATATATTATGCTGGAACTTTTCGTGTTTCAGCAAAATAGTGACTATAGGTTTGAACGAACTCAATAGCTTTTGTTTAAACTATAAATATATTAGAAAATTTATTAAATATATATATATATTAATTTTTAATTGTGAACTTAGTAACTAACCCAGTAACTCAATAGCGTTCGATGACATATTCAAAATCCATAAATTTTAAACCATGACTCTGGTCTCTGACTTTACTAAATTATATTTAATTGATTGATGAGCAGGAAAAGCAAGGAGAGTCAAGTATGCAAGGTTATAGTGGTGCAAGTAGCAGTTCATTTTCCTTGAGCAGAAGGAATAATAATATTCAAAGTCCTCCTCCTTCACCAGCTCCAGCTTTCAAATTAAGAAACAAGATGAACCAATCTGCTAAAACTGAGGCACATCCAAATGCTCTCAAAAACATCAAGAATTATCCCATTTTGTTAGCCTCCATTACTGAGGCTACAAAGCATTATGAAGACAACAGATTAAGCCTCAATTGTAGGGCTATCTCCACCATTGACTTCAGAAATCATCATGATCTTGATGACAAGATCTCTAAGCTATTCAGCTTAGAACATAACTAATTAGAAAAAGTTGCTATATTATTGTTTACTCGTGTATTTGGTTTAGACATGAAGAAGTAGTGGCAGTTGTCTCCATGTGACAAGGGCCTGAGCCATGGAATCAGCGCCGCTAATAGCTTGCATAAGGATAGAGAACTTACATCAATACCCATTTATAGCTTGTTTGGATGGTCATTACCTATTGTATTGTATCGTATTGTTACTTTAAATATAGTATTTCTTTTGGTTGTTACTCAGATTTTATTATATCGTTTTGTTATATCCATCGTTATGTAACAAAGAAAAGTGACACTTTATGTAACGACCAATTTGGTGTGGTCGCATCATTACCATATATTTTTCTCTCAGCGGGCTCTTCCTTATTATTAAATAATCATATTTGACCTTTTAACCTATCTTTTTATGCGAAATACATAAACGGCCCGTTTAAGTTGTCCCCTGTGAGAATGCACGGGAGAAAATATGATTGATATTATTCTCATATGTTTAACATGATACAACGAGCCCTATATATATACACATAACATGTCCTATTCCTAATACATTTGGGATTAGGGTTACATAACTATTCTAACACTCCCCCTCAAGCTGGTGCATATAAATCATATGTACCGAGCTTGTTACATATGTAGTTAATACGAGGACCAGTGAGAGACTTGGTGAAAATATCTGCAAGCTGATCATTCGACTTCACAAACTTTGTAGCAATATCTCTCGAGAGTATCTTTTCTCTGACAAAGTGACAGTCAATCTCAATGTGTGTAGTTCTCTCATGGAACACTGGATTTGACGCAATATGAAGAGCAGCTTGATTATCACACACAAGTCCCATCTGACTAATCTCACCAAATTTTAACTCCTTGAGCAACTGTTTGATCCAAATTAGCTCACATGTCGCCATAGCCATTGCTCGATATTCTGTTTCTGCACTAGACCGAGCAACCACATTTTGTTTCTTGCTCTTCCAAGATACCAAATTTCCTCCTACTAAGACACAATATCTAGAAGTAGAACGTCTATCAGAAGGTGATCTTGCCCAATCAGCAACTGAGTATCCAACGATCTGCTCATGGCCTCGATCCTCAAACAATAAATATCTGCCTGGAGCTGATTTTATATACCGAAGAATGCGAACAACTGCATCCCAATGACTATCACACGGAGAATCCATAAACTGACTCACAACACTCACAGGAAAGGAAATGTCAGGTCTTGTCATTGTAAGGTAATTTAATTTACCAATCAACCGCATATATCTTGCAGAATCGCTAAGAGGCACTCCCCGTCCTGGCAGAAGTTTAGAATTTGGATCCATCGAAGTGTCAACAAGTCTATAACCTGTCATTCCTGTCTCCTCAAGAATATCTAAGGCATACTTTCTTTGTGAGATCACAATACCTGAGCTAGACTAAGCGACCTCAATACTCAGAAAATACTTTAGTTTGCCCAGATCCTTAGTCTGAAAGTGTTGAAAGAGATGTTGCTTCAATTAAGTAATATCATCCTGCTCATTGCTGGTAATAACAATGTCGTCAACATAGACCACCAAATAAATACAGAGACTCGAAGCAGAATGCCAATAGAATACAGAGTGATCATCTTCACTCTGAATCATGCCAAATTCTTGGATAACTGTGCTGAACTTATCAAACCATGCACGAGGAGACTGCTTTAGACCATAAAGTGATCGGCGCAAGCGACATACAAAGCCACGAGACTCCCCCTAAGCAACAAACCCAGGTGGTTGCTCTATATAAACTTCATCCTCAAGGTCACCATGTAAAAAAGCATTCTTAATGTACAGCTGATAGAGGGGCCAATGGCGAACAACATCCATGGATAAAAAAAGGCGGGCTGATGCTATCTTAGCCACGGGAGACAAGGTATCCCTATAATCGAGCCCAAATATCTGAGTATATCCCTTGGAAACAAGACAAGCCTTAAGACGATCAACCTTACCATCCGGACCAACCTTGATTGCATACACCCAATGACAACCGACAGTAGATTTACCTGAAGGAAGAGGGACGAGCTCCCAAGTACCACTCGTATGTAAAGCAAACATCTCGTCAATCATAGCATGTCGCCATCCTGGATGAGACAATGCTTCACCTGTAGACTTAGGGATGGAAACAAAGGACAAATAAGATAGAAAATCATAATAGGGTGATGACAAACTATGATAACTTAAACCGACATAATGGGGATTAGGATTAAGGGTGGTCCGTATACCTTTTTGAAGTGCAATCGGTGTACTAGGAAGAGACAAGTCCGCAGTAGGAGGGTCAGGTGCAGGACGTGAATCGGCTGGGCCTGATGCTGTGTGCAGACGATGATGATATGTCAAGAGTGGTGTTCCTGTGGCAGGGAGTCTAGGAGGAGCCACACTAGACTCCCCAACGGTTGGAATGGGTAAGACTTCTGTAGCGGAAGGTGAAGGAGGAGCTATAGTAGACTCAGGTAAGACTTCTATGGCGGAAGGTGAAGGAGGAGCTATAGTAGACTCCTTAAAGGTCGGTATAGATAAGACCTCAGATATATCAAGGTGGTTAGAATGGTCAGAAGAGGTAAAGAAAGGTTTAGACTCAAAAAATGTGACGTCAGAGGACATAAAGTACCTACGAAGATCAGGTGAGTAACAACGATATCCCTTCTGAACACGAGAATAACCAAGGAAGACACACTTGAGAGCACAATGAGCTAACTTATCTTTCCTAGGGGCTAAGTTATGAACGAAACAAGTTCTCCCAAAAACACGAGGGGAATAGAGTATAAGGGTAATTGGGGAAACAATACTGCATACAGTATCTGATTCTGGATGGGAGGGGAAGGCATCTGATTAACTAAATAACAAGCTGTGAGAACTGCATCACCCTAAAAGCGCAACAGAATATGAGATTCAATGAGAAGTGTGTGAGCAGTCTCAATAATGTGCATATTCTTTCTCTCTACAACCCCATTTTGCTGAGGGGTATAAGGACAAGAGGTCTGATGAATAATTTCTTGAGAAGTCATAAACTGCTGAAACTGAGAGGATAAATATTCTAAGGCATTATCAATGCGAAAAGTGCGAATGGAAACACCAAATTGATTTTTAATTTCAGAACAAAAATTCTGGAATATAGAAAACAACTCAAAACGATCTTTCATTAAGAAAATCCAAGTACATCTTGAATGATTATCAATGAAACTAACAAAATAACGAAATCCCAAGGTTGAACTAAATCTAATAGGACCCCATATATCAGAATGAACTAAAGAAAAAACAGACTCTGCATGACTCTCATTACTACGAGGAAAGGAGGCTCGGGTATATTTCCCGAGCTGACATGACTCACACTCTAATGTAGATAAACTAGACAAACTAGGCACCATATTCTGAAGCTTGAACAAGCTTGGATGTCCTAAATATCTGTGAATTAGGTCCAGGGGATCTGTAACTAGACATGCCTTAGAGGAATTGAGTGAGTTAAGGTAGTAAAGGCCTTCTGATTTAAGTCTTGTTCCAATCGCCTGTCCCGTACTGCGGTCCTGCATAATAAAAGAATTATCAATAAAATATATACCACAATGGAGGGCATGAGTCAGATGACTAACAGATGCAAGATTAAAAGGATAGCCAGAGACATAAAGAACGGAATCTAGAGTGACAAAGGGTAGGGGATTCGTTTGTCCACCACCTTTTGCTTTAGTTTGAGACCCATTGGCTAAAGTAACAGTGGGAAGAGACTGTAAATACACAATATTTGACAAAAGTGATTTAGTACCAGAGATATGATCAGAAGCGGCTGAGTCCACAACCTATTGTCCAAGAATACTAGACTGGGAAACACAAGCAAAAGAATTACCAGCAACAGAAGTATCCGTCTGAGCAACAAAGGCTACTTGTAGAGATGTCTGCTTACTTGCTTGATATTGAAGGTACTCATTATACTCCCCTTCAGATAAAGAAAATCCTTGGTTACATGTAGTCTCGATTTGAGCAACATAAGCATTTTTGGGTGGGCAACCATGTAAGGAATAGCACATGTCACGAGTGTGTCCAAGTTTATGACAATAAGAGCACTTGGGTCTAGATCTTCCGAAACGACCTCCTCCTCGTCTATTCTCCAGAGTATGAGATGCCTGATTGTCCACTGTCTGAGATGCGAGAACAGATGAGTCAAGTGTCTGTGATGAGATCACTGGGTGACTTGGTGCTGCAGCAAGACGAAGTAATCAAGAGAATAATTCATCAACTGTGGGGACAATCGGACTAGCCAAAATCTGATCGCGTACTGAGTCAAGATCATTAGGAAGCCCAACAAGAGTAAGAACTAGAAACATCTTTTGTCACTGCTCTTGCTACTTTTCAACACTAGCAGAAACTGGCTTCTCAAATTCCTCCATGACTGCTAGTACTTGTCCCAAGTAAGTAGACATACCTAATGCATGTTTCTTTAAATTTGTCATCCGCGATATCACATCATAGAAACGAGATATGTCATTAGGGTATAAAGTGCGAGCCTTTTCCCAAACCAAATAACATGTCTGGAATGAACGAAACAAGGGCATCAACTTGGAATCAATAGATCGCCACAGAATACTACATTATTGAGCATCGATCTTCTCCCAAAGTGCTTTGGCCTTTGCATCTCCTTCACTAGACTTCGTGATTAGATGATCTTGAACACCTTGACCTTTATACCACAACTCAATAGACGAAGCCCAAGCTAAGTAGTTTGAACTTCCCATTAAAGATTCTGAGGTAATCATAACACCGGAACTACCAGAACCCTGATTTTTAGACCCCGAAGGCATCGACTCCCAAAGACATCATTGGATTGAAGTGATGTCTATAAAATTATCACCAAATAATAGAAAGAAACAACTAAAAACTCACTGAAACAGATGAAGGAAACACTGTTTTTGCCAGAAAATTACTGTAGCTGCCGGAAAAAATCAGTATAGTCGCCGGAAAAACTCAAAGTGGTCGGAATCAAACGAAAATAGTATGGGTAGGGTCGGAATTGGTACACGAACCAACTGTTCTGAAGAAAGTTTTTCAAAAAATAGTCAGAGGGTTCTGCATGCGCCGGCGCGTAAGCTCACGCGCATGAGCTTCTGGTGGCGCGTGGAGCTTCTGTTGGCGGAGATTTTTCTGGGGTTTGGTCGCCAGACAGTGGTGACTCTTGTGGTAGTGTTGGATTTTGCACAACACTGACAGAGATGACGCAAACACAAATAGCCTTGAAAAAGTCGCCGAAAAAAGGCTTTCGATGACTGATTTCTCTTCCCGGAATCGCTGGAATTTGTGCACAGTGATAAATCTCTCACAATTGCTTTGATACCATGTGAGAATGTACGGGAGAAAATATAATTGATATTATTCTCTTATGTTTAATATGATACAATGAGCCCTATATATATACATAATATGTCCTACTCCTAATACATATGGGATTAGGGTTACATAATTATTCTAACATCCCCAACGATCAAACAAATACCTCAACTGACCACTTTACCATTTAGATACTTCAAAAGGCTACAAAGTGTGTCAAGTAAATTCATGTTGCTTATGTGGCATATGCGTGTTTGCTACCAACATTTTGGGCGCGTGAAGTCATTTTACAAGCTCAGCATAAGCTCAAATAGCAGTTTCCATGGGGACAGATCTGTAACAATGGTTGCTCGAGCAATATCTTCAATTTGCACAACTTCAACATTAACACAAAAAGTAAGTCAATCCAAACTAACACCTGATTAGAGTATAGTAATGCCTTCTGGTTAACAGATTGAATCTGGAACGAAGTCTTTGAAACACTTAAATTCTGAAAATATGAGTTCGTGTTTCATCGTTCTTCAACGCCCAACATTGTGGAAGAAGCTAGGTTGTTTTGATCTGAAAATTGGCGAGGTCGAATTGATTAAATGTTCGAAATCTTTGTCGAAAGCTTCTTTGTGAAGCGGAATCTACATATTAAGGTCGATTGCAGCTGATTCGATAGGCTTTGGTTCGGAGTTTTCGAAGTTTGTTCGAAGAAGATGGTGACCGGAGAAGACGAAATTTTTGGGTCTATTCGAATAAGATGGGTTTGTTCGAATTTTTTGGGTATGTTCGAAGTGTGCTCGATGAAGTCTGTTCGACCACTGATGCTAGGTTTGTTCGGAGTCTGTTGAAGAAGACGAAATTTCTGAAATTGAGTTTGAAGAATCATAGCCTACACATCATCCCTACTCCTCAAAGTGTAACCAATTCCAGTTGCTTTTAATATTTTGGGATTGATTTGAGAAAATGCCATTGGGGGCGCAGATGGGGAAGCAAGAAGATGGTTTGGGGGGGGGGGAGGTTGGCTTGCAAAAGTTTTCCTTTTTTTTCTTTAAATATATTTTTTTATAATTATATATGTCAAATATTTATTACAAATTACATGTGTCATTTTTTAATTGGTTCATTGAATACATCACTAGCAAGTGTTACTCACGCATATGTTTTGCTGGGCTCAGGAGTTTACTTGACACAATTAATAGCCTCTTGAAGTGTCTAAATGGTAAAAGGGTCAGTTGAAGTGTTTGCCTGGTCGTTGGGGACAACTTAAAGGGGCCGTTTATGTATTTCGTCATCTTTTTATATAATTAAAAAAAATCTACCCTGCTCGATTTTCTTTTTGTAATATTATAAGTTTATTGTTCAGATTGCTGGTGCGCGATATCATAAAACGATTGGAAACGACACAATCTATCCAAATATTGTATTCATCAAAATAACACAGTGTAATATACTATAATATAATACATAACAATTCGATACATTATAAAACAATATGTAACAACATCCAAACAAGTTGTTAGGGTGCGACCCTTTTTCCGCTTTAAACGAACGCTGGATATTTTGTACACCGGGCTTCCTTTTTTGTTATTTTTGGATTAGACGTGTTATAATTGTCTATGTATTACTATAATTACTTGATGAAATAAAGAGTACAATTATGCAAAGATTTTCTTCCATACCTATATTATTGAGTAGTGCTATTTTTTCTTTTATATGACAGGTTTTGGTACAACTAAGCATATGAAGGGACTGGTGGGATTGCTTAATGTTTTTTTGCTTATTGAGTGATTCATTAGATATTTGGTTTAATAATGGCTAGGATAAGTAGTACCGACATGATAAGATTTTCTTTTCTTGTTTACGAAAGAGTGAACCCGTGGAAAAAGGTTGTCCCACTTCTCATACTTTGAGCAAAGGGAAAGAAAAGGGGGAAAATAAGAGGTAAATAATTGGAAACATCAATTGAAAAAAGAATAGACCCACCCAACGCGTGATAAAAAGTAACTTTTTGAGGTGCTTGTTTATTGAACAAGGATTTAATAAGTAATATATACTATATTATTAATCCAAAAAAATCATTGTATATTAATATTATAATTTAATCTTTAATGGTAATAATTATCATTTTATCAATTTACCAATTAACGAACACAATAGTGTTCTGACACGTTAACTTAATTTGTTGCCAAAAAAAAAAAATTAAATAAAATTCAACTAATGTCATATGCTCAAAGAAATAGTGGGGTTTTGGATCTGAAGCAAAAGCAATAATGGACCCCTTTCATGTTATCACTTCGCTAAACTTAGTTTCTTAATTTCGCAATCAGTGTATATATATATAATTTAAAAGAGAAATGGTTCTGTAAAAAGAACCAAAAGATTGAACCCAAGATCTTAAATCCGCCTCTGCCCGTAACAATTTCATCTTGATGGGAATGAGAAACAACTTCATTCAACTTAACCAAAAAAAAGTACAAAACAACATATAATTATGTACAATAATCACTTCTCATATATAACCTTGAAAGACCATTTTCTACATGGCAATATCAACAAGAACTAGATATTCAAGAAGAAAAAAGAAAATAGGGAAATCAAGTACAACCCCATGTAACAAAAAGATGCTTAATTTTCCTCTTAATCACACCACTAATCAAAATAATTATCGGAAAATTTGCTCTTAATCCACTTGAAACTGTTCCTCAAAGATGTTTTAAGCTTACCTTCCATAGAATACATGTTATAACTAGCTATCCTTCTCTTCCTCTTCCCCTCCGGATTTTCGCCCGGTCCGTTAAAACTATAAGACTTTGTTCGATCCTCGAAATCAAATCTTGCTTCTGTATAAGATGCAGAATGATAAGGGAAAGATTTGCTCTTCTCCATTATCAAGAAAATAGAGAGCTCAATAGGGTTGTTAATTAGTAGAAGAAGGAAGTGTATATATAAAATGGACAAGAAAATGAAAATATATGGTTTTAGTGTACGTTAGTGCGTTATGTGCATGGGCCCTGAAAGTGACTTGGATTTATAATATTTACTAGATTTCTTTTTTTTAATATTTTTTCACAATTTGATTTTTCAAATATCAAGAAAGAATTAACTTCTTTTTTTAAAGTTGTCCTAGGAGTAAAGAGCCAAGGAGTATTTGTTGTATTTTCAATGAACAAATTAAGGTTAATATAGTCAATTATATTTACATTGTTAATTAATGTCAAAAGGTGAATTTCTTAATGTGTATAAAAACAGTCAAGGACCAAAGGGAGTATTTGGTGAATGTAGGGGTATTTGGTTGTTTTTGGGATATGATGGGAAAAGTGGCCACTTTGAGAAATTTAGGCTTATTTTGGTACAAAGACTATAAAAAAGCATATCAAGTGGTGGTTGAGCCAATCTTGGGTAGTGCCCATAAGCTTATTAAATAATCTGTTTTATTCCTAATCTTGTTTTTTAATTTCAAATTTATCACAACTTTATGAAGTGAAGGAGCTTTTTGTTTATCTTTTGAACGTACTTAAAGTTAGAATTGTTATATTCCAAGAACGAAAACAAGTTAAAGTTGGAAGTTATTCTGTATAGAAAGTGTATGAAAATCAAGTTAGAGGTGGCCAACGACATTAGAACTTACAGAACTTGTTAAATATACATTACAAGGCGAGTTGATCGAAATCTTACACATTTTTTATGGAAAAAAAATGGTTTCATTTCTTTTAGAAGAATTTTTAGGGGTAGGTACATCCAATAAACAAAATGAAAAATATTTCCATATCACAAAGAAATCCAGTAAAGTCTACCAAAAAAAAAAAACAAGATCTACTAAACTAAGACGATAATTCCTGTTTGTTGTGATGTCAAAATAATTATTATAATAAAGAAAAGCGTCTCACGCAAATTAAAAACCAGACAAACTCGATAAATGTAGAGTATTCCTCGTTTTCCTCTTTTATTCTTTTTCTCTTTCATTTTTTCCTTTTGGTTTTCCTTTCTTTCTTTTGTTTTTTATTAAACACGGGAGTGGTTGAGGGGTGGGAATGTCATTAGAGGTGGAATAAAGATTTGGACTTTAAATGTTCGTGATTATAATTATTTTAAGTTAATAAATTTTAAATTAATAATTTATACATATTTAATGAATTTATTAAAACAAATACAAGATTTAAATAAAAGTTACTGGGTTCGATCGAATCCATCACTTGGCAAAATGGACGCGTTGAACTCCACTTACTTAACATCATAGGTATTGTGGGCCCTGTGTCACGAGACTTTGACATGGAAAATGGGCCCAAATGAGGCCCAGTGGATTTTCAAGGAGACAAAAATAGCAGTAAGTGGGCATTCCTCTTTTAAGATGGCTAAAAATTGGTGTTCCTGCATTTACTAGTGGACCTTCCTTGTTCCCTGCTTGTTTGTACCTCACACTAAACACTTCATTTTGGTGCCATCATTTTATACATAAAAGGTTCTATTAGTTTCTTTCACTTTTTCCAATATCAATACTATGATTTTATTACCACCAAGGAGTTTATATATTTATATATATATATATATATCCATTTTTTATTAAAAGTCTTGGATTCAAACTTTAAGAATTAACAAAAAAACTTTAATAGGAAGTATTTTTCACTTAACAGGCCTTGAGTGACACAAATTCCTATAAGTCAAATTAGCGGATACCAAATGCATAATTAAACCAAAAAAGTGATATTATGCCTGTTGAAAAATTAGTGATATCTTAAAAGGTAATGTCATCTTGGTTTGGAAAATCTTTTTTCTTTGAAGTATTATTTACATCTACTTATTATTTAACAAATTCTTTTACATTTCATAAAGTCAAATTAGTCGTTACTAGCCATTATCTAACCGTTAACTAGCCGTTGGAGCAACACCTATATAAATATGGTCTTTGGATAGTTTAAGACACACTTTCTAATATAACTTTCTAAATCATGTTTTCCTCCTATATGTTGGGTTTCTTTCTTGGTTTTTCTGCTAGTTTTGTTCCCAGTTTAATAACTGGAAGAGCTTGTTGAATTCTAGGGATATGCCTAATTTTATTCATTATTGTGTGGGCAAAATATCTTTAAAGACGGTTTCCTTGACACGCCTCAAGCTAACTTCTATTCTTCCTAACCAATTTTTACAACAATGCCTTACCTCTAACATTTACAATCCTATCTAGATCTTTTTCCTTTAGTTTTCGTCTTTTCTATTTATCGATTGTTAAGAAGATGTAAAGATTCAACTTAAAGAATTAAACCCAATTATGAAAATTTGAACATTGGAATACTTGTTAGGGGCAAATAAAAATCATGATTGAGATCCAAGATTAGCAAATATCGATTCTTCTGCCAGCAAGGCGTCTAGTATTCTCCCCCACATGTGCTATTGTTAGTGACGATCTCGATGTAAATATTTTGACAATCTGCTAATCCAATACTTCCAGATAGATGATTCGTTTAGTGTGGCGCATCTAAATCTTGATGCGAATAGATATAGATTTTTCAACTGCTTCTAATATATAATTTCATACTTTAATACCTAAATTGTAAGAATTATAAATCATACTCAATCCTAAAAATATTTACCGGTGTTTGCAAACCTGTATTCAGAAGGCAAACTGTTTCACTACCAAATAAAATAGTCACCCTTTATAGATTGTTTATGGAAAGCATAAATAAATATGTGCAAAAACTCTCAACTACAACAATTTATCATTTCTCCCCCCCCCCCCCCCCCTTTTTTTTGGTTGAGGGGTGTAGGTTGGGGTAGGATAAGGGAATTATATTTGAACAAGCTTTATTTATAAACCAACCACTGTCACAACAAATCAGAAGGAGTGAGGATGTCTAATTATGAAAAAACAAAATCTTAGAGTCAAGCACTAGCTTTGATGGCAGTGTAGGTTATCTGTTGCTCTAGGAAAGATTTATCAGATTTGTGGTCTCAAAACTGCTGCGTTATACTGATTAGGTACACCAAAAACAATGATTAAGGGGAATAAACATCACAAATAATCTTAACAAACTTCTAGCCGACTAAGCAAATAGCAGCATTTAAATTTAATCAACTACAATACGTATGTATATTTTCACACCTTACCTGTACCTTGTGGAGGTAGAGAGACTGTTTCCGATAAACCCTCGGCTCGAGAAAAAAAGTAGTGAAGAAGCCATATGGAAAAAATTAATCAACTAAATCAAAAATAAACATTTTTGCTAAATGCTGAGACTCCTTTCAGAATATAGAACAATTAACTAGAATAGCTAAGCTATCATTTCAATGCAGTTAACACCATCTCTTTACCTACTATTACGGCAACCAAAATTCAAAAAGGATTATATACAATTAATATACTAATTCTCTTTTTAGAAAGGGAATTCTTAGATGAGATTTGCTCCAACCAGTAGCCCATTTGCTCCAATATTGGTGGGCATGATTACCTTGGCAACCTGTGCTTGTGGGCTAGATAGGTTAAACAGTGAATTAGTCCAGATGCACGCAATATAGCCGTCACAATCGATAACCCTCAACAAAGAAAAAAGAAAAGAAAAAAAGATTATTCAGCAGAGTGCTGGCTGAAGAAATCAGCTCCACTCTCAATGTCATCTGTCTTGATGCTTCCACATTGAGCCATCAATATTCTGTATACTCTCCTAGAACAGATCTCTCCCAATTTTCTATCATCACCCAACATGTTTTCGACTTTCAAATCTTTCAGCAGAAATTCTTTCTCATGTACCTGAAATTTTCAAGAGAAAATATGTCAGGAACTCACGTTACTCCCAACATTTAAATGTTCAATATTATCAAAGTTCTTGTTTAAATGGATCTTTTGAAGGGCACCTTAACAATATCCTCATTGCTCAAGAATGAATTACATTTACCAAACAATACCAGCTCCACAATGTAATTTGTCCACTAGTTTTTTTTTGATAAGGTGTAATTTGTCTGATGGTAAGAGGGGTTGCTCTGATGGTAAGCAACCTCCACTTCCAACCAAGAGGTTGTGAGTTCGAGTCTCCCCAAGAGCAAGGTGGGAAGTTCTTGGAGGGAAGGATGCCGGGGGTCTATTTGGAAACAGCCTCTCTACCCCAGGGTAGGGGTAAGGTCTGCGTACACACTACCCTCCTCAGACCCCATTAAGTGGGATTATACTGGGTTGTTGTTGTTGTTGTAATTTGTCCACTAGTAAATTGACCTTTCTTAAGCATATAACCCTCTAGATGAACGGAATGTATGATGATTAGATGCAGTTTTGATGTTTTCACTCTCTTTAGAAAGGTCAATTTACCAGATGAACTGAATGTATGATAATCAAATGCAGTTTTGATGTTTTCACTCTCTGTAGAGAGGTCGTCATTATTTGTGACATCTCCAAAAGCAGATATCTGATTTAAAGTTAACAACGCTGTGAAAAGAGTAGGGATGTTTATCCCCTTCATACTAAATAATTGACTACAAAACCTACTTGAAATCCCTGATATCATTAGTTTAAGAAATAAGAACTACGTACTAACACAAATGTAAAGACAACTAAACCCAATATCTAGGGTAAAAGTTTAATTAATCAGCATTGAAGCCTGGATATATCATAATATCCAAGGGGAATGAAGGAAATTTTATCGCCTACCGATTTACTTGGATCCATGTAAACATGCAAAAGAGATTTCATTGTGGGATATTTCTTCCATATGGCAATGGCAAATCGAGGTTGAACCTTTGGAATAGCCACCAATGCTTTCAACCTGCATGAGAGGACAGTTCATCAAATAATAATGTAGCACCCAAAACTAATGTAGCATCAAAGACACCAAAATGGGTAAAGTGGTAGTGTAGAAAGGTAAGCCATGATGGTTTAAGGGATGGTAGTTTTCTTTTACCCACTAACATAGAATTAACAATTTTGAAACTTCAGCCCAAAAGGAAGCACCAAAGTACACTAGAAACTAGCCAAGACAAAACTAGCTAAACTGTGATCAACTCTGTGTCCTTTGGAGTCGAATGCAGCAGAGAAGACGGGATAAAGTATCAACAGTAAAGGATAAATATCTCTCTGAGCATACAGGACTGGTGATAGAATAAGTACATAGAAAAAGAGAAAAAATGCGACTTAAAACTCAAAGATAGAGAAATAACT
Organism: Nicotiana sylvestris; assembly: GCF_000393655.2. Lineage (NCBI taxonomy): Eukaryota > Viridiplantae > Streptophyta > Magnoliopsida > Solanales > Solanaceae > Nicotiana > Nicotiana sylvestris. The sequence continues at coordinate 218,664,543 of NC_091064.1, forward strand.
CAAATTTGCAGAATTTGACAAAACTAACTTGGAACACGTTCCCTGCATATAAGTATGATCTTGCTTTGCTTTGATAAGCCCTAAAAGATGACTGCAAGAGCTTAGCAACATGAAGAATACATTCAATTAGAAGGTTTCCCTGGGCAATATTGAGGGCCTAGCACAAGTTTTCAATTGCAAGGTCGGGGCACTTCCTACAATTTTTCTTGGTTTACCACTAAGAGCATCTACAGGGACCAAACTGTTTGGGACCTGGTAATTGAAAGGGTATAAAAGAGGCTAGCAGGTTCGGCAAAAAGGTACTTATCCAGAAGAGGAAGGAAGTATTGATTAGAAGTGCAAAATCGAGTATCCCCATATAATTCGGGTCCTTGTTACACGCTCCAGTTAGTGTTACAAGGAAGTTTGGAAAAGATGTAGAGAGATTTTCTATGAGATGGTTCAAATGGGGAAAGTTTCACTTGGTAAATTGGGAGACTGTCACCACACCAAAGTGTTGGGGTGGAATTGGATTAAAGATCAAACGTTTTTAACAAGGCATTACTGAGAAATTGGTTATAGAGATTCGGAATAGAGGAGAATGCTTTTTGAAAGGAGGTGATTGCGGAGAAGTATGGGGTTTTCGAAGATGGTTGGAGAACAACAAATGTACCACTTAATGTGTGCGGGCTATAGAGAAATATATTCAAGGGTTGGGGAGAGCTTAATGGAAACATATCATTCAGAGTGGGTAATGAGAGTAGGGTAAGTTTTTTGGAATATAAGTGGTGCGGGGACAACATTTTGTTAATCACATTTCCAAACATGTATGGAATCTCATGCCAAAAGGAAATGCCAATCAATCGGGTGTATTGGGATTTGAGTTTTAGGAGGAACTTACAAAATTGGGAGGTCGCAGAATTTTAAAATTCGGTCAAGTTGCTTCACAAAGAGCTTCTGACTAGGGAAAGGTGCGTTTTTTCTAAGGGTAGCTCCAGGCCCGGGACTGGCCCAAGACCACGGACCATGTGGGCTTCTAGGCCTAAACCGATTAGAAATGGGACCGTGGGGGTGGGCCGATCTTCTGGGCCGGTCCTTCACAAAAAGACCGCAAGATCGGGACCGGACCGGTCCTTGGAGGGCCTAAACGGTCCCAACGGTCAGAAATTTACAAAAAAAATCTGCCCGTTTGGGCATTTAAAAACTAGTCGTTTGGTCTGCCAAAATAGCTGTTGGCTATTTATAAAATAGCCATTTAACCCCCCCCCCCTCCCAACTTTGTTTTAACCCCAAACTTTTTATAATTACACTATTTCCCTATTTTCAACACCCCCTCATTCTTTCATTTTTCTCACAAAATCATCAATCTCTCTCTAATTTTCTTCTATAATTGCTATTATTGCTTACTTTATAATTATAATTTGTGAAAAAATTGCGAAGTTGGTGAATTGAAGTCTTCAACGATAATCAATTTTCAACAAGTTGTTCGTCTATTCGGTAAACTCGTTCCAACTCTTAATTTTTAATATTATGTTTTGTTTGTTTTATTTTCTATTATTTGATTAATTAAGATGACTTCCTTAAAAAAACTTTTTGGTAAAAATAAGGAAAAATCCAAAAGTGGCGAATCTAGTGGCCAATTTGTTCCTCCTCCACTTCCCCCGGCTCCCCGACTCAAACCTCATACTCGTCTGTCTCGTCCTACACCTGCTATTCTTGATAGCAATAATAGTTTATTACAATTTACTGAGAGTCAATTTTGCAATAATGTTGGCGCTGGTGAATAATTAGACCATGAATTAATGAATGCTCTTTATTCTAATCCAACTATTGATGAAAATGATGAGGAAATAGATTTTGATGAAACTCAACTGGATGACGATACACCCCACTAGTCCTGCTCCTGAAGTTAATGTAACTAATGATAATCCAAATGATGCCCTGTCTGATACTCCTGTTACTGCCCCTATTTTTTTTTAGACAACGTACCAAACGGACAGAAACATCTATTGTTTGGCCATTTTTTACTCAACTAATTCCACAAAATAAGGCTAAGTGTAAAACTTGTGGCAATGAGTTAGCTTTTAAATATTTTGGAGAGGGAGGGGAGGGGGGACGGGAACTTTGGCTAGACACATATTGATACACCCTCAAGATAAAGTCAAATATCTTCGTATGAAAGCTTTGGCCGAGGGGACAAGTGTACCTAAACCTAGGCAGGTTGACTCTAGTACCGGGTCAAATCAATTTCAACCGGGAATTAATACTGTTACCGGTGGTATTTTATATTATGATCCAAAAAAAGATCGGGAAGAATTGGCAAAAATGGTTACTGTTATGTGCTTACCCTATAGTTTTCCTTGTGACACTCACTTTGTGCATTATATTAGAAAAAATTTTAATCCTACTTATAGAGGTTTTCCTCGCACAACCGTAAAGAGCGATATTTATAAATATAAACATGAATATGAACAATATTTGCGCTATTTACCCTCCCCAAACCCCACTTGTAGGATTATACTGGGTTGTTGTTGTTGTTGTTGTTGTATTTACTCATATAAATTGTCGTGTTGCTATTACAACTGATATTGGTAGAAGTGATAATGACTGTGATTACCTTACTGTTACCGGTCATTAGATTGATGAGGATTGGATAATGCAAAAGCGCATTATTGCTTATTGCTAGCATAGTTACAGATATTTGTAGATATTTTGGTATTAGTGATAAAATCATGTCGGTTTCAATAGATAATGCTACTAGTAACACAAATGATGTAGCCTTGTTTACCACTACACTAAGTCTTGCATTTAGTAACATTTTTCATGTTAGATCTATTTGTCATATTTACTATTTAATTGTGGGTGATGATATGAGAATTTTAAATATTGAAATTGAAAAGGTTAAAATGACTCTTAACTGGCTTTTTATTCAAACTGTAGAAGTAGACTTAGAGACTATTTTAAAAGATGCGATGAATTTGGCCTAAGAGAAAGAAAGGTTCCTAAACCTTGTCCAACTAGATGGAATTACATGTATGAAAGTTTAGTGTTGCATATGAATATAGAAACCTCATAAACTCAACGTTTAATGCCCATGTAAGTGATGATGATGAGCCCCTTACAAATGCGGATTGGGATAACGTTAAAATGCTTGTAGATTTTTTAGAAAAAGTTCATATTGCTACAAATGAATTTTCTAGGCAATATTATCCTACTATTTCTAACCGTTTAGTTTATATTGCAGAACTTGCAAATTTGTTTGCTCATTTTTCAGAGGGTGCGGAAATTTATAAAATTGCTATTGATTCTATGAGAAAAAAGTTTAAAAAATATTTTTTCCCTATTCCCCTATTTATAGTGTTGCTGTCTTGTTAAATCCTACTACGAAATTAGCAGGTCCTCATTTTTGGTATGAAACTGTTTATAATGGTTTAGCACTTGAAGATGAGGAGTTGTCTAAACTTCCGGAAGCAATAGCCTCAATTAGAATAAATGCCTAAGCTATTTATAATGCTTATCAAGTTGCATTAGATCATGTTAGACCAAATGTTCCAACTCCTTCTGGTTCTCAATCATCTAAAAGAACTGCGGGAGTAAGAGCACTTAGTGCTTGGGCGGGGTTCGGGGGTTCTCAAGGTTCTACTACTAATAATTTTTCACAACTAAATGAGCTTGAAGTTTATTTGTCACAGGGATATGAGAAAGTGAATCTCTACGGCTCCTTTAATATTATTTTTTTTTTGGCAATCTACTAGGCAAGCGCCTAGGGCTAGTTTTTTATTAATAGAAAAAGGAATAGTTTTTTATTAATAGAAAAAGGAACAGTACAACAATTCGGAGAAGTACAAATAAGGGGGACAATAGCACCCGTATTGTTACCCATATGCCTTGGCTATATAATCACTCCTCTGCGCCTCACATTGCCTTATGATTGTAGCCTCATGTAAAGGATTTATGGTGTAGCTGCCGGTAAAGTCTCACGAGGGCATATAATCTCATAGTCATGTGGATATTTTTCCGAAGGCATAGGACCAAGGCAACACAAACCGGGCTAAAACTTACCTTACTAATCCTATTGAGGCAAAGAAAAACCTCATCTTCTAGCAAGCATGTAAAAAATAGGAACTTGAAAGTACCAAGTACTTTATGATCGCCATAGAGTTTATAACACATTCTATGACGCTATTACAAGTGATGATGCTTTGAAAATGATAAACTAAAACAATGTAGAAATTAGAATCTTGCCCCTCATTTATCAAACTTGTGAGTTCTTCAATTTGAACTTCCTTAAAATCCTCTTTAACTGTCTTCAAATAATCTTCAAAATTCTTCATTTCTTCTCGGATCTATTGGACCTCGTAGATGTGGAGGTTGCAACCCCTTTTTGCTTTGCAACTCTCATTGGGAGTTGCCTGAGTGTTATTTCTTGAGTCACCTTCTTTTTTTCACTATGCTTAGGAGAGAAATCTCCAATTGTAGCCACCTCTTCCAAACAAGATTCAATCAATTCATCTTCTTTTGCTTCGTCGGAGATGGCAACAGGTAAGTTGGCCTCAAGTTTTTGATTAGCTTCTTCTTGTATAACCATCCACAATGGTTCATGCCTCTTCAATCTCTTTGCACTACATGGTTCATGTCTCTTTGCCACTGAAAATTTCAGCTTCTGTGCAGTCGTTTTTGAGCCAGATGAAAATGCACTTCTGTGAGGTTTTGGACCGCCCAAAGCATCCAATAATGCACGGTCATGGTCTGAGATCAAAGCCTTGTTTGAAATGTCACCTGACTGTTTAAAACTCTCCAAGTCTACTGCTGCGATTTTCTGAAGTTGTTGCTGCTCAGATGGAAGAAGCATTTCAGCCTGATCTGCCCAGCTGCCTGGGGATTTTGGCTGCCTATTATTTGATGTTGCATCTCGATCAACCAGCTGCTTTCCCATCCTAACATTATTGGAAGCACTATAATAATGCTGTTTGTCACGCCCTGCATAGAGTTCATTCTCCTTCACGCCTGCTGAATTTTTCATGATCTGGTGCCCTGGTGGAATAGAATCCTTGTCGACGTCCTCAAAGAACTGCTCACAATGCACAGCAGCTGCTACAATCTGCTTCTGCTGCACCTTCTTCTTCTTCTTCCCTGTTGTTGTCGTTGAGGTTGAGGTTGTTGTATTGAACTGGTGTGCATTGGTTGGAGTTGTATTGTTCTTATTGATTGTCGGATAACTGTCCATCGACTCAACGTCCAAACTGAAAACTGGAGCAATTGGTTTTTGTTGTTGCTGTCCATCTTTTGGTGCTTGCATGACTGACCTTTGATTGTTTTCAATTAGCTGTTGATGTCTTGTAGTTGGTGTTTCTTCATGTCGTTCATTCACAGAAATTGCAGCACGATTGTTAACCTGCTGCTGCTGCGCAAACTGCTTTGGTACTACTTTGTGGTGCTGTTTTCCTGCTTTATTGACGTTCACTTCAGAAGCTGCCCAGACTTGAGTATCACAATCAGTAGAGATATCATCTGCAATCCCCCTGTTCTCCTCTTCATTTCCCTCAGATTGTTCAGCCCATCTCAAGAGCTGCCCAGACTCACCTTGAAATTCACCAAACAACTCCACTGATTGTGATGGTACTTCAAACACTGAGGTGTTTAGAGTAACCAAAGGTTGTTTTACCATAGTGGTATTCAACATCATTGCATTTTGAGCTTCCTTGATAATTTCTTCTATGTGCGGGCTGGAAAATTGCAGCGTAGGTGCATTGGAGGTTTGAGCTTTATTTCCCATTTGTTCAGCTACAAACGGACCATGTCCTTTGATGCATGAGCTGACAGAAGAATATTGTTCTTTACAAGGGCTGGAGTTGAAGAACTGTTTTGATCCATGTTTTCTGCAAAATGACTTGCCACCAGTTGCAAATTCTGTCCAGATTTCGTCCCACCATCTTCATTGGCATTGTCAATTGCAGCAAATTGATTTGAAAATAACTGCTCAACCTTGTGCATCTTGTTCTTGTTGGGAGTGTTATTTTTGCTGGTTGACTGATTGACAGTTGTCCAAACTTTATCTGTTGCCTGACCATTTGGTATTTTTTGTACTTGCACCAAATTGGTAAACCCTTCATTTTTTTTTCATCTCATCTTGCTTTACAGTAGTCCTCACCTGCGAATGACTAACACCATCCATAGGCTGCCCAGCTTCAATTGGTATAGCAGCAGCTGTAGTCAGATTATCAACAATTTGCCCAGGTCCCTGTGTATCAACCACCACACACAAGTGTCCATCTGTTGGTGTTGCTGTATCTTCAAAAATACCAGCATCAGTGTTCCTAATCACTTCACAATTTGAATCAGCTACATTAGTTATACTCATGACCCCTTCACGATTCAAAACCAAAGCAGAAGTAGTGGCTTCTCCAGGTACTGTTCCATTGCAATTCACATGAAATGCTGTCTCACCTACTGATATCCCTTGCTGCTTATCAATTATTGAGGTCTCACCTACAGTTATACCATAATCTGCTCGATGCATTACTTTCTCAAAGTTCACTTTTGTATTAGCTACATCCAGTCCTGTTCCTTTAACAGCTTGTTGCATTTTTTTAGCATCCAACAATTGCCTAAGATCACCTTGAAACTTCTCTACAGATGTTTGATCACCACGATCCTCGACTGCCCTGTTCCCTACAGATTCTTGATTCTTGGACACAATCAAGCGACATGTATGCTCATTATGACCTTGACGTCTACAACATGTACAATATAAAGGTAAGTTGTCATACACGATCTCTTGGGCTGCTTCTATTATTTTTCCAGTACTTTCATCCACATATTGCAAAGTTGCTCTCTTTGGATGCTTGGCTAAAAGATCAAGGATAATTTTGCTATGTTGCTCGGACTCTCCAAAAGTGTGGCCGCATCCGTGTCGGATCCTCCAAAAATGCACTAAATTTGGAGGATCCGACATGCACCCAACAATACTTTTGAATAGTCCGAGTAACAGTAATTTTGACCCTAGCAGTGCTAGGTCTCGTTTTGGACTGCGTTGCCTTATCTACAGCAATGGGCTGCCCAGCAGCAGCTGCTATCGACAACAAAGCTTTTCTTGCAAAGAGTTCAGGCGACAAGTTTGGCAAAGAAATCCAAACTGCTGCCATAGATGTTTCTTCTCTAGGATTAAATCCAACAGTCCATGGAAAAATTCGAAACTGATGTTCTTCTCCATTATAAGGTAAATAATTTACAGATCTAGATAATGACATAACGAAATCTTCATACTGATCAAAACGCAACAACATTTGCCTACGCGCAAGTTGTCCTACCAAACAATTACCTTTAATAAGAAGTTGCTTGGGCAGTAGCCTTCTCCACACATTCAGATCTGGAGTATCTTGACTAATTTTCACGACAATAGCCTGATGTAATCCTTCTTCCATGGCAAATTCTGCTCGTTCCTCCATTGTGAACTGTATCGTTGGAGTTCCATGAACAATCTCGATTGGTTTAAGCTTTGTTTTTGTTAAATTTTGAGTAGTATGACTGGGAACTAGTTTTGTAGCATAAGAATTAGGAGTTGTAATTGGCTCTCCCACAGCCATAGGCTGGGGAGAGCTGATAGCGTTCATCAACACCTGCTCAAACGTCCATGAACAAGACAGTTTCAGCGGTCTTTGTTTGAAAATTCGCGGTACTGTTCACTGCTACAGTAACTGACGCACCAATTTGCAGATTTGTAGCAATTGGCTATAGATTTGAGAATGAAACTAATTGGGAATTGTTCCTTTAATATTTTGGAATGGTGGAAGAACAAAGAAAAATACTTTCCGGTTCTTTCAAGGATGGCCCGAGATATTTTAACTATTCAAGCTTCAACAGTGGCATCGGAGAGCACTTTTAGTCAAGCAAGACTTCAACTCGGTGATTATAGAGCGTCTATGAGGGAGAGCTTGGAAAAATCAGTACTTTTCAGAGATTGGATCCGTTCGGAAAGAAGAAATTTTAGACTTGCTGAATCACAACCAGAGGTAGACGAAGCTTATGAAGAAATGCTAGCTGAACTTGCGGAGGATTCTGCTTCGCCCAGAAGCGGTGATGACCAAGCTTCTTTTCTGCCACCACCAACGGAAATTCCTCCGGACCTTAATGGATTTATGAAGTTTGTAAGAGATACCATGTAACTTGTATGAACAAATATTAGTATGTACTATGTAACTTGTATTTTGGCACATCTTGATTAGCTTCTTTTCCTTTCTTAATAGTGGTATTAGCACCTTGTTGTGCTCATTCCAAAGGGGGGAGGAAGACTAAGAAAGATATTGCCATGTTTTTAATTGCTATAATAAAATTATAATGCATTGCTTTGAATATCTCTTTACAATATTTGTCTTTAAATTTGAATTAAAAAATTTAGGTCACAATTTTATATTATAATTTACAAGGAATTGCCTTAGATATTTTTATTACCATCTTTTTTTCTCTAACTTCTATAAAAAATTTAAAAAAAAGTATCCATGGGACCCACTTAGGCCCGGAACCGGCCCACTTAGCCCGGGACCATTAGTTCGTGGGCCCGGTCCCAGTCCGGTTCCTACAAAAAGCCCACCAGGACCGGGACCACGAGGCCCATTTAAATTGGGACCGGCCCAGGACCGGGACCGTGAGAACCGGCCCACACGCCACCCTTAGTTTTTTCACTTGGCTAGCTGTGAGGGCGGTGATCTTGACAGCAGAGAATATGAGGAAGAGGAAGATTAATTGTGTCAGTTAGTGCTTCATGCACAAAAACTCAAGAGAAATGCAAGTCATCTCACTTTACATTGTCAGATCGCGTCCTATTTGTGGTGGGAAACCCTGAGAAAGTTCGAACTCCGGTGAGTTATGCCAAGCATGATGAAAGAAGACGGAAGAGAAGAAGCAGGCAATGAGATATGGCTTCTCTAGCGTCTATGTGGATCGTATGGAGAGAGACAAATAGGAGAGCTTTTGACGGAGTAGAAAAGGATTTTGCACACTTGAAGGTTAGAGTCTTATTCCTCATTTCTATGCTCCTATATGCATAGAAGATTGAGTGTCTTTTGAAGAAAAACACATCTTTTTGTAAGATTTTCTACGTTTTAATATAATTCTTGTATGTGGGTGTGTTTTTTGCCCTCTTTTAATAAAATTTATTACTTTATCAAAAAATATAAAGAAGTTTCTTGGTAAGAGAAAAATTTAAGCCAAAATCGTAATCACAAATTTGAGCCAAAATAGTAATCACAACCTCGGGAGTACGTTATCAGCTTTTGACCATCACATGTGTTTATGGGCATTGGGAAATTCCAAACTTAGAAAATCAAAAACAGACCAAGCACTTACCAGGGGCTCTTTTTTATCATGTCCTTGTCAACGCAACTCTTGGGAATAAGAGAACCATTTGCATTAACAGAAAGTCTTGTTAACTTGTTTCTGTAGAACAAAAGATCATGAACTTCTTAGCACTGAACATCTTAGACATACAAAACGGTAGAATGAAACATTAACATATCTTTCAAAGCATCACATTCTTATTTGAACAAGATCAGAAAAGACATAAAAACAACTTTTTCCCCATTCAACAAAGTATAGGACTTTCTATGACCACATTCCACTAATGGTGGAGGTCTCTAGTAGGGCTGACTATGGGGGGCGGTATTACCCGTAACCGATCTGGTCCACACCGTTACAGGTCCGTCCTGGTCCGACCGGGAGGGGTAGGGGTAAGAGATTAGGGCTAAGGGGAAGGGGAAGGGGAGTGGGAGGGAACCGGATAAAGTACCCTTAGAACTGGTCCAGTTGGTAACGAACCAGTACATTAACGCTTTTATTTTTTTAAATCTAGCCGCTTTTTGATCGTTAGCCAACGGTTATTTTTTTAAAAATAGCTGTTGGCAATAGCCAAAAATGGACATTTTTGCCTCTCTACCCGCTAACACCCATCGGAAACAGCTTCTCTGCCCTTCCAGGGTAAGGGTAAGGTTGCTTACATCTTACCCTCCCAGACCCACTTGTGGAAAATCACTAGGTTTATTATTGTTGTTGTTACCCGCCAACACCCTCTACCCCATAAATTATGTTTTTAACCTCTAAGTTTGTTAAATTACACTTAAGCCCTATTTTAAAACTATAAATACCTCATTTCATTCTTTCATTTTCACACAAAACTCTCCTATCTCTCTAATTCTCTATCTCTCTCTCTAATTGCAATTAATGTTCTAGCACTCTATTCTTTTGCTATAATTTTTCAAGCATCAACATCAATTATACGGCAGTGTATTTTTCCTTAGCACTACACTACTAGTCGGAGTGATTTTCTTCCATCCACATCAATTATAAGTCGACATTTACATTGGCGTTTAGTGCACTCGTTCCAACTTTTATTAATTTTCACATTTATTTTTGTTATACCTGTGTTACTATTTGTTGTTATTTTAATTATTTAGTATTACAAATGGCTCCTAAACTGGTAAAAAAGATATATAATAAATTGACAAAGGGTATTGCTAGTTCTAGTAATCCTAATCCTATTGATGACTTCACTCACGTAGATGAAACACCTTTCTATCATGATGTTAGTATTAATTATCAATTACTAGATCACGAATCACTACAAGAACAATATGTTGATCATGAAAATTTGAGGATGAAGGAGAAGAGAATGATAACTTATAGATGAAACACCCACTAGCCAGGTTCCGACAGCTCCAACTCAAAGTCAATCTCAGTTTGGAGTTGATGTTCCATTACCTCCCACTAGACAACCAGTTGAACGTAAAAATGATCAATTTTTTGACAATGATTTACGCAGGATAAGGTTAATGAAAAAGCTATGTGTAAAATTTGTCAACAACGGTTATCTTTGAAAAATAAATCTGATCATGGCGGGACGGGGAATTTAAAGAAGCATATGAAAATTCATCACAAAGTTGTTTGGCTTGTAGAGAGTGGGTCCCCATTCTGAAACAAATCCATCCCAATCCGAGCATGGTTCTCATACTATACAACCACAAATCAACCATATGACGGGAGGTCTTCTCCTTATGACCCAAAAAAGGACTGGAAAAATATAGCAAAAATGGTTGTTGTAGGGGATTTGCCTTTTACTTTTCCATCATCTGATTGGTTTATTCATTACATACAAGAAACATATAATCATGTTTTTCATGGTTTTCCTCGAGCAACTGTTGAAATGATGTTTTTAAATTTCAACATGAATATCAAAAATATTTACGGTATTTATTTTTCCACTTAGACGGTAAAGTTTCTATCATTTCAGACATAGGGCGTAGTGTCAATGGTTATGGTTACTTAACAGTTATATGCCATTGGATAGATAACAACTGAGCTATACAAAAATGTATTATTGGTTATAGATTGTTGATGGCCGACACACTGGCATTTTTATTTCTAAACAAATTTAAAAAAATTATGATTTTTATGGACTTTCTAACAAAATTATTCTATTACTTTAGATAATGCTTCTAGTAACAATTCAGCTATATGAGTTTTGAAAACTAGATTAGCTCCACCTTGTTCCGAAATTATTCCATATTAGATGTACATGTCATATTTATAATTTAGTTGTTCAAGATGGACTTCTTTTGTTTGGCACTACTCTTGACAAAATCCGGTTTGCAGTTGGCTATATTTTCCGCTCTCAAATATCTGCTAGATATAGAAAATTTAAGATACATTGTGGTGCTTGCAAATTACCCTTTAGAAAAATTCCTAAAGAAGTTCCAACTAGATGGAATTCAGTATATGATATGTTGTCTATTGCTTACAGATATTGATTGTCGATTACCAACATGTTTAATGCACATGTTTCTTTTGTTCAAGATATGATAATAGATGATGATTAGGATACCGCTTTTCATCTTATTCAATTTTTGGAGAAAAAAAAAATATGTGCTACTAAAGAATTTTCTGGAGTATATTATCTAACTATTTATAGCATGTTAATTTATATAGTTGGAATTTCAATGTTATTTTATGAATATAAATTAAAAAAAGAATATAAAGGTGTTCAAATAACAACAACAAACCCAGTATGATCCCAACAGGTGAGGTTTGGAGAGGGTAGTCTGTACGCAGACCTTACCCCTACCTAATACAGGTAGAGAGGTTGTTTCCAATAGACCCTCGGCTCAGGAAGGGTAAGAAGAAGAGGAAAGCAAGGAAGGAAGAAAGAAGGAAGCGAAAAGAAAAAGGGAGAGATAAATGATAAGTAGTACCAAATAATAGCAACAGGGAATACAATACCTGAGATGAACAAAACCACATAACGTAAAAATTTAAGAATATGAAGGGACATGCATGCTACTAAGACAATCGGTGAACAACTAAAAACTACACACTAACCTTCTACCTTAATCCTCGACCTCCACACCCTCCTCTCAAGGGTCATGTCCTCAGTGAGCTGAAGCAGCGTCATGTCCTATTTAATCACCTCCCCAGTACTTCTTAAGTCTTGGCGGCACATTCTTATCACATAAAACACCGGAAGCGAGCCTCCACTTCATCCATCCCGCTTCGATGCGATGTACGACATCTTCATCAATCTCCCCATTACCCTGGATAAGAGACCCGAGATACTTAAAACTCGCTCTCTTGGGGATAACTTGAGCATTAAGTATTACCTCTACGTCTGCTTCATGGGTCCCGTCATTAAATCTGCACTTCAAGTATTTTGTCTTGGCTCTACTCAATTTGAAACCTTTAGACTCCAAGGTCTGTCTCCAAACCTCCAACCTCGCGTTAACTCGGCTTCGCGTCTCGTCAATCAGCACTATATCATCGGCAAATAGCATGCATCAAGGCACCTCCCGTTGGATGTGTCGCGATAGTACATCCATCGCCAAGGCAAATAAAAATGGGCTAAGAGCCGATCCCTGGTGCAACCCCATCATCACAGGGAAATGCTCCGAGTCACCACCCACAGTCCTCACCCGAGTCTTAGCATCATCATACATATCCTTAATCACCCTAATGTACGCCGCTGCTAGGCTCTAAACACCTCCACAGGACCTTCCTCAGGACTTTATTGTACGCTTTCTCAAGGTCAATAAACACCATATGCAAGTCCTTCTTCCTCTCCCTGTACTGCTCCACTAATCTCCTTAACAGATGAATCGCTTCCGTAGTCGAACGCCCTGGCATGAATCCAAACTGATTCTCGGAAATAGACACGCACCTCCTCACCCTGGCCTCCACCACCCTCTCCCAAACCTTTATAGTGTGACTCAACAGCTTGATACCCCTATAATTGTTGCAATTTTGGATATCACCCTTGTTCTTGTAAAGCGGAACCATCGTACTCCACCTCCATTCTTCGAGCATCTTTTTCGTCTTAAAAATAACATTAAACAGCCTAGTGAGCCACTCCAAACCTGCTCGCCCCACGCTCTTCCAGAATTCCACCGGGATTTCGTCTGGCCCCGTCGCTCTGCCCCTACACATCTTACGCATCGCCCCTTCCACCTCCTCTACTGTAATCCGCCTATAGTACCCAAAATCCCTCCGACTCTCGGAGTGCTCCAACTCACCCAGCACAATGCATCTATCCCCCTCCTCGTTCAACAGTTTATGGAAGTATGTCTGCCATCTTCTCCTAATAAGTGCCTCGTCCATCAATACTTTGTCATCCTCGTCCTTGATGCACTTGACTTGGTCTAAGTCGCGGGCTTTCTTCTCCCTCACATTGGCCAACCGGTACAACTTCTTGTCCTCGCCTTTGCTCCCGAGCTCCCCGTACAAACGAGCAAACGCCGCGTTCTTAGCCGTCGTAACTGCTAACTTCGCCTCTTTTTTTGCCTTTCTGTAACACTCCCGATAAGTCCTTTTTTCCTCCTCGTTTGTACTCCCCACTAGCTTCAAATAAGCAGCTTTCTTAGCTTCCACTTTACCTTGAACCTCTTCATTCCACCACCAGTCCCCTTTATGACCCCAGGAGAGCCCTTCGTTACCTCTAAGACCTCTCTAGCAGCTACCCTAATTCAATTCGCAGTTGTGAACCACATACTAGACGCGTCCCCCCTACTCATCCAGGCCCTCGTAGCCAACAACTTATCCCCCAACTCCTGAGCTTTGTCCTTGGTCAGGTTACCCCACTTGATCTTAGGTTGCCTGCACCCCACCCTCTTCCTCCTACTCCTCTTGATCTCCAGGTCCATAACTAGGAGCCTATGTAGGGTCGTGAGGTGCTCACTTGGGATGACCTTGCAGCACTAATGTTAGGTTAGAAACCCGTATTTTAGCCATAGTATTACATGCCAATGACTGCATTTTTTACGTGCGTTTGAGTTCAAATGATAGTGAATTGCACTTAGTACGTGTTTTATGCTTTGCAGGAAGTGATCCTGAGTTCAAAAGTTAATTTGGAGCTAAATTGATCAATTTAGAGCTTTGAAGTCTGAGTAAAAGCCCAATACATTAAGTCGGGATCGTGTTCGGAGGTCGTGTACAAAGTCCGGATGTTAAAAGAGGACGAAATAAGTTCACTCTGAGAAAATTACACTGCCACGCCGCAAGGCGCGGCGCAACAGTGTAAAATGCTGCCTGATGCGAAAAGTTGAGGTTGCTGATAAAATACACTAACGCGCCGCATTCCTAGTTCGCGCAAGAAAGGTTTTTTTAGTCTGAGCCCAACCCTACTTGGTATAAATACATGTAAAAACGCTATTTTGAGGAGGTTGGACATACTTTTGACATATTTTAGACCTAAGGAGGCAGAGACACAATAGAAGCAAGGCGGGGAATTCTTCTACGAGTTTTTCCTTCCTCTTCCTATTTTCATTGTTGGTTATGACTTTTAGTATTGTAGTTTTACATACTATTATGAATAGCTAATTTGTTATCTAGGGTTTTGATGGAATCTTTTGTAGGATAAATTCTTGTTATATTTTTATATAATTGAGTCGTAGTATAATCTCATTTTTGTTCAACTACATTCTTGTTGTAGTTAATTGATAGGATCCTCAATTAGTTGTGCCTATTTAGTATGCATAACTCGGGAGAGAGTGCATATTTAGGTAGTTGTTGAACAACAACACTCCTAGAGTATATGAGGGATCAATAACTGAGGGTTTAAAGGCGGGATTAGGGATAACGAAGCCTTGGGTGCGATCTGAAGTGAGCTGTATTAAAAGCCAGCTAGCGTAGCTCGGGAGAGTGCGTCTAGTAAATTGTCGTGATTACTCGGGAGAGATTTACGGTAATAAAAGTGCTCATGATCGGTAGAGAATACTTAGGCGAAATTATAGAAGACATAGCGGGAAGGATTCCGATAATTGGGGAAATATAACTCTAGACCTCCTTAATCTTGTCTCTAACCCTTAGTATCTTTAGTTGTTAATTTACTATTTTAATTTGTTAGTTAATTAGTTAAACACAAAAATCTAAATATCTATAAGTTAGGAATTGTTCAAGTTTGTCTTCTTGGTGATAGTGAACATATGTAGCTAAACCTTAGTTCTCTGTGGGATTCGACTCCGGACTTGTAAACCGGATTATATTTGCAACAACCGCTTAGTCCTTTTTATAAGGCATAGTTGGGCGTGATCATGCACAAACCTTTATCGCATTTCCTGCAGAGAAGATAATCAATCTGAGTCTTGCCTATTGAATTCTGGAAAGTGACCAGGTGTTCTTCCCTCTTCGAAAAACTCGAGTTAGCTATAACCAAATCAAAAGCTCTAGCAAAATCCAACAGTGAATTCCCTCCCTCATTCCTATCCCCAAAACCGAACCCGCCATGCACATCATCATAACCTCTAGCACTAGCCCCAATATGGCCATTGAAATCTTCGCCAATGAACAGTTTCTCTATGTGCGGAATACTACGCACCATCTCGTCCAAATCCTCCCAGAATTGCTTTTTGGCCTCTTGGTCCAAACCTACCTGAGGAGCGTATGCACTAATCACGTTTACAGTAAACCCACCAACTACCAGCTTGATACTCATCAACCTATCATTTACCCTCCTAACCTCGACCACGAGCTCCCTAAGGTCCCTGTCAACTAAAATACCTACCCCATTCTTACCCCCAGTGCTTCCTGAGTACTATAGTTTAAACCCTCCTACATCTCGCGCCCTAGTACCCTTCCATCTAGTCTCTTGAACACACGCTATGTTGATTTTCCTCTTCTGAAGAATCTTACCTAACTCTATAGACTTCCCCGTCAACGTCCCAACGTTCCAAGACCTAACTCTCAGCCTAGAGGCTTTCTTACCCCCCTTCCCACCCCTGGACCCCACCCCAGCCCCATCCGAGGACATGACCTCACTCTCACATCGTTCACTACCGCCACTATAAGCAAAAGGTATTAGGTAAACACTACCACTAAGAACAAGTAGCGGGAACAAAGGACTACAAGCTACGAACCCGAGAGCTAAAAACAACTCAAAGGCACTACTACGAGAACAGTAACACGAGCAGGCACTAGAACAATGAAGCTACCACGTCTAAGAAACTACACCTATGCAAACACAGAATTAAAATGGATAGATGAAACCTTAAGCTTAAAACACTAATAGATAAGATAGAAAAAGCAATCAATGAAAAAATAAAATAAAGTAACGGGAACTATAATCTCAACTAAAGGTCAGACAAACAGGTGAGAAATAAAACAAGAATAAAATACAATACAAGAAAATAGGTGTAGAAATACAATACAATAGCTAAAGGGGCTATAATCTACAACTAAAGGTCACAACGAAAATATGCAATAAAGATCCAAAATAAAAGATTCAAAAGAAAGATGTTAACAGGTAGATAACAGTATAAACAAGTAGGCAAAGCTATCATTAATGCAATTAATTTGACAATACTAGGGCAAATACTAATTAAAGATTCAAGAACAAACTATTAGAATATCAAAACAATAGAGGAACAATAGAACCTGGATAGCAAACGAACAAGGGGAAGCAATAATGGCGGCTTTAGAGAGAACTCGAATTGAAATCTTCCCAATTGATGTTTTGACCGAGGAATCAAGAATGAAATGTTGATCGTCCCGAAATCAGCAACCGTACGTAATCGGATTGATTCAACAAAAAATGAGACTGAAACCCGATGTATTGAAGACGATCGAAGAATTCCCGGCGACGATCACCAAGACTTTACGCGGCAGAGTTTGCACTGAAAGTTCACCGGAGTTTGAACTGAAGTTCAAAGATTGTAACAAGAAAGCAGATCTTTTCAACAATTGTGTTCTTGCAAAGATAATATCTCGATACGAGAAGTAAATTAGGGTTCCGACGAAGCACGAAACTCGTATATAGAAATTGAATTCTTGAAATTTGTAAAAAAAATTACACAATCCTAATTAACCAAGGAGAAAACAAGAATAAAAGAAAGGGAAAATGATGCAAATTGTGAGGATGAAGGAGAAATCGGGAAATGAGAGTACAGTAGTGAAGGGAATATTCCGGTGGCAATTGAAGCGGTTGACGACGGCGGAGAGTTGTACACAGAGAGAAAAAATAAAGATGAATATCTAGTTATACTCAAGGTGTTCAAATAATGGTTGAAAAATTTTAAAAGTATTTTTCCTATTCTTGGTATTTACATCGTTGTATTACACCCTCAAATCAAAATTGTTGGTGCACATAAACTTATTGAAACGATTTACATGACTTAGAAATTGAAGCAACACAAAAATCATCTCTTGCTACTTGTTTGCTCAGCGTTCAACCAAATACTAAAGTTGAAGATAAGGTAAATTGTATTAAACAAAAGGAGAGAACTCCCGTATACAGGAAGTATACCAAAAAGTAAAGAATTTACATCAGAACATGATTCTCTACAAAAGACACCTAATCTTCTATACAAGTAGGGGCTATATGAGTGCACCAAAAAGCGATCAAAGATAAAAGACTACTCTTAAGATGTGAAAAAGAAGACTCAATCTCCTCAAAAGCTCTCCTATTTCTCTCCCTCCAAACTATCCACATGAGAGCTAACGGGGCGAACTTCCACGCCTTTTGCTTTCTTCTTCTACGAAAACCAACCCAGCTATATAGCACTTCCTTTACAATGCTTGTCATCACCCATTGAACACCAAAAAGGTTCAGGATCGCCCATATAGCAGTATCAATAAATCTTGGTGCTCCGCAATCTCCCAATCTTGCATGTTCCTTCTAAATGAGAGGTCTCATACTACCCCCTACATGCTCCTTACGAATCTGTTGAGGCATCATTTCCTTCTAGTTTGAAACTCTGAAGACGTGGGGGAAGGAGACCCTCAGAGTATCCTCTCCACACCACCTATGATTCCAAAAGCTGATTCTCCTTCCATCTCTCACCCTGTAAGAGATGTTGCCACTGAAGGATTCTCAATTCTTCATGATGCTCCTCCACATGTCACACCCGAAAGGTGTTGTGGTTGCCTTGGTCCTCCAACACCCTCCCGTGAAATCGTATTTTTCTACTATGACCTCCCTCCATAGAGCATGCTCTTCTACCCCGAATATCCACAGCCATTTCCCCAACAAAGCTCTATTGAATACCCTAAGATCTTTTACTCCAAGTTCACCCCACTTCTTTGGGGAAATGACTGTCTGCCAATTCACTAGATGATACTTTCTAGTTCCATCCGTTGCATCCCATAGAAAATTCCTTTAAAGCCGCTCCAGTTTTTTTGTGATGCTCACAGGTGCTTGCAACAGGGACAAGTAATAGGTGGGCATACTCCATAAAGTGTTTTTAATGAGCACTTCCTTTCCGCTTTTTGACAAGTACCGTTTCTGCTAGCCTGCTAATCTTTTTTCAACCCTTTCGATCACTGGATTTCAAACCGTAGTATCCTTATGCGTAGCGCCCAATGGGAGACCCAGGTAAGTGGTAAGTAGTGGGAAGGGAGCCCACCTTACATCTGAGAACATAAGACAAAGCATCAATGTTAGCAACCTCACCCACCGGGAAAATCTCACACTTGCCGAGGTTGATTTTGAGACCTGATACTATCTGAAACCACTGCAGGACCTGCTTCAGGTAGGTCAATTGATCCATATTGGCATCACAGAAAACCAAGGTGTCATCCGCAAAAAGCAAATGAGAGACTCTTCAGGCACTGGGCACCTCGATCGAAGCTGAGAATCCTCTCAAGAAACCTCCGCCCGCCGCTCGATCCATAATTTTACTCAAAGCATCCATCACTAGAATGAATAGCATGGGGGATAGGGGGGTCTCCTTACCTGAGCACGGGCTACCGTTTTATTCAGAGATTAGATTAAAGCGAGAGAAGAAACTTTGCCTTTTCAGAAATAATTCAAGAAGATGACAATATCTATAATATAATACTATTTACCGGAGACGGCAGGGGCGCAGAAGAACAAATGTTACCAATTCAAAGCGAAAAACCACGAAAAGTTATTGAAAAATTACGTAAATCGTTCAAAAGAAATATGTAATTTTATTTTTTACAAGTATTGAAATACAAATAAATACTTGTAACTGGTATTAGAAATATAATGTCACACTGCATTAAATAAAATAAAAGACACTTCATAGCCTTGAATTTTTTCCATCCCTTAAAGTTTATGTGTATTTAAATATAGCAATTTTTTATATTTTAGTTTAAAAATACCCCTAATTACCCTTACAGTCCCCTTAAGTATCCCCCCACCCCTCACCTCCCTCCTCCGCATGACTGGTAGTGGTAGCGGTATGGTACCCCCAAAAAATTCTCTTACCTTGTACCCTTAATTCCCCTTAGCCTCAGTCCCCTTAAGGAACCCCCTTCCCCCGGTACCGCCCCCTTACCCAATCCCTTTAAGTACATAGAACCCTCTTCGGGAGATGAACCAGGACTTGATAGCCTTCCATTATAAACTTCAAAAGTATTTTGCTTTGAAAAACTCCTTCAGTTATCGGCCACCCTTTACTCCTCAATAACATACTCCAAAATTTTTAACTTGAATACAAGTTTCTTTGACAAATCATTAATCTGTTAGAGAGTATTGATTGTCGTGTCACCTAAAAACCTGGCATGTTAGCACTAACTTAATTATCCCAAACACTTTGTGTAATATGTACATCACAGATGCATTTGGGGCTAAACTTCTGTAGCTAAATTGTAGTTTCAATGACACAAAGCCAATCATAAGGAAGCACAGGTGTTGGAACTTGGAACACTTCTTGAAGGTCAATGTTAACTTGTATTTTTTATGCAATTATTTAACATACTATCTTCAACATCAGGGTAACCATATATACAAGCAAAATTTCTCCACCATATTGACATTTAGACTAATTTTCTTAAATATTATTAATTATTAAGTATTAAACATTGATTATAGCACTTTGACATATAAATTAGTTATTAAACACCATAATAAACTTGGAGGAAACTAGTTATCCTATAGGATATTACTATTGTGAAGATACAGTCGAAAGCAATACCAAACCCTGACTCTACCTTGTGATAACTATTAAGACTCTTTGAGCACGAGTTGAATTCTTTCAATATAAGAACAGTCTCAGCCCAAAGTACGAAGATTAGAGAAAATAATGACTCTAATGCAGGTCACTGGTCTAGATTAATCTATTAAAACTAGCGAATACAAAAAAAAAAACATGAAATCCAGTTCCCAGATTATGAAGCATTAAGCTAAGGTGTCACTTGATTCAAGTATTTTCTATGCAAGGATTATCATAAAGGGATAGTTATAGGGCAGCCTGGTGCACAAAGCATCCCGCGTTCACGCAGGGTCCGGGGAAGGGCCGCACCCCAAGGGAGTGTGATGTAGGCAGTCTGCCTTGATGCAAGCATCAGTAGCTGATTCCACGGCTCGAACCCGTGACATATCGGTCCCACGGAGACAACTTGACAATTGCTCCCAGACTCCAATAAAGGGAGAGTTATACCATAATAACGAAAGAATTGTTATTCAGTGAATAATAATGTAGGGATTATTATACGATGAATAATAGTACAAGAATAGTCATGTAGGGATTGCCTACTTTAACAGCATTTTGTATTTACATAATATTATTTTTGTTCACATTTTACATCCCCTGGAACAATATATAGATGTTTGCATAAGTTATATTAGGACTAATAATTTAATACCAAAAAGAAAAGGTTGCATTAGCTATTGCAGAGTTGTATACCGAAAATCAAATGTATTAATAGTTATGTAGTGATTATATATAAAATGTAGCGTTTTATGTTGCAAAGCGAATGTTGTATTAGTTATACGTAAAATTATGTCGAGTTTATATTTCCTTATGAAGCCAACTATATGGCTATAGCGGCATTCTTTCTTCCTGGTTTAGGTTTGCTCACTTGCATGTCTTATGAATGTGAAATAGTCTATAACCATAATCTAATGAGTCAAGTCAAATACTGAATACTACTCCCTCTGTTTCAAATTAGATAACACACTTTACTTATTAGTCTGTTCCAAAAAGAATGACATATATCTACACTGGAAATAATTTAACTTTAAACTCTTCATTTTACCCTTTTTACCCTTAATGAGAAGCTTTTATAACCACACAAATGTCATGGCCCCACAAAGCTTTTACCCCTTAAGCTTTTAAGACCACAAGTTTCAAAAAATAAAAAATTCTTAAACTCCGTGCCGAGTCAAACTACCTCGTCTAAATTGAAACGGAGGGAGTACTAGATATTTGGCTGAACGGTGTTCAACTGCAACTCAACCAGAAACCAATTCCATAAATTAAGTTTCTCAATTTTTATCTTTTTTGAAAGCACTTAAGCAGAAACCAGTTCTGTCTAATGTAACTAAAAGCATGATAGTGCAGCTCTTTTCACCCTTTTTCTTTTGTGGGACTCGTAGCAGGGCTTCTAATCTGGGATTTAGCTCCTCTTGTTGCAGCTCAGTGTCTCATTTCCACAATGTTTACTTAAGTAGAGGTGAACAAGGAGACTCCCTGTACCACCTGCCCACCCACCCAAAAAGAAATGAAAAAATATGAGCAGAACACTTTCCTTCCGAGAACAACATACTAAAGAAGAGGTTGGTCTTTCCTAATTAGTAAAAGTATAGTAGACAAAAGATAGTACTACAAGGACTCACAAATTCACATTTCAGTTTGGTATTTCACTCTAAACTAGCCCAAATTTTATGGTCAAATTACTAACAAGCCTAACAAATTGATATTATATAGATGTTCGCATATATTGGATCCACTGCATTGTCCAAGAATTCAAGTTCACTGAGATATGACTTTGACATACCTAAACTGACAAGAAGCTAAGCTGTAAGTCAGCCCAGCTACATGTTCAGCTAATTCAGCTTCGTCAACACAATGTCTTGAATGCACCTTAACGAAATTAATTGTTAACTTGGACAGAACCTGCCCAAAAAGAAAAGGAGGAACTCAACACCCAAGGAATACCACCAGAATTTCAAGCTTACATGAATCAGACAATTAAAAATTTCCAGTAATTACTAGAACAAGTGTTGCAACAACCTCCTCTATAGGTGGCCGTTTCCAACCAATATGATTGGCAGGGTCCTTGTATTGACCTTGTTCCCTATCATCAATAGCAGTAACAATTATCAGTCATTAAACAAGTATCCCAGTTTGTCACAGATGATTATGGATGATAGATATGAAATTCCTTCATAGTAGCTCTTAAGCATACAACAACAAACCCAGTGTAACCCCACAAGTGGGGTTTGGAGAGGGTAGTGTGTACGCAGCCTTACCCCTACCTTGAGAAGGTAGAGAGGTTGTTTCCGGTAGACCCTCGGCTCAAGAAATAGTAGCTCTTGAACATGATAAGTTGAAATGCATGATGGCAGATGATCAAAATTTCACTAAAAGCATTAGCATATGAAAAGGTTACACTACAGTTCAAATGACTACTTCATCTCAGCACTTTCAAACTGAATCAAAGCTTTAGATGCTCGTTGAATTAGGTGAATTGCGTGTGCCTCTCTAAAAGCTTCAGCTATTAGAGAGGAGAGAAAACACGTTTATTTACTTACATTAGGTCTGCACACTCACCCTCACATGCGAGCTTGAATCTTTTCTTGAACCAGACACATGAAAATTCTATTTGATAATGGGTGATACTCGAAACCAAGACCTTTGTCTGCTGCAATACCATGTTGAGTTGTGTGACCACCTCTCTAAAAATTTAAATTGGACACATTAATTTGCTTATATGAGGTCTGCGACGAAATTATTCGAACCATGGATCGTACCATTGTGGTACCTTTTGCAGGAATACATTTGGTAGTACCTTTAACCACTGCCTCAATGTGCATCAAATGGAGCATGTTCAAGAAACATTAATCTAGCAAGCATGCCTTCTCTAAGTCATCCAAAATGATTGGTTGCATGCATCAGGTGAACTATGAGACATCTCCAAAGATGTTGATGCACATTTTTATGTAGGAGTTTATTGCACGTTCAGCTATATTTCAGGTATTATTTTAGTTCAGACACTTAAGATACAAATATAAAGAACTTGCGGCAAAAAGAAAAGCAGATTTTTCAACGTTTGTGCAGGGCTTTATCTCTCTGTCTCGTCTCTTCTCTTCTCTTTGTTAGCAAATTGTTTGCCTCTTAGAACACAAGTCTGAACCAAGGAAAACTAACAAGCTTAGAATTGAAAAAGAGTTGGAATAAAGGACAAAAACAAGTATTGTCAACCTTTTGTTGATGTATGCCATAAGCTTGTTTGTGAGGTAACAGACTGTATGAAGAGGATAAAGGCGCTGAACACGGGAAATATGACTCATCAATGATTCGCTATTCACGAGGTCGCAAAACTCCTCGGCCTCACATATGATTAATATATATGGAACTTTGATAACTTCTGATGAAATCTGCGCAGAGTAAGAGTCTAATGACATCAAAAAATTGCAAAGGCTAGAATTAGATAGAAACAATGCAAAAACTTTGAAACTGTAGCAGCAGAAGCATACAATTGCCATCATACACGACAGATGGAAAGCTCAAAAGAATGAAATAAGAGACTAGCAAGACAAACTAAGCTCTTTCTAACCCCAATGGACATCCGACGTTATTCTTGGGATGTAAGTGTTACTCTCTTCGTTTAGATTCAAAAAAGTTGGGGGGGTGAAGAAATGAGTATAGTGGGCCGAAACACACAAATGTGAATGTGATGAAACATTAAACAAAGGGGAATTTGTGGGAGGGAGAGCATCTGCAGCAACTCTTAAGGAGAAACAGAAGAAAGAAAAAGGAGAATTGGGAGAAAACTGTAGGCTGGCCAGCAAATTGGTGCCACCAAAACCCTCCAGCCGCATTAATTCCACAAGCTGTAATAGGATATCAACACCCATTTGGACTTGAGCCACAGCCACAAAGCTTCAAAATAACAAGGTATTTCATCTTATTTGACATACACACACACAAATGCACACACATCTCTATAGGGGTTTGAGTTAAATTGTAATGTTGGACACAAACATACATGCGCATATATATAAAAGGTTTGGTTAAATTGCAACCAAGAGGTTGTGAGTTTGAGTCTCCCCAAGAGCAAGGTGGGAAGTTCTTGGAGGGAAGGATGCCGGGGGTCTATTTGGAAACAGCCTCTCTACCCCAGAGTAGGGGTAAGGTCTGCGTACACGCTACCCTCCCCAGACCCCACTAAGTGGGATTATACTGGGTTGTTGTTGTTGTTGTTGTTGGTTAAATTGCAATATTAAAACTTGGGTATTATGAGATTTGAGTTGAATTGATGGAGTTTGGTCTCTACAGGAGTGTGTAACCTTAAACATGAAATTTTATTACCAGATAAGGAAAAAGAAATTTGCTTTTGCAAAGATAATCATCATTCAAATGGATATCACATAATTATGTACATATTTGAGCACCAAATACAGTCAGTTGTGAAACTATTATTATTCTACTAAAGCTAAATGTGTACAAAAGTTAAATATTTGACACGTTAAAAAGCAATTATAAAAAGGTGCTTCGAGATGACAGGCTAACTGAAATCTGCCAAGATTCTGAAGAATAAATTACCTTTGATATTTCCTCCGGAACACTTATTGACCACACAATAGACTTTTCAATTGGATTTGATGAAACTCGGAAGGAAAGACCTTTTTCCGCAAGCCTTGATAGCAAATGACCTGACTTGACAACATAACCATGTAAGACAGTTGTAATGCATAATAATGGACAAAGGAGAAAGGGAGAAACAAACAGAAAAACAAAATCTACCTCCGATCGAGCCTAGTTCCACAACTTTGGTGTCAATGTGAGCTACAATAGACTTATGGGCAAACTTTCCCTTTTCCCACTTTTCCTTTTCCTTTTCTCGCTTTTTTATCTCTGCAGCTTCAGCCTTCTGGGCCGCCTTTTGCAATTTCTCTCGCTATATAATGAACACTAGATTATATGCCATAACTAATTAACCTCGTCTAAATAAATAGGTTTTTGTTGGGAAGACTTACCTCTTTCTGCTGCTTCTTTTCTTCATTTAGGCGAAGACGTTCCTCCTTTGACATCCTCGTTTTCCCTGTCACTCCATCTACACTGCTTGTGTTACTTTTCTTGCCTTTGCCGTTGCCTTTACCTCTCGGTCTTGAGATGTCATCGTTTAACTCCAAAATATCACTTTCGTCGTCAGGATGACCATGGTCCTGAAAGCAAACTAGACCGTCAAAATTTACGTAGAGACCAGGCCTTTCGAGAATTTAAAAGAAATTCTAGATAAAAATACAAACATATGTTAAGAACGATGCTTTTGAGCGCATCCTTCAAGCATATCTCTGGATTGAATTATGATCTCAAGATGCGTTCTCCATTTGGCAGAATATGCACCCTATAGTCCTGGATATGAATTTGCTCTTCAGGGTGCATAGATCTCTAATATTAGATTGAAACTCTTCTGTTCTTCTGATCACTTTTAAAAAAAGAAAAGAAACCCTCAGAAGTAACTTTTGAACCTTTTGGATATTTGCAGTATACAGGTAGCTGTATTTAAATGAAATGAGTGGTTCACGAACAAAACTAACTCTCCTAAGTGAAGCTTAACTAGGGGGAAAAAAACCTGTTCATGAAGGACTTCTTCCATATTTTATTCTCTGGAAAAAATAGCACTTAGGCTTTCTGTTTTCCACCTCAGGTCCTCCATGCTCAACAGCCCTAAACCTCCCCCTCACTTTCTTCCTCAATCTCTCCCTCTCACCTCATTCTCGCAGTTACTCTGTTTCCCTCTCAGTCAGCCGTTTTACTGGTGCGGCAAAATTATTGTACTCCAAGGCTTTAGGTATTGCGTCCCTTCGACGTGTCCAATGTAAGAAAGCTTTACCTATTCTCTCTCTCTCGCTCGCTCCCCCACCCCCTCCCTCCCTCTCTCTCTCTCTCTCTCCCTCTCTCTTTCTCTCTCCAGTTCAATCTAACCTTCTCGTTGCTGATGTTGTCAACCGACTACTCTTTCCTTCCACAGACTCTTTTCATTTTTGAAATCCCATTTTATTCAATTAAAACTTTATTTTAGTCCGACAAAATGAGATTTGACAGCACAATAAAAAGTAAATTTGACTGAAATTTGGAGGAACTTCGCATTAGAGTTAAAACAGTAAAATCTGTTCTTAATTAAGAATGAGCCCAAACTTTAACTTGAGAAACGATAGAAAAGCAGTTTACGCTCTGGCAATAAGCAAATAGAGCTGAAATTGAATATCCACAACTATGTCTCGCTCCCTTATTCATGTTCCAATTTACAGGCAGTATATGGTTCCCACACACACACACACCCAAAATATTCCTAGGCCTGAAGCAAATTATGGGGTATCTTTATTAGCTTATAAAGTTGAACAAATGTCCAATCAACTTAATTTCCAGTGATATATTTAGTAGTTAGAGTACCAGAAGCCCTTTAAAGTTAATCGAGCATGTGCTTTTCTTTTTATTCTCTTCTTCCTTCGTGCTACCCACGCAAAAATCTTACAATCTTCTTTGAATGATGCACGTTCCAAGGAATGGTCCAACCATAATTCAATCTCCCATTGAAAGCTGGCCTTTCATTTTGAGGGGCACACATGGACAAAATGCGGGGAGCTGCAGAAGGGGGATGTTTTTATTCATATTAAGAAGAACAAGGGAATGAAAAATTATTGCTATGCAGAAAAAGCAAATACTGAAAGAAAAACAATAAACTTTAACCAGGGAAACACACCAGAGAAGGACCAGCTTCAATCAAATATCGATGAGAAACATCAACTGCCGTTCGCATAAAATTGTCATTACCTGTTCGTCAGTTTTTCGTCTCAGTTGTATACCATGAATGTTAATTCCAGCATGGAAAAATTACTTCTTTATTTTCTTATTGAAGTGACGATAAGATGCAAAGACATCTGTTGTCACTTAGCCAGCAGATTAGAAAACAGTAGCTTACCATTTGTGGACTTAAAAGGTCTGGAGCTCAATTCTGTCTCCTTTACAATTGCCTTAGTGGAACAAACTTTCTCCTCCTCATTCCAGGAAACAAGCTTGCCACTATCCTCAGATTCATTATCAGACTCCAAACAAATTAGTCCATCAATACCTGAAGAAAAGCTTACATCTCAGAAGAGCCGCACATTCAAGTCAAAGAACTGCATAAGAAAAAACCTTTCATAAAGGCAAATCTATAAAATATATCTTTTCAAACAAAATCTACCAAAATAGTGGTGCAAGCCCTTCTGAGTTATATCAGTCCACCTGTGCAAGGAAAGGTATGGACAAAACCCTGAGGCATAAGAGAATCCTCTGAGGATTGACATTTCTTTTGTTAAGTGTTACTCCCAGAAAATAGGATACCCAATTAGACCAGCAAATGAGAAGAATTCTACAAGTATATGAGAGCTAGGTTGTCGTTTTCCTAACTGTTTCATATAAACTTAATCCATATGCCAATGTGCCCATTTTAGTAAAAACTAAATATGTATTAAGACCAAAATATCCCCTTAATCGTCCTGTTCTTGCACTGGAGGAAAATACATATGAGGTATACACCTGACTAGCTCAAACCATTATGCCTGACCTCGACTCAAGGCACACGCAGAATCTGCCTTGGTGCACAATAACTGAATAGCAACACAACTCATAGGAGCAGTCATTGTGATGCAGCACGAAGAGCAAACCGAACTTCCACTCGTCCATTTATGAAGAAGAATTACAGAAGTCTGCTACTATTAGTTAACATGATATGTGTCCAAAGGAAACAGGTAAACACACTGGGCAAAGAGGTTTGACTCTTTAAGGACAGATTGTGACTGGAATGTGGCACATTTAATTTAAGTCACATTCTGGTGGCAGACCAGAGATACTGTAAATGCATTTCATGTTCTTTTTTTAATATAAGGTAAGTAATTTTATTAATCAATGGGATAAAAACTCCCGTATACAAGAGGTATACCAAAAAGTAGAGGATCTGCAACAAAGCATGACTCTCTATGAAAGATACTCGATCATCTATACAAATTGGAATCTCAAGGATGCACCAAAAAGCAATCAAAGAAAAAAAGCTATTCCTCAAATGTACAAGATCATTTTCATTCCCCTCGAATGCTTTCCTATTTCTTTCCTTCCATATAACCCACATGAGAGCTAGCGGAGCAACCTTCCAAGCCCTATGTCTTTTGATCCTACTTCTGACAGCCTTCTGAGCAACACATTTCTGACAGTACCTGGAATTACCCACTGTGTACCAAAGCAGTTCAGGACCATCCTCCAGAGACCCAAGGCCACCTTGCAATGTATCAGAAGGCGATCAACTACTTCGCCCGAGCATTTGCACCATTTCATGTTCTTTATACAGTTAACTAGTAAAGTTGGAGAAGCAATGTTCCAGAAGGGCCAGGAAATGCTCATTTATATAATAATATGAAAGCTTAAGCCCCAACTTGCCCTTGTAGGCTCCTACTGCCTAGAAGGAAAAGCAACTATAATGCCCATGATACATCAACTAACGCCTAATGGTCAAGCTTCTGGATCGAACGATGATGACAAAACCATCACTATAAAATAATGGAGTAACAGTTATCATCAAATAAAGAATATAAATCAGGAAACTGAGGATGACTGATGTTATAACGTTAACTAATGACAGAAGGACCAAATGATTTAACTGGGATACTAACATAAATTAACTGTTACGTATTACACCTTCTCCAAATTATCATGGAGTATAATTCATTTCCTATGCATTTTAGAGTTTTTGCACAGTTGACCTGCACACAAATCTCTCGTAAAGAACTATATATGAACTCTCCCAATTTTTTTCCCTGACCTTTTCCATATTTCTCTGCATAATACAGCTCCTTTGCTGTAGCTCTTCTGTCGCTTGTAATTTTTGCTATTTCTCAATTTAAATTGCTGGGATTTAGACCATCTCTGACTTTTGCTATGGGAATTAATTATCTTCTTCATAGAAGAAAAGATTTGGTGTCAGATGTTTGCCTCTTGGACACTAATCTAAAACCCAAGAAAAGAAGTCCCTTCATAGTGGTAAATCAGATGTGACAATACTCGGCATTCAATAATAACTTTGAATTAGGCCAATTGAAAACTTACCGCCATCGTTTTGGTGGTCTAAATTTGACGAAGAGCGATTCTGTGAAACAGTAATAGCTTTAGTACATCTGACTATTGGGACACTATATTTTAAAAGCTCCGACGCCGGTGTTTCAGCAACCATGGATGGGGTCAAATCAAGACCTGCAGGAGAAACTATTTTCATCAACACTTGTTTCCCTTCTTCCTTTTTTTTTTTTTTTTAATAAAGGAAGTCTACTATTGAATGCATAAATTCCCAAGCTTCGGATAAATAAGACTCAAAGACACAAATTGCAACAGAAATCTCAGTGATAGAGAAAATCTACAACCAAGCCTTCAGCAATCATTCCGAACCACCCAAAATAAACAAAGGAATGTAGAAGTTGGCATGTAGGTTAACAGAGTACAGCAACAACAACAACAAAAAAAAAAAACAGTGTAATCCCACAAGTGGGGTCTGGAGAGGTAGATAGTACGCAGACCTTACCCCTACAGTGCATGTAGAGAGAGGTTAACAGAGTACAGCATTAGCAGAAATTCAGAATACTTTTCAAGATAACAACCTAAGTCTCCAAAGAGCCATATACAAGAATTAATTAAATTCAGTGACAAGTGTCCGGTATCCTAGAATTTCACATTAATTAATAACCACAAAAGACCCAAAAACCAATAATTTGTCTAATAAGGGATTCACGGTCAACTAAACTTCAAGTGAAATACGGTTCATAATTATAACCAATTCAAAATGGTTTCATAGTGATCACTCAATATGCAAAAGTGCATAACGTATTCAGGGGTGGTGCTACCCTTGTCCAAGGTGAGTCAATTTAGACCCTTTCCTGTGAAATTTAGACTGTGTAGATAGGTAATTCTCTTATATATATATACACACACACACACTACACGTTGAATCCCCTTGCTTTCTTGGTGTGTTTACTTCTTTATATTTTTTGAAATTGAACACATCACAAAAAGAACACAAATTAAACTAAATATCACATGGAATATTACCAAATCCAAAATTGCAGATATTCACATTGTTTTCTAAATAATCACTTAGAGACCAAAAACAAATAAAAGCTTATTTTCAAACCAAAGTGTCCAACATTGTGGTATTTCAGGATAATTGCTTCAATAACAGCTTAAATATCCAATAATTCATAATTCAAGCAACTCAAATTCAAATGAAAAACCGTCAAAAAGTAAAAGAAAAGGAAATATCGAACTCACCGAAAGACTTAGGGTTCAAAATTGAAGAGGAACCAAATGAGCATTTAACAAATGAGACATCGGGTTTGGAAAAATCAGATAATGGGGTATCAGCGACAAATGAAGGAGTGGACTTTGAGGGTTCAAATCGTGTCGGATCATCGTCATCGTCGATGATGAGGACTGGGGGCTTCAATTTAGTATTCGACTCCTCAATTTTTTGCTTCTTCTTGGACGGAATTGCCAGTGGCGTCGATAGATCAACGGTGTCGTTTTGGTTGACGGAGAAATAATCGGCGCTGTTGACAGCGTCGTCGTCGTCGTCGTCGGACAGAA
Source organism: Nicotiana sylvestris (assembly GCF_000393655.2). Taxonomy (NCBI): domain Eukaryota; kingdom Viridiplantae; phylum Streptophyta; class Magnoliopsida; order Solanales; family Solanaceae; genus Nicotiana; species Nicotiana sylvestris. The sequence goes on from NC_091064.1 coordinate 218,695,574, forward strand.
TGTCCACGGCGATCGGCTGAGACATTTTGAGAAGTTAAAGATGCTTCTTTTTCGAAAGCGTCGTTCAGTATTAGGGCGGGAAAGGGAAGGGAAATCGTATAAGAGAAGGCAAATGGATGTGTTTATGGATGAATTATTCTAATTTTATTTCCAGATAGAAAATATTTTTTTTTTCCTGAAACGACGAAATAAATATTATAATTAAGTAGTTGCATTATATATACATGGTGCCTCCGTTGTGGCAAAACACTTGAGTCACGAGTCTTGCTTAATCATATTACAAAAACTATTAGCAGGCGTTTGGACATAGATTTAGTTGAAACTTGAAAAATTAATTTTTGAAGTAGTTTTGAAAAATAATTTTGGAAGTTGAAACTATATTTGGACATGCATTTTATTTGAAAAAATTTAAAATTTTGTGAGTGGGAGAACAAGTTTCACCCAAAATCTACCCTAAACTAGATTTTGGGAACTTGAAAAATAATTTCAGAAATTTTTTAAAAATAGATCATTAATCTATGAACAAACAATGTTTTCAAAAAAGATTTGAAAGAACGTTGCCAAAATGTATGGCCAAACGGGGCCTTAGTGTTCACAAGCTCGGCTAGATTGTTTAGAATATTGGAAGATACTAGCTTAGTAATAGTTGTCCCAGCTTTATCTTCCTAGAGCAGCTTCCAACAAACATTTGGTAGGTGGAGCATTATTGATAGGGGGTATTGCTTGGTTGTTTTGACCCTTCTTTTGCCAAAAAGTGCGCGAGTCTATTCCCTTCACATAAATTGTGTCTGATCATTGGGTTCTCCAGCTACTTCAGTAGCAATCTGCACTCATTAACAAGGTTAGAGTAGTGAGAACAGTTATTATAGGAAAGTAATTGTGGTATTTCAGTAGCATCAGTTTCAATTTCTAAGTTATTAAAATTGTTATTTTTTTCTAGAAGAAGACCATTTTTTAGCGCAATGAGTTCCATGTATATAGGGGTGTAGCCATAAGCGGGCCATTTATAGCCCAAGATCCAATTACTGGATTTATCCCTAAATATTCCAGCGATTCCTCCTTTGTTATAGCAGCTTGTGAAATAGGACCGTTCAAAACCGAACCGAAACTGTTAACCGAATCTAATCGATGGCTTATTGGTTTAATGGTATCGGATTATCGGGGTAATGGATGGGGAACAGATTGAGATTTTATAACTAACGGCTTAATGGTTTGGGGGCGGATTACTCGATTTTCTTATCGGGTAAACCGTTAATCCGTTAAGAATTTTTATATTTACACTTTTACCCCTATGTATATAAAGTACTATTAAAACCCTAAATGGCTAAATCCCTAATTTATATTTCTTAATTCTCAATTGATTACTGAACTAATGTGTTTTTCTGGTTTTACAAATTCAGTTAATATATATATATATGATAGTGCGTAGTCTTGGTATTGATGAAATGGGATGTATGTGTAATTGAGAGTGCCCATAATGTGCATGTGTTATGCATTCTATTAAAAGATTAATTAATTTAAAAATATTGAGAAAAATAGAGAAAAGAAATAAAAGATGTGCATCCCTGAAACATCCAAAACATAAAGAAACTAAACAAGGAATGGACAAAATTGATACAACGCTTTCACAAAGGATCTGAGACAAGTACAAAAGCAATTAATAGAAAGCAGATGTGCTAAAAAATAAATTACACCAGCAATTACTTACTCCATAACCAAAGTGAAAATGACCATTCCGTATTGTATGTTATGAAATTTGACACCTCAAAAGAGAACATGCATGAGCAGCATCAAATAACTTCTTCAAATTTAATTAGTTGCTCTCATAAAGTTACTATCTCCACCGTAGTTTAAAGTATCTTATGTTTGTCGTCTCTTTATTTAATAATCCCTTTGATCAAGAAGCTAATTTTGTTATATGAAAAAGGTAAATCTTGCATGTATTTGGGGTGTGTAAACTATAAAGTGAATGTCATGTGAGAATATAAGGACGAAAGAAATATGTGTTGGTTAATATGTGTATGGCAGTATGTGTAGTCTTAGTATTGATTGAATGATTGTTCAAATTTTTTTATTTGGTTTAGCCGATAAGCCGCCCGATAACCGCCCGATAATTATTAATCCAATACCAATCCGCTCGTTGTCTTATTGGATGGCTAGCAGAATACTACATTTATAATCCAATAACTATTAAACCGAACCGTTAAGTGTAATTATCTGCCCCATCCGCCCGATAAGCACCCCTACTGTGAAAGACCCGCCAATGTTGAGTTTTAGGTTAGTTGACAATGGAGCCCCATTTAACTGTAATTGGTGAAGTGTTTATGTTATTGGTAGGAGATAAAGCGGTGTATTTGTATTCCATACAACAGATCGTCACAAGGTTTAGGGCAAGAAGCTTGCAGAGGTTATTGAAATGGTTATTATTTCTATTAAGCCATAGGTGTCAGATGGCAAAAGGGAAGAATTCACTCCAAGTGACGTTTAGGTGGTCCACATTAATGGTCCACTCTTTGAGCTTCATAAGCCAATGATCTGAGTTGAAATTCGGAGTTTGGTTTTGTGGGCTTACTTCCTCCCCAAAGCCATTGACTATCGGGCATTCGAAGAGAATGTGAGTTAGAGACTCGTTAGCTCCTTTACAAATTGAGCATATAGGGTCGATATTTAAGCCTATGTGATGTAGAAAAGCATTTGTGGGAAGCCGATTATGGGAGCATTGCCATAAGAAGAATTTTATTTTGTTAAGAGTATTTAACTTCCGGATCCACTGAAATTTGTAGTTAATGTTGCTTTGTGAGGAGATGAGTTTATAGGTTGTTTTGGTGGTAAATGAGTCATTTGACGTGAGAGCCCAAATAGGGATATCTTTTGCATCATATAATTTTGATATCTTACTAGAAAGGGTTTTTTGGGTGATGTGAAGAGGGAGATGAAAGGACAGTTTAGATAAATCCCATTGATTATTTTCCCACAAATCTTTGATTTTTAGGATGGAGTCTTGTTGGGTTAGAGGTCCTTGGACAAGAGAGCTGAGTGGTGGGAGATTGAGAATCCAAGCTGATGACCAACAATTAATATTTTCTGGTCCAATTATCCAGGAAAGGCCCTTTGAGCAGTACTTCCATCCCGTTAGGATGTTAGACCAGATGAAGGAATGGAATGTGGGGTTCCTTTTATGACTATATTTACTTATTATAGTAGTGACACATATAGAAGTAGGATTGGTGAAGATGCGCCAAGACATACTGGAGAGTAGAGCTAGGTTTTTGTCTTTTTCTTTTTTATACCTAGACCCCCGTCTCGCTTAGACTGAGTAACAATATCCCAATTAACATAGTGAATTTTCTTTCTGGTTGTTGTAGTACCCCATATGAAGTCATGCTGGATCTTGTCAATTTTTTTAAGGATGAAAGAGGGGAGAAGGATATATTGCATGGAGTGGTTTAGAATGGAATTGAGAGTGTATTTGGCTAATGTAGTTCTACCAGCAATGGATAGAAAGTTTGTTTTCCATCCGGCTAATCTGGAATTCATGTTGTCAATAATGTACTGGAGGTTAGTAGCTTTTGGTTTATGCGGGAAGATTGAGAATCCTAGGTATTTTCCAAAGCTATGACTACTATTAATATTGAGAATATTGGCAAGACGGTTTCAGGTAAAAGAATCGCAGCTTTTTTAGAAGATTATTTTGGATTTACTAAAGTTGATTTTTTGACCCGAAAGTTGGCTAACGAATGCGAACAATGGTTTATGGTCTGGAATGTTTTAACATTTGCATTTGCTGCTAGTGTGAGATTGTTTGCATAAAAGAGGTGAGAGGGAGGTGGCCCTGATTGACTCAGTTGAATGGGGTCCCATTGGCCAATGTTGACCTGGTGGCAAATGTATTTGGAAAGAAGTTCCATACATAGTATGAATAGGTAAGGCGATATTGGATCTCCTTGTCTAATACCTCTTGTTGGGTTAAAAAACTCTGTACTAGAGCCATTTACTAGTATTGCAATTCTGGAAGTGCTGACATGGCTCATGATGAGATTGGTTATACGTGGAGGGAACTTGAAGAAAAGAAGGGCTCGATAGATTAAGGACCATTCTAGTCTATCGAAAGCTTTCTCAAGGTCAATTTTTAAAAGCAGCTTACCCCGTTGGCCCTTCAATTTTTGGAAATGGTTCATGATTTCTTGAATAATGATGGCATTGTCACTGATGCGTCTTCCTTTTAGGAAGCTAGATTGGTAGGGGCTGATAAGCTTATCCAGAAAAGGTTTCACCCGATTGGTAATGATTTTAGTGATTACCTTGTAAATGGTATTATATAGACCTATAGGTCCAAAGTTATTGAGGTTATTAGCATTTGAAAATTTAGGAATTAGGCAAATGAGGGTTGAGCTTAGGTTTTCAGGAATAGTAAGGGTGTTGAAAACTTCATGACAGTAGGATATGACCGAGTCTTTAACAAGGTGCCAATATTTTTGATAGAAAAAGGGGTGGATGCCATCTGGGCTAGGTGCTTTAAGTGGTTCAAATGAAAAAATGGCACACACAATTTCATAGTTTTGTAGAGGGCAATCTAATGAAGTAAGGTCAATGTTATCAAAACTAGTAGGGGAGTCGAAAATATTTTTCCGAGGAGTGATTATGTGTTCGGAGGTGAAAGCGTTTTGGAAATGGGTGAAGGTATGGTTTAGAATTTGTTACGGATCATTATCCACGAACCCTCACTGTTTTTAAAAAACGCAATATTGTTAGTGCGTCATCGGTTGACAATGCTAATATGAAAGAATTTATTATTGGTGTCACCGTCATTAATCCAATTAACGCGAGAACGTATTTTACAGTAATCTTCCTCAATTCGGAGAAGGTTATTGTATTCGTTAATGAGGTCTTTTCTAAGAGTTGTAGGAATGTGCTAGTGGGGTAGCGCGGGAATGCTTGAATTCCATTAATTTTGGCTAGAATTTGCCGTTTCTTTTTATGGGTATCTCCAAAAGTAACTTTAGCCCATTCAGAAGCAAGAAGCCGAAAGGTATTAGTAGCTTCCATTAAGGGTTTTCTATGCCAGTTGTTTTTAACTAAATTTTCAAAACTATGATAGTGGCACCAGAAGGTTTCAAGCCTAAAGTCTTGTTACCCTGCCGAGGGATTCTCCTGGTAACATTTATAAGGAGGGGTGTATGGCCCGAATGGGTTCTAGGTAAGTGGGTTACAGATACGTCAGGATATTGTTCTACCCATTGGTCATTAGCTAAGAATCTGTTAAGTCTTTCTAAGATTAAACCATTAGTTCTAACCCTACAGTTTGTCCAAGTGTACTTTTCTACTTTGTAATCAAGGTCCATTAGTCGACATTGGTTGACACAAGACCAAAAGTTAGAAACACGGTTATTGTTGATGGGTCTACCGTCCCACTTGTCTCCATGGGACAAGACTTCGTTAAAGTCACCTATAGTAGCCATGGTCCAGAATAGTTGGAGGCAATGGACCGGAGGTTATCCCACAGGGTATTACGACTATTAATAGTAGTGCTGACGTAAATAATGCTAAGAAGCCAAGGGGTGTGATAAGGGTGTACTTGAAGCATGACGTGTATCTCCTGGTGTGCTTTGCTGATAAGATTAACATTGACAAGGTTTCCAAACCAAATGATGACAATGCCTCCAGCAAGTCCAATAACAGGGGCTTCAAGCATGTCAGTAAAGTGAAAGATATCTCTAAGCTCTACATGGTTAGCTATTTTTGTTTCCAGTAGGGCAACCATGCAAGGGTTGTGCATGTGGAGGGGCTCTCAAAATTTTCTCCTGAAGTCATCGTTATTAGCACCACATATTTTCCAGACAACTAAACTGATAGGGCTATTCACGTGAGCTAGATTGGTGGGGGTTGTTGATCCTCTTGTAGTAACTGGGTGTGTATTCTCAGATGGACTCAAAACTACTATAAAATTCCATGTTGCTTCTAGGATAAGAGGTCGTGTTATTATGGAGCATTTGTAGAGGGCTACTGGACATTTGAATACGTATTTCTTGTCCTCCATCTCCTGAAAGAGCATGAGAGATGCTTCTCTGATGCTTGAAATTTCGGTGAACGATCCCCTACGATGAAGAACTATTATTTCCTCTATTAACTCGTCTTCCATCTCTAGTTCCTCTTGTTCTTGCTCATTAGGAGGGTGTGGTTGTTGGTGATGGATATTGAGTGGAATTAGTTGATGTTGTGGGATCGATTGCCATGGGAAAAAGATGGGGTTGTTCGTTACTTGCTCCTCGGGCATGAAGTATGGAGTTGGTAGATTAGGTTCATGTTGTTGAGTGGGTTGAAGTGGCGTGAGAGGTTCCACTAGGCTTGCATGTTGTTGAACAGTACTGGAGCCATGGCGGGGGCTAGAGGATCTAGCACGTTGGCCATCCATATATGGTTGATATAGTTCTCCATGGCAAGGGTCATTCCTTCGGAGATAAGTTGGGCTAGGAAGTTCAGATTTTGAAGAACAATCCATACTTCCTGGCTGTTGATGGTCATGGGGAAGGAGGTCGCATGTCCCCAAAGGCCTTGTTCGATTCAAGACATTGGGTCTTGGTTCGAAGGGAGTGGTGGTGATACATAAGTAGGTGGGTGGAATGGTATTTGCAGCAAGAAGTTAGGTGGATTTTCCATTAGAAACCGTTGGGAGATTTTCAGTAGTGTCAGAGTCGTTTATGGAGTTGTGGGGAGTGGAGTTTGTTGATATAGAGGAGGAGGAAGTATTGCTTGAGTAAGTGTTTAGAGGTAATGACTGAATATCTTTTGTTGAAGATTGTATTTGCATGTAGTTTGAGGTACCCTTGGGGAGAATGATTAAAGGTGATTGGTTTTTTAAGGTTTGGTGACACTTGGCCAGTGGGTTCGCCAAGTGTATGTCTAGGTTGTGGGTTGTTTGTAGATTTGGGTGATTAATTGGATTGTAGTAGTATTTAGCATAGGTGTCAATGGGTTAGGGTTGAGTGTGTTGTATGGTTTTTCTATGCCACTTGGCAAAACCAGATTGGCTTGTGTGTTCTTTGGAGATAGGGACTACCTAGAGGGTAACAAAGAGGTGGTTTTGAGGGAATGATTTTCACTGAGATTATCCGTTAGGTATTTAGAGTTGTAGGAATTATGTCTTCCTCCATTAAAGAGGAGAATTTATTAGAGATATGAATGCTATTAAACTCTTCCTTTATGGGAGCATGCTTTATGATTGTGGACATGTGAGTTAAGGCTTTTGGGTTTTCAAAACCTTGAGAAGAGGAGGTGGTAGTGTAATTAATTAAATGAGGCTCTGAAGACAATGAGACAACATTAAAATTAGATTTTTTTGATTTGTAAAAAAAAATTCGAGTGGTAAGGTGCTACCTAATGCTACATTAAATTTTTTTACATCTATAATTTGAAATTGGGGGGCATCACGGCTTTGTTCTTCTTGTACTGAGTGAAGCTTCTCTGTCTTGTAGTATTTGTTGGAGTTTCTTCTCTTCATGAAGGAGACAGTGTGCCACTTATCTTTTGTTAGAGGTTGTTCGTCGTATGGCTTTTGAATTTCCACGGCTACTGGGCTTTTTGGGATATATGGGCAGGAGGTGTTGGTGTGTCCTAGCCGGCTATATTGTTTGTATAAAAATATTTCCCCTTTGTATGATAGTTGTTGGAGATGAGACCCAATTAAAATAATAGGTTGAACCAAATTTTTCAATGGAATCTCCACGCATAGTCTTGCATAGCGGCCTCTTAGTGTTGCACTAGTGCATGCATCCACCTTTAGCAACTTTCCAATAGAATTTTCAATTTTATTTAGTATTACTCCATCGTAAAATTAGTTGTGATAGGCGTACCTATACGACTGTGTGGATATATTTTTCTTTTACTGCTACAAAGTTTGGTTGCCATTGTTTAACCGATAGGTAGTAACCACTAATGAACCAAGGAACATTTTGTTGGGCTTGGACATTATTTTCTTCCTTGGTGAATGTTATCACAAAGTAGTCATGGCCTAGGTCGATCAGGGGGAATGAATTTGTGGGTTTCCATAGTTTGATGATTTTCTCCTTTAGATATTTGTATTGTATACGCATCCCTATTAGTTTAATAATTAGGGAATGTTTCCATGGAGAGTACATACGGTTTCGATCTTCATTGGTTAATTGGATGTGTTTTATGCCTTTTGTGTTCAGTGTAGTTAAATCTTCTGAAGAGATCTCTTCTTCTTCCATAGGTTGGGTTTAGCATGAGGGTGAGGAATCAACTGGGTTGACGTTATTTTTGAGGTATATTGTCCCAGAATCTGCCATCATCTTGTAAGCTAGGAGTTTGTCTTTGAATAAAAGTATTTGATCTTGATCTTCTACACCAACGTATTTACTAGTTATATCGGGGGGGGGGGGGGCTTAGAGGGATGAAATTTCCCAGAGTCTTGGTTTTGTATGAATTCTTGCATGAAGGTTTGAAGGTGGTATTGCTGTCAAGAGAGAGAAAAGTTGACGTCTTACATAGAAAATATTTCTTACTACGAGAAATTATATTTTAACTATTTTGCCGTGTTTAGTTTGGTGTACAAAAAATTAAGTAACATGTAACAGTAATATAAGATAAAATATAGTATAATATATGAATAATGTTCTGACAATGGTTTTTGGCAAGTGTTTGGATATTTTTCAACAAACATAATTCTCAAGGGCTTAATACTAAAAAGAATGTTCATAATGTAAAATAATGCTTCAGAAATTATTTGTTGTCATACATAAAATATGCTAATTGAACTTGCATTAATAAGGTGGAATTTCAAATAAGTTGACATTTTCATGCTAGCAAGTTAGGGAGTGTTTTATCTCCTAATATGAGATTTTTTTTTTGTGAATCGAGATTTAATCAAGCATTAATATGGGTAACGGACATGCAGAGATATATCTATGTGTTGGAGCATGGGGCACGTGAACCCATGGTCCTCCCTCTATACCATGCATAATAATATTATATTTCTTCAGAAAATATTTAAATATACATGTGTACACTAAAGCTCAAATAGTCTTATGGTTCAATAATTAATTAGTGCATATTTACAAGTGAAGTTAGGGGTTCATTTCTCAATTTGTACTTTGTAAGCATGTCTAGTGACCCCTTTTGTATTAAAACAAGTATTTTTTTTTCTTTTTCTATTTGGTTTATTCATTCAAAATCCCCAAATATAACACATTGAAATCCTTGAATCCCTTTGTCATCGCAAAATTTATATAATTAAAATTAATAACAACGAATGATGTAGCATGGTTGAATGATTTCAATATTTATATATTTATATATATGGGGGGGAGGGTTGGGGGTGTTAAAAATCACTAAACTTACATGATTTTTTTAAAATTTTATCCTATAAATTCTAAATGGTAATGAATTTATGATAAAAATCTAAAGGTTGAACCCGTCAAATATAAATTTCAGATTTACCTTTTTGTAATAGTGCACCCATTGGAATCTTGGATCCGCCTCTGCAGACATCTTATGAAAAACCAAAAAAAATAAAGATTTTTATGCTTGCTGATGTTTGACTATAATTCAATATTTTATGACATTACTTGTCTTATTTGAGGATTTAATGGTAGATTATGTGACGTTTGAGCTTAATTGAATTGGTTTTATGTGTAGGAACTTTTAAACGCGAAGTAGAAAGAAAGTTTCACAAAATGGCATTGAGATGTGAAGGAAGAGCATGAAAGAAAAATTGGCACAAAACACGAAAAGGACGATGCCCCATACGCACTTCATCTAGGGCGCCAACCCTGCCATGCCCCATGATGCCTCGCGAGGCGCCGAATGACACCTAGTGAGGGAAAGGTAGCACCCCAGACGCTGCTTCGTACTGACAGCCCCGTGTCCTAGAAGAATTAGTTTCCTTATTGATTTTGGACTTGGACACTCCGACTTTTACCCGCAAAAACCCTCTAAACTCGTTTTGGATGGATTGGATATATTTTGGAGGCGAGAAGGGCTAATACAACTGGAGTTCGAAATCATCACATCATTCACCCATTTCTCTAGTATTTGTAGTTATGATTCAACATATTTTTGTGATTGTCCATACGGTTATGAGTGGCTAGAACCCTTCTTGTTTTGGGTTATGGGTAGTTCTTGATTGTTGATATATAAACCGTTGTTGAGATTGCTTGATTATATCATATTGATTTGTTTATCCAATATTGTTCTAAATTATTTTACTGCATAGCTAACAATAGAATACTAGCTACGAATTTATAGTTGGACTCAACAGTGGAAACTTATATTGCATATAGTATTGAATATAGCAAGATTTGAATCCGGACATCAGAGAATAAATTCGCAATTAGGATAGATATATGCTAATTGCATTATTTGGTTATTTTTTAGGAGTTACTCATGCGTTATATTTAATTTTGATTGTATAGACATATGGTACTAGAATTGCTTGAATATATGAGTGAGGCATCCAAAGAACCTTGTGAGCAAAATAAACTCTGCTAATTAGCAAATCAGATAGATTAAGCATTTACAACTGAAAAACTCAACGAGATAGGTACTAATCCCATAACCCCGGAATATCCCATCTCATTGAGTTACTCCTAAGTTATTCGTGTGCTCTACTTGAATCATTTTTTCTTTGCGTAATTGTTAATTTTCGTAGTAATAGATCTTAGTTAAGTAAAATCACAATCATCCTCTGGAAAATGACTTGAACAATTAATTCGTAACTAGTGTAGTTTAGTCGATACTTAATCATAAGTCATCGTGGGAATAATACTTTCTTATCACTTTATTACTTGTCAATTATATATACTTATATGTGCATTTGGACTCGCAAATTTAAGTTGAATATTTCTAAATCTCTTTGCTCTTGAAAGATGAAAATGATAAAAAAAAAAAGTCTACAAGTTGAGAGATCACGAGACTATCAAAATACAAAAGGTCTCAACGTGCCTAATCCATGGTTTCAACTAACGACCTTATGTTATGTAATATCAACATACTAATATTCCTTCATAGACTTCCATCATGTAAGAGATGATTCGATTTCTAGTTTTAGTAATTTGATCCCTTTTCTCTCTCCTATGAGAAATAAAAGATTGTTTACGCTTAAAATCGGATAACAATTAAACTTATAAGTGGTTTTAAAGATACGTAATTTCACCTAATACTAGTTGATAAATATGATGATTAATAGTAGAAATAAACAACAAAGTAAAGCAAACTAGTATTGAAATGCAATTCAGCCCTCGAGCTAGGTCGTCCTCGAACTGAGTGAGTGAGAGTATAATTATGAAATAAACTGATGAACAAGAGAGTATGAGAGAAAAAGAGTATTGTATTGCTTTGATATACGTTAATGTAAGATGATTACAAATGGTTAAGACCCTTTTTATATAGTAGAGGAATCCTATTTATGGTATAATTCTAATTACAGAAGGAAATCCCATGATTAGCTAAATAACCGCCCTTGATTTGATCTGTTCCGAGATTTTCGCCATTATCCCCGACCAGTCACAAATATCTTACCTTTTTGTTATTATGCTATCTTCGATTTTGTTTGATGTCTATTCCGTTTGATATCGATTATTACTGGTCTCGATCTCGTTAGGCGTCTTGAACCCCGAACTGGGTACCTTATCCTCGTATATCGATCTGTCAAGCCATGGGACTGATCCTCGATCCATCCTCCTAGTCCTGGTTAATTACTAAAATCGGGTGGGCCCGATTTTAACCATATACAGATAGTCCCCTCGTTTTTTGAAATGTAATGATAAGAAACCAATTAAGTTTTCGGACCGGGTCTTGATTTACCGTGACGTAAGCATTGTGACTCAAGTGGTAGAGGTGAGCGAAATGTCCCATCGGTTCAATTTCCCAGGCATTTAAGGCGCGTCAGTTGTTGGTCGGCCACTAACAACTTTGAACTGTCTCCGTGAAATCCATAAATAGGCCTCTTTTTCACTTTTTCAAACTTTACTTTTAATCTCTTCTGCTCTAATTTTCAAAGATCTTTGCATTTCTCAAGTTCTTCTTCTGCAAATCTTGAAGTCTCATCGCTAGCCTCTTCTTAAAACGCCAGATATCCTAATCCCTATTATTTCTCGTTCTCAAAAATGGCTAAGACCTCTAAAATTGTCCCTCACAAAGAAACTGCCTCTTCATCTAAATCCGTCGCCGCAGCGACGGAACATCCCCTTGCAGACTTCGTTCCGATGAAGTGTGCCACTGTTGCTGATTTCAAGGTGGAGAACACTCCCTCGACGTCGGGCCGATGTGAACCCATGTCGAGGTACATGTGTGCGATTACCGAACGTCTCCTCGAGAAGGTGAAAGAGGAGTGCAACTAAGTAGGCAAGGACGTAGTAGTCCTAGACCCAAAGAATCCATCACTACTTACAAGGAGGGGTATCTGAGTGTATATACCTACCCTTTCACAATAAGTCCCTTAGACCCTATCATCATTGCCTTTTGCAAGAGGTAAGATGTCACTTTGGTCCAAATCCACCTATAGTTTTGGAGGATCATGATCCTCCTCCGATTCTTTGTAAGCAAGATCGAGGGGCATCCTTTTACCCTCGATTACCTCATGTGCCTCTAAGGCCCCCGACTTTATCGAGAAGGCATGATCAAATTTTATTGACGAGCCACCAAACCCTCATTCTCAAGCATATACCAGACTCGAGACCGAGGTTGGATGGGCAAGTTTGTCCGAATAAAGACTTCGGATCTAATCCCCGCTGAAGATATGTCGTTCCCTGAAAAAAGGAACATGAAACGTAAGTATTTCTTGGCCTTTTGAACATCTATTATTGCCATTCTGATTTCTTGTTTTCCCTTCATCTAAGTTTTTTGCATTGCAACCAAGGCCGTTGTGCTGGAAGTGATCCCCGATCTGAGGCAATGGGTCGAGGGATTGGTGTCTAGAAAAAACTTATTCTGAGCGTGCTTGGATGGAGTTGTCAAGGGGCTGATGGGAGGCTCGTAACCATGGTAATCTTTTTTCCTTAGCAACGTTTCCATTCATACTTTGTTATTATACTTACTCATCTTTTCCATTTTGTAGGCCTCGGGAAGGACGTGCTAATGAGGGCCCCCTTTACTGAAGAAGAGGCACTCATTTCCCTGTCTACCCCGAAGCAGGGCAAATAAAGGAATAGAAAGGAGGCTCCGAGTTCCCCAACCGGGAAAAAAAAAGGCCGACCTAAAGGCCCCGTAAGCCTAAGGGGGATGTTATCTATATAACTCTAGAGTCCACCCACCAGCTATTGGATGAGACCGAAGACGAAAATGAAGAAGAAGAAAACTCCGAATTGGTACCTCGTGTGCGAGTTGGCACCGAGGTTTAAAGAACCATTGGACAGGCGGGAGCTGAAGCTGCTTCGCCCGACCTAATGAGCCCGATCCGGAAAGAGTTGAAGATGCCTCACCTCGAGGTGGGGAGGCCATCGAGGAGGCGGTCGAGGCTGGAGTAGAAACCGAGCACGAGGCTCCCCGGAATGAAGATGATATCTCCAAAGACCCACTTGAGGAAATAGTGATCGGGGACTCCTCCCCATTCCCTTCAGTTTCAGATTCGATGATACATGATGCTCAGGCTGCAGAGACTTGTCACGGAGAAGGGGCCACAAAGAGGAAGATTTTTTTCGTGGCTATTTTGCTGATATGGAAGATGTCACCAGTTTGGATGATTTGGACGTACCAAGGAAGAGTTCGAATGAGGCTTCCTCAAGCTATACACTGACCAACCAATTCCCGACTCCCAGCATCGACCCCGATCGTAATCGGCCTCTTATTATCTCGATCCGAGAAGATACTCAAGTTTTCTCCGCCCCCGTAGGGGTGGCGAGCTATCTTCGGTGCTTGGTCACCGAAGAGGATCAAGCAAAATGGACGCAGTGGACATTGCTTATTTATTCAACAAGGCCCAACATGCTTTGAATCGGGTAAGTTCAAGGGCCGCTATATTTTTATGGCTTTGAATTGTAGGCATCTCTAACACTTTCTTTCTTTCTCGTAGGCTTCAGTGCTGCATCATGAGGCCTTTCTCCGGATTCGAGAGGAACACAAGGTCGAAGTCCAGAATCTCAGTGAGAAATGCAATACTTACAAGATTCTCTGTGAGAAGCTTCAGGTAGACCTGGTGGAGGCTCGAAATATGCATAAAGAGATGGCCGAGCAGGTATTCTGAGTTCTTCATAATAGTGAGGAGGAGTTGGAGATAACAACTAACAATCCCATTTTGTAGGTTCGACAGAGGCTCGGACAGATCAAGGGCCTCCAAGGGCAAATAGATAAAGTGTGAGCCGAAGCCGAACATTTCAAAGGATGTATGAATATTTTGGCTGCACAAAAGGAGACCGTTCAAGTAGAGCTAGATTCCGCCAAGTCACAGCTTCGATATGCAAGGGACAATTCCTCAGTCCAAGCGAAGAAGGCCGAGGAGCTCGAGTCTAATTTAGCCAATCTGGCCAAGGAGCTCGAGGTTGCCAGATTTAAAGTGGCCGCGACCAATAGTAAGGCCCAGGCTACTGCGTATCGATAAAAAGCCGATGCCGAAGACACCCTCGAGCAGGCCAGGGGCATGGTTGATCATTCGAAGTGGCAAGCTCGAAGGGAGGTTTTCGAGGGGGTCCATGCTCAAAGTGTCGACATATCTGCTGAACTCGAGATCGCCAAGGCTGAGGAAGCAAAGGCTCGGAAGTTAGAATTTCCCGATGAGGATTTTGAGGATGTAAGCGGATCCTGTGGAGAAGACTCTGAGGGCGAAGAAGCTGCTCCCGAAGAAGACTAGGCCTTTAGGATTAGTAGTGTTTCTTTTAAGGTTGTTTTGGCCTTTGTAAAGAGTTCGGGCCATGCCGCCCTCGTAAATGATTTTTGATCTATAAAAGATCTTTTCTTTCCCTTTCAGTCTTGTTTTTCTTTATTTTATTTATGCCTTATGAAATTGCATTCTTAGGTTCGAGGTTTAGGCAATTTGGACTGAAATCGAACTAGTGTCGAGTGAGTACTTGCTCAAACTCGAAGTAGGGTAACCCTTAGATTTTTATTAAGTGAGGATGATTCCTCGAACTCAAAACAAAAGATGGCCCTTAGGCTTTTGTATTAGGCCGATGTGGCCTTTGTAAAAAAGGACTGGCTTTTTCCCCTTTTCAGCTTAAAAAGTATATTGTTAGTTGTACAAAATTTTGTTATGCTTTAGCATGAAATAAGGAATTGTTCGAGGGTTCAAACAATTTTGTACCCTTTAGGGTTCTCGAGGCTTGATATTATTGAAGCCCTTTGTGATTTTGCCGAGGGTATCCTTTTTAACCAGTTTTTGATAATATTTGAAAGCCTGTTTTATTACGGGATTCAGACGTCTCCGAACCGTGTTAATTTGGTCGTAGCCTTTTTATTTGGGACTTGCCTTTTAGGCCAATTTTCCCATTTCACTTAGATCTTGCCCGAAGTATCTGTCCCTGAGTGGGATGGTCGTGGCCTATAAAAAATTGAGGGTCATCTTTAAGGTCTTATGATCTCGAAGTTTTAATAATTCGATCTCGTTTCTTTTTTGGACGGCAGTCCTCGAGCGTGGGGTCAGTTGTTCTAACTTCCATTATGATCGGCCCTTAAGCCTGTTTACATAATAGATCAAGTATGAAATTGTAAAAAAATTTCTAAGGCATGAGATATCGGCAAGGAAAAATACTTCTTTCAATAGATGATTATACATACGTACATGTTTGATGTTAGGGCTCGAGTAACTTATACGGGCACAGTTCATTCAACCATTTGGCCCTTATAAATTTACCTATCGAGACCCCGTTGTTACGAAGTAATTTCCTTGCAACAAAGTTGACATTCGAGGGTAATGACCCCCAATATTCGAGGTTGATTGTAAAAAAGCCTCAGATACTGTTGAATTGTTCTAAGTTAGCACGATCAATGGTTGCCTCAATAAAAACCTCGCCGAAAACCCCAGTGTCACGACCCCAGTTCGCCCTCCGTGAACATGTCGTGACGGCACCTCGTCCCTACGACTAGGTAAGCCTAACAATTCGGAATATAAACCAAATTGGAGACGAAATAATTAAAACGGAACTAGTAAAATAGATCGGTGTTTAAGGTGCTGCCTGGCACATACAATAACAACTCTCGAACTAACAAAAATTCCGAAAACCCGGAATCTGACAAATCACAAGCTAAGGGATACATAAGAGGCTCTGACTCAAAAATGTCTATACAAGGAGAAATACTGAAAGAAACTATACTTATTACAGAAAGCTGGAAAGGGACTCCTCGGTCTGCGGATGTAGCAAATATACCTCGAAGTCTCTACCAATACGCCTCCTTCCAAGGCTGACAGAACTGAGTGGGGGTACATGTATCTGCACAACAAAAATATGCAGAAGAGTAGCATGAGCACACCACGACGGTCAGTAAGTATCAAGATTAACCTCGGTGGAGTAGTGACGAGGAACAGTCGAGACACCTACCAGTCAATAAGCAGTTTAATCATAGGAATAACGGAAATGATATAATAATATGTAATGACAGCACGAAATAACCCATAATGCCACAATTCAAAATAAGGAAAGGGAACAACAAGTAACAACGAGAAAATAATAAATGACGATGCATAACAATGACAATCACAATCCAAATCCTAAGGTCACAACACCGCAAGGGAAAAACAAGTCCATAACTCATATCCTACAATGATGTTCACATAAGGTCTTATTCACTCTTTCCACAACTTCACCAAGTCTCGGACAACCCACAACTCACAAAACCCAACATCTGAAATCTAACACTTGGCCTCATATGTCCCATCAGTCTCTCAGTCATGCTGACCACTAACCGGCTAACTATGACCACTCTCACATATAAAATGGATAAACGAAGGCATACCTCCCTCCTTAGCAAAAATATGAGTAATTTACCTCTAACGGGAGTGTTCAACTACGTGTATGCTTGTGCAAGTGTTCTAACAAGAATTCTGACAACTAGTAACATGAATGGGAGAATGGACCGCACGTACGATGTTTCCTCACAACTTCCGAGCGATAAATCTCATACAGGTAAGCAACCCACAATCACAATAATAACGAAATAGGAATGCCTCCACAGGTCGTCACAATTCATTACAATCAACCCCTGACATAGCCCACCTTATTCCGCCACGTGTGCAATGATAATATAATAAGTACCGCCTTATTTCGCCACACGTGCATCACAATGTTCCCACCTTATTCCACTATATGCGCAACCCACACATAAGCATATAACATATCCCGCCTTATTACACCGCATGTGCAAAACATCAGTAATAACAATAGCACGACAAAGACCTCGTGCATCACAGTACCAATAACTACACGGCAGAAACCTCGTGCATCACAGTATCAACAACCGTACGGCAGAAACCTCGTGCATCACAGTCTCAAGTATAGCACAATAAATGACAATATATACAGGAACAAAGCAAGGGAATCAACTCAGGTATTTCCTTCACCAAAAGACGGTACAACTAACTTCCAAGGAATAACCGTAATAGAGAAATACTAAGCACAATAAGAACAACTCAACAAGGAAGAAATAATACGAAACAACGGTTCCATAATACTCAGATCAACAACAAGGAAATTAACATGAAACGCATAATTACAATTAAGGGAAATGTTACCTAAACACATGATATCTAACTTCTTTCCAATTAAGACCAATTAATTGCACGAGAGATAGAAATAATGTTTTCCAAATAAATACAAGCAGTTAGGAATGATAATGTGACTATAGAAGGGTAAATAAATTCCAAGTAAGACATGTAGAGGCGAAACTAACAACATAGAACTCAATCGTATTAAGAACAACCTCATATTAGGTGATTTCAAGGGTCTAAGAACCTAAAGGGGACAATTTTCCACAAATAAATCCTAGCACGCACTCGTCACCTCGCGTACAAGGAATAAAATTAACAAAGAAGACTCAAATCCTAAGGGGAAGTCCCCCACACAAGGTTAGGCAAGATACTTACCTTGAACCGGCTAAAATCAACTAGCAACTGCGTTCTTGCCACGAGTACTCGACTCCAAAAGGCCCAAATCTATTCAATTCAATCACACATTGTAAATAACATCTCAAGCAACTGATTCTACTATTTAATTCAAAGCTAAAGCGCGAAATTAGGTAAAATGACCAAAAATCCCGTCAGGCCAATGCCTCAGAACCGGATGAATTTAATATTTTCAGAACCCTCGTACTCTCACGAGTCTAACCATATATAAATCTCTCAAATCGGAGGTCAAACACCCCCTCAAAACTCAATAATTCGGTCTATGAAGTTCTACCCATTTTTCATTCAAAATCTGAGATTGAAGGATGAAATTAAGAGGAGATTCATGGAAATTGGTCTAAGTCGAGTGAGGATTACTTACCCAAGTTGCCCAGGTGAAAATCCCTCCAAATATCGCCAAGACCCGAGCTCTAGAAGTCAAAATGTGATAAAATGGTGAAACCCTCGAATTTGGGATTAAATCTGTCTGCCTAGACATTTTGTTCTATGTGATCGCAAGAGAAGGAATGCGATCGCATAGAGTAAAATTGGAAGGCCAGGAAAAAAAAGCCTATGCGAACGCATATGGGGTCATGCGATCGCAGAAGAGGAGGGAACATAACTATACGATCGCGAACAAGGCCATGCGATCGCATAGAAGGAATTAGAACCCCTCTGGAATACACTATGCGATCGCGGAGGTGATGATGCGATCGCATAGAAGGAATTGATGCTGCCAAAACTTTGTGCTATGCGATCGCGAGACAAGCAATGCGATCACATAGAAGGAAATGCCAGATAGCAGAACAACAGTTCAAAAGGGAGGAAAAAGGATCTGTAGCCCATCCGAAACACACCCGAGGCCCCCGGGACCCCGTCTAATTACACACACAAGTCATATAACCTAACACGGACTGGCTCGAAGTTCCAAATCACATAACACAACATCAAAACGACAAATCAAACCAAAAATCAAGCTTAAGAACTTCCAAATCTTCAAATGACGAATCTCATGCCGAAACCTATCAATTCAACTCGGAATGACGCAAAATTTTGCAGACAAGTCCCAAATAACATAACGGAGCTGCTCCAACACTCGAAATCTCATTCCCACCCCGATATCCCAAAAGTCAACTGTGAGTCAAACTTCTTCATTTTCCAACTTCAACTTTTGCCGAATTGCCTCAATTCACTCTACGGACCTCCAAATCTGAATCCGGACGCGCGCCTAAGTCCAAAATCACCATACGAAGCTATTGAGATCATCCACGACCCATTCCGGAGTTGTTTACCCAAAAGTCCAATTCTGGTCAACTTTTCACAGTTCTAACTTCCAAAATAAGGTATTTTCTCTAAATTTGACTCTAAACCATCCGAAGGACGAATTCCACCATGCACGCAAGTAGATACTCATAATATGAAGCTGTTCCAGACCTTATGCCGCTGAACGGAGCTTAATTTATCAAAACGACTGGTCGGGTCGTTACATCCAGTTGGGACAAAATCGATCTAAGGGAAAAAGAGTACAACGCGTGCTTTCAGACCTAAAGACATCGTGCTGAAAGATCCATCGTCGTTCTTAATCGAACACCTGCAATTGGTTAGTTCAAAATATAAATGAAAATGGAGAGGGTCGTACCTTAGCAGTAGTATCGCTTTAGGAGTGATATGTTCTAATTGTTTGGTAGTTGCTCGCCGCTCATCGTGCTGAGCTTGTAGGATCCCTTTCCAATAATATCGAGGACCTGATATGGTCCTTCCCAATTCAAACCCAGTTTTCCTTCATTTGGGTTTCGAGTGTTGAGGGTGACCTTTCTTAGCACCAAGTCCCTTATTTTAAATTGTCGAAGATTGGTTCTTCGGTTGTAGTACCTTTCGATCCGCTGTTTTTGTGTGGGCAATCAAACGAGGGCAGCCTCACATCTTTTATCCAACAATTCTAGGCTCGTGTTCATAGCCTCGTTATTTGATTCGTTTGTCATATATCGAAACCTGAGGTTAGGTTCCCCGACCTTGACCGGGATAAGAGCTTCAGCACCATAGACCAAAGAGAACGGTTTTGCCCCCGTACTGGATTTCGTCGTCGTATGGTACACCCAAGGAACCTCGGGCAATATCTCTCTCCATTTCCCCTTAGCATCGGTCAATCTTTTCGTAAGATTTTGAATGATGGTTTTGTTGGTTGATTCGGCTTGTCTGTTCCTGATGAGATGGTATGGCATTAATAGAATCCTTTTAATCTTGTGATCCTCGAGAAATTTTGTCACTTTGCTGCCGATGAATTGCTTTCTGTTGTCACACATGATCTCGGAACGCATCCCGAATTGGCATATAATGTGGTCCCAAATGAAGTCTATGACTTCTTTTTCTCTGACTTTCTCGAAAGCCTGTGCTTCAATCCATTTAAAAAAATAGTGAGTCATAAATAAAATAAACTAAGCTTTACCTGGGGCCGATGGTAGAGGGCCGACGATGTCCATTCCCCATTTCATGAATGGCCATGGGGATAAGACCAAATGGAGCTACTCCTCGAGCTAGTGAATTATCGGCGCATACCTTTGACATCTATCGCATTTCCAATGAACCCTTTTGTATCCTTTTCCATATCAGCCCAATTGTAACTTGCTCTAATGACTTTGTGAACTAGTGATTCGGCACCAGAGTGGTTCCCATAAGTGCCTTCGTGAATTTACCACAGGACGTAGTCGGTGTCTCTTGGTCCCAAACATATCGCCAATGGCCCATCGAACGTCCTCCTGAATAAAGTTCCATCCTCGGCCAAAGTGAACCGTGCTGCCTTGGTGCGTAGAGTTCTTGACTCCTTTGGATCTGATGGGAGTTTCCCATTCTTTAGGTATTCAATGTACTTGTTCCTCCAATCCCAAGTCAAACTCGTAGAGTTTATTTCAGTATGGCCTTCTTTGATTACTGATCTCAAAAGTTATACCACAGTCAATGAGTTAAGTTCATCATCTTCGACCGAAGACCCCAAGTTTGCTAGGGCATCAGCCTCGCTGTTTTGTTCCCAAGGTATGTGTTGTAAGGTCCACTCTTTAAATCGATGTAAAGTTACATGTAGCTTGTCCAAGTACCTCTGCATCCGATCTTCTCGGACTTCAAAAGTCCTATTGACTTGGTTTACTACAAGTAGGGAATCACATTTGGTCTGGTTGACCTCTGCTACCAAACGTTTAGCCAGCTCGAGACCTGCAATCATGGCCTTATACTCGGCCTCATTGTTAGTTAACTTAGAAGTTTTGATAGATTGTCTAATTATGTTACCCGAATGTGGCTTCAAAACGATGCCCAACATGGACCCTTTCACGTTAGAAGCATCGTCCGTGAAGAGTGTCCACACCCCCGATGATGTACCCGACTTTAATAACAGTTCCTTTTCGACCTCGGGTACGAGGGTTGGCGTAAAGTCAGCCACAAAGTCCGCTAAGATTTGGGACTTGATGGCTATTTGGGGTTGATACTCAATATCGTACCCGCTGAGTTCCATGGCCCATTTGGGCAATCGCCCCGAAAGTTCGAGTTTATGCAAAATATTTCAAAGGGGATAAGTTGTTACAACACATATGGGATGAAATGGAAAATTCGATTTTAATTTCCTAGAGGCTCTTATTAAAGCAAGCGCTAATTTTTCTAAGTGGGGGTCTCGGCCTCACCTAAGGTCCGACTAACATAATAAATAGGGAATTGCATACCTTGCTCTTCTCGAACTAGGACCACACTTACCACTATTTCTGAAACCGCCAAGTATAAGTAGAGTTGCTCGTACGCTTTCGGCGTGTGAAGCAGTTGAGGGCTTAACAAGTATTGTTTTAGTTATTCTAAGGCTTGTTAGCATTCTGGGGTCCATGCAAAATCGCTCTTCTTCTTAAGTAGTGAGAAGAACCGGTGACTTCTATTTGAGGACCTCGATATGAATCGCCCTAGGGCGGCTATGCGCCCGGTCAGCCTCTGCATAACCTTCACATTATCCACGACTTTGATATCCTTGATAGATTTGATTTTATTGGGGTTGATCTCGATCCCTAGATTGGACACCATGAAACCGAGAAACTTGACTGAGCCGACCCCGAATGCACACTTTTCTGGGTTGAGTTTCATGTTGTACCTCCTTAGTATATTGAAAGTCTCCTGCAAATGTTTCAAATGGTCCTTTGCTCGCAAGAACTTAACTAGCATGTTATCAGTATAAACTTCCATAAATTTCCCTATTTGTTCTTCGAACATTCGATTTACTAGGCGTTGATAAGTTGCACCAGCATTTTTTAGTTCGAACGGAATTATGTTATAACAATAGGTGTTGTATTAGTGATAAAGGAACGGCATTAAGAAAACTGAGAATCTCATGGCCGGCCGTGGCATCGATCATGCGATCGATGTTCGGCAAAGGAAAAGAATCCTTAGGGCAGACCTTATTCAAGTCCTTATAGTCTATGCACATTCTAAGTTTATTTCCGTTCTTAGGTACTACCACTACGTTTGCTAACCATTCAGGGTATTTTACTTCCCGAATGGACCCTATCTTGAGAAGTTTGGTTACCTCGTCCTTGATAAATGTATGCTTAACCTCGGACTTGGGTCTTCTCTTTTTCTTTACTGGACGGAACTTCAGGTCCAAACTTAATCGATGGGTAGTGTTCTTGATAACAACACGATAGGGGATTCAAGAATTACTAAAGAAAATCATGAAACGTGTGGAAGCTAAAAGAAAATAAAAAAATGAAAAAGGACGAAAAATTAAAGATAGATTGAATTCAAGAAAAAGTTTTCTTGAATTCAAGAAGTCTATTCTTGAAATTGAATCCTAACAACAACAATAGTTAACAAAGAACTAATCGCCTTTGGTAGAGAATTAAAAACAAGAGATAGATTGTGAAACCCGACCCTTTAGAATAACAAGAACAACAATAAGCCTAAACTTATCACCTTTCTTGAATACCTAGAAATGATATGAGATTTCAAAAAGAGTTTAATCTTACCACCTTAAGTTGAGTCTTGAAGGTTGAAGAATAAATCCAAGAGTAGCCACACACAAGAGTGCAAGAAAAATCTCACAATTTTTATTGAGGGATAATGCATAAAATCCTCCCCGACCTATGACCATATAACCAACTACACACCTTTTCTTTTCAGGGGTCCTATTACCTCCCTGAACCTTTTTTAAGTAATATTATTTACCCCTTCAAAAGCAACAACCAGATGCGTGCAAGGTGGTGAAATACATGCGCCTAAAATGTGTATTTCTTACTTAAAAACTTTTTTTCACCGTTTTCTCCTTCTTCCTTATTTTCCTATTTGCAGGCCTTCATTACCATATCCGTCCAAAAGGCAAAAACCTCATTTAATGGGTTTTATATAATAATTGTTTGATATTGTCAGATCTGGCCGGAGAACGAAACTCCGACGAAGACACTTGCTCCAACGAAACTCCAGTGAACGAAACCGTTTTGATTGTTTGTAGGTTCTTATTGAATCATGCTCGTTGCTCCCTGTAGTTGTAGCTCTATTTCTATTATTAAACATATCTGCTTTTGATTTCTGGGTTGATTTTGCGTTGTATTGGATTTTTGCTCCGGCATTTCACCGTTGAAATGATGTCCCCCTTGTTCGTACGAGAAGAGGTTTAGAAGCGAAGGAGACTAAGTAATTTGATGTAATTAATTCTGTAATGTCCAATCAAAAGATGGCACTTGTACTTGTTAATCAATTTTAAAATTATTTTTGTAACTTCCACTTGCCTTTAAGAGAGTGTGCACACTCTCTATGTCACGTCAGCACTTAAGGTGGTGTTTATTATACTCTAAAATAATTCAGGGGGGGTAATAGGATCCCGGAAAAGAAAAGGAGTGTAGTTGGTAATATGGTCATAGGTCGGGGAGGATTTTATGCATTATCCCTTTTATTGATAATAATCTGAATAATTTAAGTCTAAAAATAAAGAAGATATCCCTTATATAGGTAGGAGGGGGTCACAAAATTAAGGCTAAAAAAATAAGGAAATAAAGTCTTAAACTACTTTGGACAACAAGTCCAACTACCTTAGGAAAAGAAAAATACTAGGAAGCAAAAATCAAGTCATTCTTGGAAAGTTATTTCAAAAATCTTAAGAAAAGGAAACGTAACCTTAACTAACTAGGAAAGCAATAAATATAGTCCTAAAATATATGGGAATAAGTCTCAAACCAATCTTGGATAAAATCTTGGAAATTTTGAAAATCTTGAAAATCTTGAAGGAAATTTGCAAGCAACTTTGCAACTTGCACTCAACAACTAGCAAGCCTATTTTACCATTCTTGGACATCAAGTAAGTCCTTTTTATGCTATTAAAAATGTAGTTTTATGTAGTACTTCATGGGATGCAAGTTTAGACACATTTTAGATGCCAAATTGTCCA
Source organism: Nicotiana sylvestris (assembly GCF_000393655.2). Taxonomy (NCBI): domain Eukaryota; kingdom Viridiplantae; phylum Streptophyta; class Magnoliopsida; order Solanales; family Solanaceae; genus Nicotiana; species Nicotiana sylvestris. Next base: position 218,720,026 of record NC_091064.1, read on the forward strand.
ACAATGGCCTGATTTGGACTTTCTTCAGAGGATGTTTCTTGGGATCTAATCCACCTCTTTTTGGACATGAATTTGGGCCATAAAATAATTATAACACCTAGATAACTCATATACTTTATCCTTAAGCTTTTCCTCTCAACTAACAACTTCTTTGATCGCTCATGAAGTCTAATGACCTTGTTTAGCAGCTTTTTAGCTTGAGATCTTGTTAAAGACCCTCTTTGAGATTCCAAAGCTTCATACTTGTACTTGAATAGATTTGAGCTTCCTAGGATGCTATCAATTCTCCGGTGGGATCCCTATCATATCGAGATGAGACCAAGCAAAACAATCTATGTTATCTAAAAGGAATTGATAAGTTTTTTCCTGAGCTCGGTAGTTAACCCCGTGCCCAGGTATACCTTTCGATCGGGCAAGTGCTCGATCAGTATGATTTGTTCTAGCTCTTCAACCGTTGAATTTGTTGCGTCAGAATCATCGGGGATTATGAAGGTTCGAGGTATCATATAATCATCATCCTCAAAAATTTCCTGCTCTTCCGACCGGGCCAAGGCTGGTGACTGTGGTTGCTATTTGACTTCCTGCTTTCCCTTTGAATTCGATCCTTTGCTGACAAAAGTGTTGACACCAATATCACTTCATCGATTGTGAATATCTCCTTGGTGGTGGGCTGCTCTCCGTATACTATTTTGATTCCCTCAGATGTCGAGAACTTCAGAACTTGTTGAAGGGTCGAGGGTACTGCCCTCATGTTATGGATCCAGGGCCTTTTGAGCAAGGCGTTGTATCTCATATCTCCCCCGATTACATGGAACTTAGTCTCCTATATGGTCCCCGCCACGTTTACTAGCAAAATAATCTCACCTTTGGTGGTCTCGCTTGCCATGTTGAAGCCGTTAAGTACCCGGGCTGCGGGCATAATTTGATCTTGTAGACCGAGTTGTTCTATGGCCCTTGATCGAATAATGTTGGCCGAGCTACCTGGATCAATCAACACATGTTTAACTTGAATTTCATTCATAAGGATAGATATTACTAGTGCGTCATTGTGAGTTTGTTCGATCCCTTCTGTATCATCGTCGTTGAAAGACAAGGTCTCTTCAGGTAAGTAGTCTCGAGTCCCTTTTTCTCTTGTGATTGTCACCTTGGTGCATTTGAATATTGGTCCTTGGGGAACATCGACCCCTCCAACGATCATGTGAATCACGTTCTATGGCTTTTCTTGTTCGTTTTATCTGTTTGAATCTCTGTTTTTGAAATGGTTCTTAGCCTGATTACTTAAGAATTCTCGAAGGTGCCCTTCGTTGAACAATCAGGCAACTTCTTCTCTTAGTTGTCTGCAATCTTCTGTTTTATGGCCATAGGTGCCATGATACTTGCATATTTGGTTTAGGTTTCTCTGGGCCGGATTGGTCTGCATAGGTCGAGGCCACCTGGTATCTTTGATACGTCCAATGGCTAATACTATGGAGGAAGCACCTACGCTGAAGTTATATTCTGACAATCGAGATGCTTCTTTGGACTTGGTATCCCTATCAAAACCACTCTTGCTCATGATCCATCAGGATCTCTAACCCCGATCATTCCTTCTATCATTTTGAATGGGGTTGTTTCCAGACCCACTATTTCTCCGATCTCTCATGTATGGCTAATATTGGTCTGTTCAATCGTGGTTCCCGGTCGACATCCCTTTTAACTCTATCCACGGGCCGGTTGGGGTAAATCAAACTAATTGGAGCCCCCAATTGATTGTCTTCAACCCTAATTTTCGACTGATATCGATTATGTATATCAGACCAAGTGACGGCTGGATATTCGATCAAATTCTACTTTAGTTATTGCGAAGCTATGGAACTCCGTTCGTTGAGACCTTGAGTGAAGGCTTAAATAGCCTAATCGTCGGTGACCAATGGCAAATCCATTCGTATCATTTGAATTCGAGATACGAATTCCTTGAGCATATCATTGTCTTTTTGCCTTACCTTGAATAGGTCCGACTTTCTAGTTGCAACCTTAATGGCTCAAGCGTGCACCTTCATGAAAGAATCTACAAGCATATCAAATGAATCAATAGAATTAGGTGGTAAATTATGGTACCATATTATGGCACCCTTTGATAGAGTCTCTCCGAATTTCTTCAGCAACATGGATTCGTCATCTCCCAATTCATTTCCCTTAATGGCGAACGTATATGAGGTGACATGTTTGTTTGGATCTGTTGTCCCATTATACTTCAGAATTTCAAGCATACGAAACCTTTTTGGGATTGGCTTCAGAGCTGCACTCGGGGGGAAAGGTTTTTGGACAAACTTTTTGGAATCAAGTCCTTTCAATATTGGTGGTGCCCCCAGGATTTGGTCGACCCTAGAGTTATAAGTTTCCACCTTCTTATTATTTTCTTCGATCTTCTTTTTCCTGTCTCGATTCGCTTCGTCAGTTCCTCGAGCATTTTTACAATAGCGGGATTAGTCTCCCATTCTCCTTTGTTTGATCTCTTTGGCACCGATTCGGCTCTATAAACAACTTCTTGTGATGGCTCGAGCTCGATCCTGCTTGGTGCACGATTTTGATTTTGGAGTTGTGCTATTGCATCTTGCCGAGTCTGCAATATCTTGAATATCATTCGAAGGTTGATTCCGCCTTCTTCACCGCTTTGTGTGTTCTAATCGGATGTTCGAGCATCTATGCAGACGTTATTCTCAGGGTCGACACCCAAATTCCCATTAATGGCAATATGGGAGCAGACGTCGATTGGGTCCAAGGCCGGAGCTCCATCGGGGTTTACTGGAGGTACTCCGTTTCCTGGGGCGGCTATGTTTTCATTCTTGCATGAAGACCAAGGTCGTTGTCTGTGTGTGTAGGTGCTACTTGGGAGTTTGACATGGTGATCCTGAAATCAAAGACACTTCAAAGAACAAGCGTAAAATAACGTATGTTACGAAAATTGTACCAGGCAATCACTATTATCCTTAGCCCCACGGTGGGTGCCAAACTGTTTATCCTTAAAATCGGATAACAATTAAACTTATAGGTGGTTTTAATGATACGTAATTTCACCTAGTATCAATTGATAAATATGATGATTAATAGTAGAAATAAACAACAACGTAAAGCAAATCAGTATTGAAATGCAATTCAGCCCTCGAGTTAAGTCGCCTTCGAACTGAGTGAGTGAGAGTATAGTTATGAAATAAACTGATGAACAAGAGAGTATGAGAAAAAAGGGTCTTGTATTGCTTTGATATACGTGAATGTAAGATGATTACAAATGGTTAAGACCCTCCTTATATAGTAGAGGAATCCTATTTATGGTATAATTCCAATTACACAAGGAAATCCCATAATTAGCTAAACAACCACCCTTAATTTGATCTGTTCCGAGATTTTTGCCATTATCCCCAACCTGTCACGGATATCTAGCCTTTCCGTTATTATGCTATCTTCGGTTTTGTTCGATGTTTATCCCGTTCGACCTCGATTATTACTGGTCTCGATCTAGTTAGGCCTCTCAAACCCCGAACTCGGTACCTTATCCTCGTATCTCGATTTGTCAAGCCATGAGACTGATCCTCGATCCATCCTCCTAGTCCTGGTTAATTAGTAAAATCAGGTAGGTCCGGTTTTAACCGTATACAAAGATAAATTAGAAAAACTCGTTAGTGAATTTTGTGTGGAATAATTGCACATTCGTGCTCTTGGATAGTACATTGCCATGCTATGCTAGTGATATATTTAATCTTTATTTGACCGCGAGATCGAATTGGATCAAAACTTCTATATCGCAACTCGCACCACCTTAAAATGATTGAATACTTCATTTAATATTAACACAAGTGTTTACCTCGAAAATACGAGTAACAATTAAAGTTGATTTGTGGTTTTAAAGATACGTGATTTAGTTCAATACCAATTAATAAAAAAAATATGAAGAATAGATGAAGGAAATAAGTAAGACCAAACTAGTAGATACATTCTCGACCTCGAGTCCAAGTGACCTCGAGATTGATCAAGAACAATAAAGCAAGAATTATAAAGCTAAAGGACAATTGTGATGAACAATGAATGAAACGTAGAGAATTTATTCTTTGCCAATGATTAGATGGATCTTTACAAATTATTGGGGTCCCCTTTATATAAGAGGGGAACCCTAAAATAAGGTACATTTCCATTTACAGTAAAGAATCTTATTGGGACATCTGTCTAATCGCCTGGTACGAATTGGTACTAATTCTTACAAATCTATTCCGGGAATTACGCCACAATCTTGGGGACGTGGCAGGAATCTTGTCCTTCTGTAACAAACTCATAACGACACTATCTCGGAGTCAGTTGTACTTGGCTCCGATGCTCCTCGAACACTTAGGCCCTCGAGCCTTCGAGCCTGAGCTTGGTCTATATCGAACTTTTGCCCTCGATGCGACCTCTCTAGCTTGAAAAATCGGAGGCATATGATTTTGATCGTATACAGATAGTCCCCGCATTTCTTAGAATAAAATGATAAGAAATGATTTGATTCTCGACCCTTCGATGCCTCGATCATGATGCCAATCTCATGACGTCATCGACTAAAGTGACTGAAAGGTCGCGTCTGCACAGTTTTCCAAGGTCATTAATTGGAGGCAACTAACAATCGACTATTTGGCTTCCCCAAAACGCTAAAACGCTCAAGCGGCCTCTATAAATAAGCCAGTTTCATAATTTTTGCAAACATTACTTTTCAAATCATTCTTAGAATCTCTTTGGCTCCTTCAACTTTTTGAGTTCACCCTCTTCTTAATTTGCTCTTACTACAACATCTACTCTTTCTCCTCTTTTGAATTTCTCAACAACAATGGCTAAAACATCTAAGACCGTTCCGCAGAAAGAGAAAGCTTCTTCATCATCGAGGCCGGTCAGAGGTAGAACAGTGGTGCCACCTCATATCGAGGAGTGCACTCTCTGGGCATGCGAGATAACTTCAGCTTTTAAAATCGATAAACCTGCGTCGACACCAGGACTGTGTGAGCCAATGTCTCGATATATCTACTTGATCACTAAAGATGAACTCAAGCAGGTGAAAAAGGATTGCAATTGGGAGAATAAGGATGTTGTGATCCCCTCCCCCGAAGAGGATATTACCACCCATAAGGTAGGATACTTAAGCATGTATACCTACCCTTTCACATTGGGTCCTATAGATCCATTATTAGGCCCCGTAGACCCAGTCATTCTTGATTTTTGCCCACAATACCAGGTGACGCCTAGCCAGATCTACCCTTCTTTCTGGCACATCATCAACTCGATCAAACGTTTCTCGGGCCTGGTCGAGGGGATGCCTTTTACTCTTGACCACTTGATTAGGCTGAATAACCCTCGCCTTTTTCGGGGTGGTCTGATAAAGCTGCAGCACCGATCCGCAAAATCTCTTTTCTCTAGCATCGATAAGGACAAGGACCGAGGATGGATGAGCCGGTTTATTCGAATCAGGACCTCCGATATTGATTCCTGCTTTAGAGGATGTTATTCCCCTAGGAATGGAACATGAAACATAAGTACAGACTTATCGATGATGAATTAATATTTTGCTTCCCCTACTTCTTCCTCGATCTCATCCTTTACTCGATCTAATCCCTTTTTGATGATGCATCTGTTCCTTGGTTTCCTGATGCGGTCCCGGACCTTGTAGGTTGGATCCCGCAACTGGCCTCCACTTCTACATACGCGGAACGCAATTGGCGTGACATGGCCAAGGGCCGATGGAAGGCTAAAAACCATGGTGAGTTTTCTTGTTCACACACTTAGGTTTCTTGGTGACATACTCACTTTATCCTTATGCAGGCCTCGGAGACGCCGTTGCTATGCGGCCGCCCTTGCCCGGTACAGAAGAAATCCCAAAGTCTGTGAAGGAAAAGAAAAGGAAAAGGGGGTCACCTGCAAGTTCTCCGAAGCCGAAAAAAGAAAGGCTCGAAAGCCTAAGGCCGATACCGTGGCCCTATCTCCAGAAATGACCCAACGTCTTCGGGATGAGGATAAAGAGGGAGAAGATGACGACTGCCTATTGGTAGCTCGAAAAAAAAGGAAGCTCAGACGCTCTGAAGGCTGCTGAACCGATGGTGGCAGATGTGGTTCAATCTCGAGTTAAAGAACTTTCAGAGGGGAGCTCGAGCAAAGTCCCCGAGCCATTAGGTGGGAAAAGTACACCTCGTCCTGAGGAACATTTGGTGGGCGAGCTCAAAGAACCTAATTCCGAGCCCCTTCAAAAAGAGGATAATATCCCAAGTGAACCACTTGGGGTAATCAATTTGGATGACTCGCCGCAGGGCCCGGTGTTCTCGGAAGGGCAATTCTGAGATGCCCAGACCATGTGGACTCCTGATGTAGGAATGACCCATGAAGGGAGCGACATTTTTCGGGAGTGTCTTGCTGGGATCGAAGATGGTCACGATCTTGACGCCTCGTTTATTTTTTATGAGGCCGAAAGGCTTCTCAAACAAGTAAGTTTTTGTCTTCATAATTATACTTTGAGTTTAATTCTCATCTTTCTAAGTCTAACTCTTTTTCTTTGTGAGAAGGCTTGTCACGACCCAAACCGATGGGTCGCGACGGGCACTCAGTACCTTACTCAACCGAGCACCAACGTAACGTATCTTTCTTATTACATCATCATATACACGTGACATACGAGCCTAGTAGGCCAACATAATCATTTATAAACTCAAAACATAAGCCGACAAGGCCGTACAATCTTTAACATACACGACATATATCTACAAGCCTCTAAGAATACATAAATGTCATAATGGTCGGGATAGAGTCCCGCCATACTAAACAATACACGTCTAAATCATACTAACCAAACAAGCAACTCCGAAGCAAATGGAGCGCACCAACATCTTCTGCTGAGGTGATAGCCTACTTGGAGGGCTCTCGACCTGTCTATCGGGACCTGCGGGCATGAAACGCAGCGTCCCCAAGCAAAAGGGACGTTAGTACGAATAATGTACCGAGTATGTAAGGCACGTAAATAAATACATAAGAGACATGGAAGACATGTAGAGTACATGACTCAACCTGTAAGTCTGAATAACTTTGTAAATCATAAATTACTTTTAGCGTTATGCATATGTGTATGAATGTCATGTCGTGCATAGGTACATGTTTCAAATATCATCAGCCTCCGAGGGGCATCCCATCATATCATATCGGCCACTGTGGGCAAAATCATCATCGTATACCAGCTGATCAGGTGGTGGTGCGTATATAACACCATAACCTTTCCCATATCCCATATACATATATATATATATATACATATATATATATATATATACGCGTATATAACGCCTTTTGAATACATACATATATATGTGTATATAATGCCATTTGAATACATACCCATATACGCGTATATAATGCCGTTTGAATCATATTTCAGCCACTGTGGGCAACATCATCATCATATACCAGCTGATCAGGTGGTGGTGCGTATATAACGTCGTAACCTTTTCCCATATCCCATATACATGTATTTACATATATACACGTATATAACGCCATCTGGTAATGGGTCAATGCGCATGAATGCAATTCATGAAAAGTACGTCAATAAAATCATTCGGAATGTCATAAGACCATTTTGCCTCTTGAGCAATATCATAAAGTAACATCTTTTTAACTTTCGTATATTTCTGAGACCCATGAACAGATGATAAAATATTATGACACATGGAAATTAAAGAACATAGATATTTATATTACTTCTATGAGTAGAGTCACTTGTGGAATTTGTGCATTTGCACGTTTCGTTCATATCGTATGAATCATGCCAAAAGAAAGAAGGATAGCCTTAACATACCTTTGTCGTTTCACTCAATGACAACAATGAACTCAGTCCATTCAACACCTTAATCTTAATAAATGAAGAATTAGATCCTTAGCTTGCTCACACCACAAGAAAATTCACTTCTTAGTTCTTTGAAGAAGGAGAAGAAGATGAGCTAGAGTGAATTCTTCCTAGGCTTGTGCAAGTAAAACATCCCCCGAAAATGAGGATTTGCAAGATGATTAACTTATATAAAGGGGTTGGCCGTAATGTTTCTTAGAGAGGAGCTCTTGAATGACAAAGTCACCTTATCACTATTTGTATAAGATGGTGGATAAAACTTACCTAGAAATGAGTTCCTTAACTTTGGATAATTGATACTATTGATAAGTATGAATTTGTATGGACAAAATAGCTTGGACGGTGGATGAGGCAAATCTTGTCTTTACTTGGTAATAGAAACTTTTACAAGACTATATATATACATGAACATCTTGAACCTATCTCTAATAATTATTGAATATATTTAATGATAGTAATATGAGTTGTGCATAAAAACATGTACATATATGTCATATAATAAATCATAACAAATTCTAATTAACTCTCTAAATTACACAACTTCTATTCTTCAGTATATAATAATTAGCCAACTCCTACAATTTACTTTCACTCGGTATATCCTTGTATATACTAACAAGGATCCAAATTCACGAGGTAAATTATACTATAACTTTACGAATGACCGTAAACCTCCGAGTTCATACGGATCAAATACAACACCATTCAACGTAATACTACAGGACGTGATATCTCACTTCCGGGCTTTCATTAATTTATTTATGACGTATTTTCATGTACGAAAATATGGGGTATAACATCATTCCTCCTTTTGGAATATTCGTCCTCGAATGTTGACTGAGGCGCTTATCATTCTCATATCCCATAACTCTTGCGAATACTTTAGTAGTCCTTTTGCCATTTAGGCAACTGTCCTGTGAATAAGTCCAAAGGCCAGGGGCATTCCCCCCTATAGGCCTCTTTCCCATGCCATGACTTGTGATCGAATTCCTTTTAATATCGTAACAGTTGCTACTTTCCATCATGCAACTTCTATGATACTGACCTTGTAAGTGTGCCTATGCGACTCTCCTTTCCTTTTCCTCCAGTTTTTAGCCAATCCTGAAGTTCTTCGGTCCCCCCCTTTTTTTTGTCAAACTTACGAATATTGCTATATCTTATTCTATAGATGTGGTTATCCATTCGTATGACTTTACTACATCTACATAGGTCATACTATACCATAATTCTTATCTCGACTTCTTGTTACTAAGGTCTGCTACCAAATCCTAGGTTACTTTTGTTGCCTATCCTTTAGGTATAAATCCCAGTCCTTCAATGCTCCTTCATTATCGTTCGTCTTAAGAATGGCGGCCTAATCCCATCTCATACTTTGTGACTTTTGTCCATCCATTGTTGATTCCCCTCAATATTAATCTACAATATACCACTGATAACTTGAAACTTCTTACGTCATACCTTGCCACTAGGGCTTACGTTCCATCGAGGAATATTTGAAGTGATTTTCCTGATCCACTTAGGGGTGATACTATACTTCAATGACCGTATTTTATAGCATCCCAATGTGATTCACTTATGTAGGTATTTTAATCTCGTAAGAAATCCTCTTCAAATCATTACTCACTCGAGGGCCTAAACGTCATCCTTTATCCATCAAAATTACACCCTCATTGTACTATCAGGGCATCATTCTATCTTTTCTAAATGCTACTAGTCTTAGACTCCTTTGAATTCATTTAGGCTATACTGAGCTTTCTATAACTTAGAGAAACCATGGGTTTCAATCCCGAGGACTTATCCGTTCTCGTCACCCTTTCACTTGCCTTTCCATATCTTTACTCATGTTTCGTTGAAACTTTGTTGCTCTATTATACTTTAGCTTGGGACCTATACATGTCTATTTATTCTATCCGCGGCCTTCCTTTAACTTGCTTGCACCATAGATTTCTTTATGTTGTTCTGGAGAATCAAGCGAGACATCACATCGTCTCTAACTATCATTTACTCTCATAATCGGGCTTTTCGATACCTAGACCATAGGCTGGAAGTTTTGCTACTAACGCCACTGCTATCATTCCTGGATATTGAATCCCCACGCTTATAGACTTCTATTCGAAGTATGGATTATTCATGATCTTCTACCTTTGAGTATCTCGTACGTTGTTCACTTTTACCTTACTTACCTTAACATTTCGCATCGTATCTTCTATCTCTTTCATGACCTTCCCTCCATATAGGTATAATTCACATCCATAATTTGAAGCTTTATTATAATACTCGCACCTCTGGTACATACACAATCCGGTGGAAGCTTCGTACTGACTTCTTATGAGGCTAGTACTTTTTCTAACTAGCTTCCTTGTAGAGCCATTATAGATTATGGTTGTTGTGTTATTTATCTTGAACGTCTGATATTGAGAGTGATCCTGGAATTTTCTTAATCACGATTTCTACAATTTCTGGGTCCAATAATCGGATTCCCGATTTACTTCATTGATGTAACTCTTTAGTTTCCTCCTTCTTCTAATCGGCCTTTATGTTGTCTTAAGTTATATTCCAATCTGCGGCTCATGGTATTAGTTATTACTTTAGCCTTTCGTGGGCGTTATGGAATATCCTTGATAGAATTTTCTAATAATTCAATCCTTTGTCTATGCCCTGGGCTTAATTCTTTCTTTTAACTTATACCGGAGTCTTCTATGGTTGTATGATTGTCAACAAATATGCTGCTTGGATAATGTTCCAAAATCTTGAGTGTGTCCATAACATATTAACTCTGGATCATTGATCAAATAATTCTTTCGTTCCGTCTTAGTTTTCTTTCAACGTAAGCTATTACTTTTCCCGGTTTTTCTGCCCCCTTGTTGCATCCATACTTATCTTATCTTAGTGCCTACACTTGCCAGAGTTTTCATATAACTCATATGGTCTCAAATATTACTTTTAATTCTTACTCCCCGTTCATTAGCCACGGTAGGTGCCATTTTCCTTTGGAATGCTTACAATGTTGTTACGAGATTGTTGTTACACGACCATTTCCTCTTTAGGTCGTTGTGCTTGGGTTGAAACCTTCTTCCTTATCTCCTTAACTAGTCTTTCGTTATAGTATTTAGGTAGAACCGTTGACTTTCGTAAAGCTGTGAGCTTATTACGGACCTTTTTTTTATGTCCTTACTTGCCTATAATCTTCTGTAGTTGCTTACTTCCATGTCCTTGTGCTTGTATGGTTGCTTCTGAACTGATATTTTGATTGCCTTCCCCGTGGCACTTTCTTTTATCCCTGTAACACTCATACGGTACCTTTAACTACCTCGTCTCTTGTTTGAATATATCTCAAGTATTATAATGATATTCTCCGAGGCAGAATTCTCCATGTTGGGTTCTACTATGTTTATCTTACATAATCTGATGACTCGTCTGTAACCTCTTGTTTAGCCATAACTGAGATCTCCCTAACCAATTACTAACTATTCGTTCGCCCATTCTCATATTAATATTCCTCGTAATCTTTATTGGGTTATTTACTTTGTTTTAACTTATGTCTCGCACTGGCTCCTAATTTATTAATAACAGCTTTGGCAGGAACCTTTACTTCCTCTTCTTGACGTTGTGCTTGCACAATATTCTTGAATCGTAGCGTATCTGTAAGATTTGGATAAGTGTCATCTCATTCCTCTTTCATTTATCGCATTCTTCCTTTACCATTCCATAGTCACTAGAACCACTTAATTCTGACTTAATGCTACATTACTCCATATTCCCCCTTTTAGGGGTATACTAAAAGCTGAAGCCATGAGGATCTACCGATAGATGTTTTTCCTCTTTATCTTTGGCATCATTTTTCAACATCAATGATTCTTACTCGCCTCGCGGCAATCCTTCTATACCAAGGATGACAAATTCCCTTACTCGCGAGGGTGACACTTAGCGTAACTAGAACATACAGTCTCTTAAGCTTAACTTTGCTCACATTACTTGCTCTGGGGAATCGTCTCCCTGAATGACCATTCTCCGAATTCATCATGAATCTCCTTCTGTGGTCCAATCTATTACCGCCGGAACAAAATCTAAAATTACCATGATGCTGAGTACTTTCCAATCATTAGATCCCTAATTCATATTTAATTTATCTTGTTTACGAGCTCATACTGATTTCTATTACTCTGGGGATTAACTCTCCCCTCTGGTAGTCGCGTTGGAGTCACGAACTTATTTCTCGAAATGAGGATATGACTGTATGGCCTATACTCTTTTGTTGTCCTAAGGCCTATCACCTCTCGCCTCTTCCTTCACTTGACTATAGATTTTGTAATATTATCATCTTTTGATCTACCGTTGTCATCCATGTACCACATCTTACTCATAATGCTTCATTAACTCTTTTCTTATTTTCTCTAACATTTATGCCTATCACTTTATTCTGAAAACTTGAACAAGGCATTCTTTTGCTTTTAGCTTCCCTTTGCTCCATCCATTGGCTCTTCAAGTTGCTTAACGTTTTCGCGTTACTAGGGGAGAGCCACACTAAGGTAATATTTATCCCTTCAAGGATTATAGTGCATGTTGTAAGCACGTGATTTTTGCTTCGCGAAAGTTACTCCAAAAAGAAAAAGAAAATCAAAAATATATGTTAAAATGGTGTGTTAATTGTTATAGGTGTTAACCAATATGTGTGTAAGTTTATTTTAATTTTTACAATTTTTAGGAATTGTTAGTTTAATTTGTTGATTTGGAAAAAAAGAAAGGGAAAATCGGATTGGGCCCCAAAATGAGGCCCAAAGCCAAGGCAAGACCCAGTCCAAACCAGGCCTGCCCAGGCACGTCCCCAAAACGACGCCGCATAGGGCGTTCGATCTGAGCCATCCGTCCAGGCCAATCCAACGGCTCAGGACCTCTTTCAGCAACCCGTTTTCAAACCCGACCCAATAACCGTTCTAACCCAACCCCTCACTTAAACCAAATGACCCCGTTTAACTATCAAACGACCCCGTCTCATTTCTCACCATCAGATCCAAGCCGTTGAGATCATCTGATCTGACGGCTCAGATCCAATCCCCTACTCCGTATATAAGCCTTCTCTTACACCCCACGCCCCCTATCCGAACCCCACCCTTCACTCGTCCCCTTCCCTAAGCTCTGAAACCCCAAACCCTAACGCCGCCCTAGTTCCCCTTTCACCAGAACCCGGCGGCATGAACGCCGATGACCACCCCCTTCACACCCCTGAAGCATCCAACCACCCTGAACACGAATCCACTAACCATGAGCCTCGAATCACCTCCTATCGTCTTGAATCTGGATTTGAAGATTCGAGACAAAGCTCGATCTATACCAAACCTCACCATCTTTGTATCAGACACTCCCATGACCCTCCTCGTGACCAAACCAAACTCGGTTTGGTCCGAATCTACCCACAACTCCTAAAAAACCAGATCTAAAAATCCAGACCTTAGAACACATGCACTTGGGGAATCCGGCCGGTCTTGAAAGGGGTTTGGGGTTTAATGGATCTTGACCAAGGTGTTCTCATGTGAGAACACCCTGGTTAAAATTTATTCAACCTCAAATGGTCAAAGCTAAGTCGGACTTGGGTCATTTCGGTTTAAACTTCCCCAGTAAGTGTCCTCTCTCCTTTTTAGTTTTGGTTAAGTTTGTCAGCATGATTTGTTGTTGTGAGTATTTGTTATTGTCTGTTACTTTTTCTGTTTTCTTCCATCTCTAGCAAAGACCTTTTATTTGGTCGATTGATTTTCTATGTGTGTGTTCTGAATGTATCCTATGATAAGCATGTCCGATTAGGATAGTCGTTGCATGAATAACTTATATAGGTTCCTAGTGATTGACCAAGTTGTCCGAAGCCCTTTAGGTCCCTATATGTGTTTGTTTATTTGACCGACTGATTATTACCTGTTATAATTAGTATAGTCGACTCGATAAATATTGTCGATTAGTTCTCTATAATTGATGGATCAAATAAGCTAATAATTTCACGTGACTAATTAAACCTTGTCACTGACTGAATGCCCCAGCATTGTCTGAAATGAGTTTGTTTGCATTGCAAAAATGACTGAAAAGGTTCAGTCCAGGGCAGTCCTGAAATTGAACTTTCAGAAGTTCAAAAATGCCCTGATGCTGCAATAGGCAGGGCAGTAATAATCAAGGGTTAACAAGGGTATTCTGGGGTGTTGAAAAGGACAGAAAAGATTAGTTTAAATGAACTGACAAGTGAGGTACTAATTAAGATTAAACTAATGCCAATGGGGAACAAGACATAAGAGCATGGGAGTTTAAAATGAATACTAAAATGAACCCATAACTCTTGATTAAAGAAAAATCAGGCGTGGGGAACAAAGGGGGCTGGCATCAAAAGATGCTTAAGGATGGGTTTAATAGGTATGGGTAGACTGCAAGTTGCAGGATCAAGGCAGCTTGACTGCACTGGGTTATTAGCTTATAAATAAGCTGTTTCAGAACATAAAAAAGGGCTGGAATTTTTAGTCTTGGGGCTGGAACTTTTAGTCTGGAGAGAGGTCTACTGAGTTGAAAGAAAACTGAAAACATAAGGTAGTTTCCAGTAAACATTGTAACCAAACACTGTCTGAAAGTGGTATAAGAGTTCATATTGGTCAAGCTGCCTTGGCCAAGTTCTGTTGTTTGCATTGACTGAGCTGTTTGTGGTTGTTGAACTGTTGGTGTTGCTGCATTGAATACTCTGTTACTGCTGTTGTTTCATCACTCTTTCATGGGATTGCTCATTTGGTGCTCGACTATTTGCTGGTTTTCTTTGTTCTGGGAAATATTGTTGGTTGTCGTGGGCTGTGGAAAACACTTGGATTGTTGATTTGTTGCTGTGTATCTGCTGTTGCTGTGTATCTGCTGTTGCTGTGTTTACTGCATACTGCCCAGCTGATCATTCCTTTCTTCTTTGTCCTCTATACCAGGTACACAACCAATGCACTGTCAAAAAATGTAATTGGGAAATTAGAGCATGAATACAAATGATAGTCCTGAAGAATGTCTTTTATACATAGATTGTTACATTAAATATTCTTGTAATGTGTAATAGTTTGCATTCTTGTTTAGATACTGAAGGTAGCCTGTGTGCCCAGTAGATGTCAATATGTGGTGATTGAATGCTAGTTTGTATATGTAGGTTGATAGATAAAAGGGTCTCCAATGCAGTAGGTTGTATCTTAGGTTTATATGGTTAGCATGTCCTTGAATACATAGAACTATCCATGTTAGTTAATTTCATGTCCTTTTGATAAACTGTGTCCTTACAATTGGCAAACCATTGCCTTAAAATAAACAGCGCAAGTCTGCACTTCTCAACCTCACGAAGGTCGAGCCCGAATCAAACGAACCCAGCAGCCTTTCATCAGAAAGGCATTGGCCCAGGTCCAGCTGATACTGTGTGGGCTGGGTTTGGGCCCACGATGCTCGATTAGCTGCCCCTGGGCATGGCCATGTTTTCCTATTCCGCAAAGGCACTCGGAATTCCGTTATAATAACCTGCAAGCATGTAATTGAATAGGGTCATTTTTATTCTCAACTAGTAGAGACAAATGCGACAAGAAACGTAGTTGCTATAGGATATCCTTTTAAAATAAAGACGAGATGAGCTTCGACAAACAAAAATGCACAAGATGCGGGGCCCTCGTTAAACGTATATTATCGAAGCATTTAGTTTCCAGGACGGGTCGTTTAGCAAATCTCACAACCCTCCTAAAATAACAATACGTTAGACTCTTTAGGACGCGCCTTAATAAATCTTACCTTCTTAAACTCGGGTGCACATTTATGTGACCCAAATCCAATTCTCAACGGAGTCGAAATGTGTTTCTAATCACGGGTACATTGATTGTGACGTGGTTCGAGATGCGTGTCCATGACGTTGCAAATTCATTTTAAAATAAGAATGAGATGAGCCTCACCAAATAAAATACAAATTGCGGGGCCCTCAGTAAATATTTGCTTTAAAAATTGTTTAGACTTCAGGATGGACAGTTTAGTAAAATTCCACGGTCCTACCCAAAATAAATACGCTAGTCGCTTTAGGCACGCCTCTAATAATTTAATTTCCTTAAACTCGGGTGCACATTGATGTGACCCAAATCCAAATCTCAACGGAGTCAAAGTGTGTCGACGACCACGGGTACATTGATTGTGACGTGGTTCGAGATACATTTTCACAACGTTGCAATTCTTGATAAAAACAGTAAATGATAAAAGCGGTTAAAAGTTAAATTTTGCACATAAGTTCACACTTGTATGAAATCAGATAATCAAGCCGAATATAACAGTTGAGCGACCGTGCTAGAACCACGGAAATTCGGGAATGCCTAACACCTTCTCCCGGGTTAACAGAATTCCTTATCCGGATTTCTGGTACGCAGACTGTAATATAGAGTCATTATTTTCCTCGATTCGGGATTAAAATTGGTGACTTGGGACACCCTAAATCTCCCAAGTGGCGACTCTGAAATAAATAAACCAATCCCGTTTCGATTGTCCTTTAATTGGAAAAAACTCCCTCACGCCCCCGCGGGTGCGGAAAAAGGAGGTGTGACAGCTTTGGCGACTCCACTGGGGACTTGGGCCCAGAACCACTGGTTCAGGGTTAAGAATTCGAGCTTAAAATAATTGTTATTATTTTGCTTTATTTATTATCTGATTTTATTACATGTTTTGAGCCTAATGTGCTAAATGCTGCTTTTACTGCTTTGATATTGTTTGAACTGTACATATAAACTGTGCCGAAACCCTTCTCTTCTCTCTTGAGGAGCGCACGCTGGTCGTGGCTTCTTTCTGTTAGTGTCATATGCCAAAATAGAACGAGGATTCGGAGGAGTTGCAAAATCGGATGGCCTTTTGGTTACCGGTACACAGCTCCCATCCTTGGCTCGAGTTGTCCGCTCGGGTAAGCCAGGTCTAGAACAAACACCTAGGTTTTACAGCTTAGCATAACATAACTTCATGCCGGATCCCTAGTAGGAACGCTTATTTGCATCATGTGCATTTGACTTAGGGGACTTAGCACAGGGGCTGGGTCTGTCTAGGACAAGCAACCTGAGAATAAAGACCATCCTGCTACATCCTGTTTGCTTTATGCATTTACTTGTTTCAAGGCTTGCATGCTGACCGGTTTCTGAATATCGGGAATGTTTGAAAAAAAAAGGAAGAGGAACAACGGTTAAGGGGTTAATTATTTATTCTTGAAAAGTCAAAAATGGTTAAAGCTCTGCCAAAATTTTGAAAAAAAGAAAAAGAAAATGTGTGTCTGATTAATTTGTTTTAAAAAAGAGTAAGAGTCTTTGATTCATTTCTAAGAGAAAAATAGTGTGTCCCCAAAATTCGATTTATGCCTGAACTACGTCAGTTTGATTCTCGCAGGGTGCAAGATACGTAGGCAAGCCCCATCGGGCTCAACTTGTTTTTCAAAATATAGGTACAATCCAAAGAATGAAAGTTTTAAGGTGACATCATACTTTTTCGGAAACAACCAAATTTCGTTTTTTTAAAAAAAAAAAAAAAGGGTGTGTCAATTTGGTATTTGAGTCCAATGAGTCTGGATCTTTGCTTAATCACCCCAATAAACATGCAGAATGAGCATAAGTCCAAGTTTGCCGGTAACAGTTAGAAGCAAAATCCCTCTGGAAGTGCGATTATGGTGGGAGGATTTGGAAAAATCAGAGCAAGACAAGATCAAACTGCACCTGGGAGGTTTGGTTGATTTGTTGAACGTCAGGCCTCGGTGCGACATCATAAAGGCTTTGGTTACATTTTGGGATCCGGCCCACAACGTGTTCCGTTTCTCGAATTTTGAACTCACCCCAACCTTAGAAGAAATGGCGGGTTACATGGACGTCACTGAAGGTTTGAGACACAAATACCTGATCGCTCCAAGAGCTGTGAATTCACACAAATTCATGGATCTGTTGAAGATAAGCAAAGGAGTCCCATACGCTGAACTGGATAGAGGTTTTTCTACCCTACAATTCATATACCAGAGGTACGGGAGCATAGGAGGATTCAATGATCCAGAAAGTGGTGTTTGCAGCAGGGGAAATCTGGTAAAATGGAATGAGCATAGGCGGTTCGCTTTTATGGTGGCATTTTTGGGCCTTGTGGTGTTTCCCCGAAAAGATAGAAATATCGACCTGAAAGTGGCTGGAATCGTCAAAGTCCTGATTACCAACGATAAAAGCATCCTTGCTCCTATGATAGTGTCAGAAATGTACCGAGCCCTCACGGCTTGTAAGGCCGGAGCAGACTTCTTCGAGGGGTGCAACTTGTTATTACAGATGTGGATGATCGAACACTTGTGTCACCATCCTCAGTATATGTGCTGCATGTCTACAAATGGGGGTTGCATCGAGGGTTATAACCTAAGGGTTTCAGGTTTCCGATCACTGGGAGGGTTTGAAGAATGGATATCCTATCTCCGGGTCATCACCGCAGATCAAATAAACTGGACTTTGGGTTGGCTTTCTGTGGAAGAAATCATATACATGCCCGCTACTGGTCCTCACTTCCTTTTGATGGGACTCAAAGGTATTCAACCTTATGCCCCTTACAGGGTGATGAGACAGTTAGGAAGATGTCAAGTACTACACCCGGACGAAGATCTCAGCACTTATGCAGTCGAGGTCAGCAGTGACGGCCAATTTCCTGAAAAGACAGTTCGTTGCATATGGAGTGAATGCCAGTACTTGACGGCAAATACCCGGGTAAGTGATGTGTCTAGGGGTGAAGTCTCACCGGCCTATCTCACTTGGCATAACAAGAAGAACATTGTGAAACGGCCAACCAAACGGCCTCACCTCCAAGATTTTGTTGAGTCATCGCAAGAACAATGGGACTGGCTCGCAAAAGAGGAAGGTTACCTGGTTGAAATCAGGAAGCTGAAGCGACAAGTTGAAAGGATCGTATTCGAAAACAACGTGCAAGTCGCCCAAGAGCAGGCTGAAAAAGACAAGCTAGCCCAAGAGAACCAAACTCTGAAGGCCCGCCTTCGCCAAGCCAGTGAGAATAACATCGACCGACAGAAGCGTTGCTCCGACGAAAGATTGGTAGCTAGGTCATCCAGAGCCAAGAAGAATTAGACCAATCAAAGGCTTGCATAGCAAGGATGAGGGTCAAATGGGCAGAAGGTACAATGGCCCGGAGAAAGTGCCTACAACAAGTCATGAGGGATTGTGAACTGAGCGTCAAAGCAACAGAGGAAACAAATTCCACTCTGCAAGAGCGGATCTTCAAGCAAACACAAGACGCCCAAGCCGACAGGAGACGCTATTACAATGCAATGACAAGGATGGAAAGGCAAATGGATATGTTCCAGGATCAGCTCGCCACCAATGCACAAGCGCTAGGATTAAAGAGCCGACAGATAAGGCAGCTGTTCGCAGAAAGGGACAACATTCGAGCAAGAATTGACGAAATCGGGCATTACATCTACCTAAAATGCTTGGCATGCGAGCGAACACCTCGGGAGACCCTCATTGCTTCTATCATGGGCTGCGTCCACCGGATTATGAACGAGTTGAAGAGCTTGCAAAGAGACCTTACACCTAGGGCCGCGAAAGGGCCGAAAGATGCCTCGTGGGTCCCTAAGTTGGAAAATTAGTTGTTGATCGAGTCCTGGTTGTTTTGTTTGTTGTTTCCCCATATGTTGTTTTCTTTTCCTCAAACCAAGTTTAAAACCGTGGAGTCTGTACTGTTGCTATTTTGTTTAAAGCAATGTGTAATAGCAAATTTTGATAATGAAATTAAGCAACTCCGGAAGAATTTCTATGTGTCTTTACTTCGAGGCAGAACTACGCCTGGTCTGATTCACGCGGGGACGTGATACGTAGGCAATCCCCATAAGATTCGACCGCTTTTAATAAATAAAGAAAAGAAAATGTAAATAAAATAAAACGCAGGGTTTCGCAAAATACTTTAAAGAGACGAATGAGCAAACCGGGATGACGCATGTTGTTTGAAGCAAAGCATGTAGAAACGGTTAACTGCCTAGGTGCATTGCATCCTCTATGTGTTATGATCAAATCTGTTAAGCTCTAACGCTAACAAAGTTTGTTGTTGTCTGATACCAGACAGTTAGTTGTTAAAGAATTCTGGCAACACACTCATACCAAACCAGATCCAAAGGACCGGTAGCAACAAGCATGACTACTTCGGAGAATAGCAATGAGGAAGAAAGGCCGATGAGCCAGTTGTTAAAAGAAGCGATGGAAAAGATTGAAAGGATGGGACTAGAGATGAATGCAATGCAACTAGCCCTAGCCAAAACACAAAAGAGCCCTGAAACACTGGGACACATGCCGGAATACCCTCACTCTGGCCCTTCCACAAGCCGCCCAAATCCCCTCTATCATCAAGAAAGAAGCCCTCATGATTCCCAAGCTCCACCACCCCACCAACCTCTCCCAACACCCAATATTCCCATTTTTGTGGGACCTACATCAGCCCCTTTGTAGAGAACAACCAGTGAGCCATTGTTTCAGGCTCACGATACACAATACTATCCCCCTGAGCCTACATTCCATGCACCCGAGCCTCAAGCTTACAATCCACATTTAGAAGTGCCGGCAGAGGTTGAGAAGCCAGTTAAGGCTCCTGAACAGGATGAAGTGTTGAGAAAGTTCAAAAGCCTGGAGCAGTCCTTCAGGAACTTGCACGGATTGGGCAATCAAATCAGCGTAGCATACAAAGATCTGTGTCCTTTCCCAGACGTCCAACTCCCGGCCGGTTTTAAGATGCCTAAGTTTGATTTATATGAAGGGCACGGTGATCCCATGGCACATTTGCGGGGATTCTGTAGCAAAATGAGAGGGGCAGGCGGCAAGGATGAGCTGTTGATAGCTTATTTCGGCCAAAGTCTGAGCGGATCTGCACTAGAATGGTATACCAGGCAGGATTCCAGCAGGTGGTACACGTGGGATGATCTGGCGCAGGCTTTTGCAGGTCATTTCCAGTACAATCTCGAGATAGTCCCTGACCGTCTCACATTATTGAGAACTGGGAAGAAACCCGGGGAAAGTTTTCGCGAGTTCGGGTTCCGCTGGAGAGAACAAGCAGCTAGAGTCGATCCTCCCATGAGAGAGGGAGAGATGGTGGACTATTTTTTGCAGACATTGGATCCAACCTACTTTGGTCACTTGGTGACAACGGTTGGAAAATCTTTCAACGAGGTGGTCAAGATAGGGGTCATGATAGAAGAGGGTCTAAGGTCTGACAAGATCTTGAATTATTCGGCACTCAAGGCCACAACCCAGGCTATTCAAAGCGGCACGGGAGGTGCGCTGAGAAGAAAAAAAGAAGAGGTTGCCACGATCGAGGCAGGCAGTTGGTCCAGGGCTGGCCGGCCGCACTACAACCAACCCAGACCTCACAGGTCAAACTACCCATACAACCCACCACAAAATTTCTATCTGCCTCGAGAACCACATTGTTCCGTACACCAGGCCCAAGCATACACTCAGCCTCCGGTTCGCCCACAATGGCGCGCGCCGGCTCCCCAGAACATATATGCACCACCACAAAACACCTATCCTCCACCGAGGGCGTATAGAAACCCTTCAGGGGCAGGCTTCCGGGGAAATCCAGATGCTAGGAATGACAGGTTGCGGAAGCAGAGAACTTTCACGGAGTTGGGAGAAACCTACACCGCTTTGTTCCACAAGCTGAGGCAATTGGGTTTGGTTAGTCCTGTCCAGACTCGAGAACCAAATCCCCCACCTCAGAACTTGGATCGATCAATCAGTTGTGAATACTGTTCAGGGATGCTCGGGCATGATACCGAGAAGTGCTGGAAATTAAGGCATGCCATACAGGATCTTATTGACACCAATAAGATCGAGGTCCAGACACCGGAGGCTCCTAACATCAACCAAAACCCACTGCCAGCGCACCACGAAACTCACATGATTGAGTTGGTGTGTGAGGGAGGAGAATTGAGAAAACCCTCACAAACAGTGATGATGATCCAAGCCGCCCCGAAAGAAGTCTCAACCAGTGGAGGAACGAGTGTACAGTCGCAGGGAGAAGGCGTCAAGCCGGTAGCGATATTGGGAAAGAGTCCGTCTGCCATAACAAACAAACCTGAGCCAAACAAGTTGGTAATATCAAGGGTTCCACCCGCACCTACCGTTGTGGTAAAGGGGGCACATAAAGAACTGGTCACCATAAAACCTGTGGTCCAACTGGCGATGATTGACGGCAGGGCTGTACCTTGGAAATATGAAAAGGCGGTGGTGATGTACAAAGGAAAACAGGTGGAAGAAGTCAGTTGTGAAGCGCAAGGGTTGACTCGATCAGGTCGATGTTTTGCTCCGGCGGAGCTAAGAAGAGCCAACCCAGTTGCAACCAAGAAACCTGTGTCCGAAGAAGAGGCTGAAGAGTTCCTGAGGAAGATGAAAGTACAAGACTATTCTGTGGTCGAACAGCTGAGGAAAACACCGGCCCAGATCTCACTGTTGTCGTTACTGATCCACTCTGAGGAGCATCGTCGGGCCCTGCTGGAGATATTGAACGAAGCTCATGTGCCCAGTGAGATTTCTGTAAACCACATGGAAACCATTGCCAGCAAGATTTTCGAGGTGAACAGGGTAACATCCTCAAATGATGACCTGCCGGTGGAAGGTACGGAGCACAATAAAGCTCTATACCTAGCCGTCAAATGTGAAGACTCGGTGGTAACTCGAGTGTTGGTGGATAACGGCTAAAGCGCCAATATTTGTCCATTATCCACTCTGGACCAGTTAAAGATCGACCACGGAAGAATCCGGAAGAATAGCATCTGTGTCCGGGGGTTTGACGGAAACGAAACAGCCACTGTAGGGGATGTTGTACTTGAACTGACCATTGGTCCAGTCCTGTTCACCATGGAATTCCAGGTGTTAGATGCCACAGTTTCTTATAACCTGCTGTTAGGACGACCCTGGATTCATGCAGCCAAAGCGGTGCCTTCCACCCTACATCAGACGGTGAAGTTCGAGTGGGAAAGACAAGAGGTCGTGTTACACGGCGAGGATACAACATGCACCATGGGCGGAACCATTGTACCTTTCATAGAGACCGCTGATGACAAAGGTCCTTGGGTCTACCAGATTTTCGATACAGGGTCGGCCAACAAAATTTCTGAAGGAGAAATCATCCCGCACCCTAGGGTAGCTGCCGCAACAGTCATGATGGTCTCAGAAATGCTGGGTAATGGATTTGTGCCAGGAAAAGGCCTGGGAGTCGAGCTTCAAGGGATAGTCCAACCGGTCTCCCTTCCTAAAAATCTGGAAACTTTCGGATTGGGGTTCAAACCAACCGCAGCAGACAGGAAGCAAGCGCGAAAAATGAAGAAGAGGGTCTGGTTTCTGCCTAAACCAGTGCCACGCCTCTCAAAGTCTTTTGTCAAAGCAAGTGCCAAGGGGTCGCCGGTCCCAAAGATTCGAGGACCTTTGATCGGTATAAATGAAGACCTGAATCAGAGTTTTGAGAGACTATTCGCGGATGTCAGTATGGTGGAAGCTGGAGAAGGTTCCAGCAGAGCAGAGATACAATTTGTGGGGCCTGAGGCCAAGACCAACAATTGGACGGTTACTCCTCTTCCTGTCCGAGGGGAGTCTTGGTAGTAGGCTTTGATTAATGTTTTGTTTGTTTGTTTGTTTGATCGGATTATTCAAGGGTGTAATCCAAATTTTACTTTCGTTTTTGTAAAAGTGTGAACCCTTTTAAGAGATAAACCAAGAACTGTGCCAATTTGAAGAGAAACCCAAGCCTAACCTAAATGACACTGAGGCTGTGAATCTAGGAGACGCTGATAACGTCCAAGAGACCAAAGTTAGCATCCACATTGAGACGAATGTCAGAGCAGAATTGATCAAAACTCTCATGGAATTCAAAGATGTTTTTGCATGGTCATATGACGATATGCCTGGATTGAGCACCAATTTAGTGGTTCACAAATTGCCCACTGACCCGGCATACCCTCCGGTCAAGCAAAAACTAAGGAAATTTAAAACAGAAATGAGTGTAAAGATCAAAGAAGAAGTGATTAAGCAGTTGCAAGCGAAGGTCATTCGGGTCACTCGATATCCCGAGTGGTTGGCCAATGTGGTACCAGTCCCAAAGAAGGATGGAAAAATCAGGGTGTGCGTCGACTACCGCAACCTCAACAAAGCAAGTCCCAAGGACAATTTTCCGTTACCCAACATCCATATCTTGATCGATAATTGCGCGGGGCGCGAGATCGGATCCTTTGTAGATTGCTATGCGGGTTATCATCAGATCCTAATGAACGAGGAAGATGCAGAAAAAACAGCGTTTATTATGCCATAGGGAACCTACTGCTATCGGGTAATGCCATTCGGGTTAAAGAACGCCGGGGCAACGTACATGCGAGCAATGACTGCCGTGTTTCATGACATGATACACAAAGAAATCGAGGTGTACGTCGATGATGTGATCATCAAATCTTGGCGTCAGGAAGACCATGTGGCAGACCTAAGGAGATTTTTCCAAAGACTCCGAAGGTATGATATCAAGCTTAACCCGGCCAAATGCGCATTCGGGGTTCCATCAGGAAAGTTGCTAGGATTCATCGTCAGTCGACGGGGGATTGAGTTAGACCCATCCAAAATTGAATCCATCCGAGATTTGCCACCGCCAAGGAACAAAACAGAGGTAATGAGTTTGCTGGGTAGACTCAATTACATCAGCAGGTTCATCGCTCAACTCACAGCAACTTGTGAGCCCATATTTCGGCTACTGAGAAAGGATGCTGCAGTAGGTTGGACGACAGAGTGTTAGGAGGCTTTCGACCAAATCAAAGGGTATCTGTCTAATCCACCCGTACTGGTCCCGCCTAAGCCCGGGAAGCCCCTAATTCTTTATCTGACGGTCTTGGAAAATTCATTTGGTTGTGTATTGGGGCAACATGATGACACAGGAAGGAAGGAGCAAGCCATCTACTATCTTAGCAAGAAATTCACAGTACATGAGGTCAAGTACACTCAACTCGAGAAAACATGTTGCGCCCTAACTTGGGTAGCTCAGAAGTTGAAACACTACCTGTCTTCGTATACTACTTATCTCATATCCCGCTTGGACCCATTGAAGTATATCTTTCAGAAACCTATGCCCACGGGAAGGTTGGCAAAATGGCAAATTCTGCTCACAGAGTTTGATATCGTCTATGTAACGAGGACGGCCATGAAAGCCCAGGCGCTGGCAGACCATTTGGCAGAGAATCCCGTTGATGAAAAATACGAGCCCTTAAGAACGTATTTTCCTGACGAAGAGGTAATGCATACAAATGAGTTGGAATTGCCTGAGGAACCGGGTTGGAAGCTTTTCTTCGATGGAGCTGCAAACGCGAAAGGGGTTGGAATAGGAGCAGTACTCATTTCTGAAACAGGACGGCATTATCCTGTTACGGCTCAACTACGCTTCTATTGCACCAACAATATGGCCGAGTATGAGGCTTGCATTCTGGGTCTGCGCTTGGCTGCTGACATGGATGTCCAAGACGTCTTGGTCTTGGGAGACTCGGACCTCTTGGTACATCAAATTCAGGGTGAATGGGAAACACGAGATCTAAAACTCATACCATACCGACAATGCTTGCATGATCTGAGCAAGCAATTTCGATCGGTGAAGTTCAAACACATCCCGAGAGTTCACAATGAGGTTGCGGATGCCTTGGCCACCTTAGCATCAATGTTGCACCACCCTGACAAAATGTATGTTGATCCTCTACACATCCAGGTCCGTGATCAGCACGCCTACTGCAATGCCATAGAAGAAGAAGCAGATGGCGAACCCTGGTTTCATGATATCAAGGAATACCTCAGAATGGGGATATATCCAGAACATGCCTCTAGAGACCAAAAAAGAGCCCTTCGGCGTTTGTCGAATGGTTTCTTCCTCAGTGGAGGAGTATTGTACAAAAGAACCCCGGATTTGGGATTGTTGAGATGCATAGATGCCAGTCAAGCAACGACGGTTATGGCAGAGGTACATGCTGGAGTTTGTGGGCCACACATGAGCGGATATGTATTGGCAAGAAAGATCCTTCGAACAGGGTGTTATTGGCTCACCATGGAACACGACTGTATCACTTTCGTGAGGAAATGCCATCAGTGCCAGATACATGGAGATTTGATTCATTCTCCGCCAACAGAGTTACATACGATGTCAGCACCCTGGCCGTTTGTGGCATGGGGCATGGATGTCATTGGGCCCATCGAGCCGGCAGCATCCAACGGTCATAGGTTCATCCTAGTGACCATTGATTACTTCACCAAATGGGTTGAGGCTAAAACCTTCAAATCAGTAACCAAGAAGGCAGTGGTGGACTTTGTTCACTCCCATATCATCTGCAGATTTGGGATCCCAAAAGTGATCATCACGGATAACGGTGCGAATCTTAATAGCAGCTTGATGAGAGAGGTATGCCAACAATTCAAGATTACACACCGCAATTCCACCCCATATCGTCCCAAGGCGAATGGAGCAGTCGAAGCAGCCAATAAGAATATCAAGAAGATACTGCGAAAGATGGTGGAAGGTTCCAGACAATGGCACGAGAGATTACCCTTTGCTTTGTTGGGTTACCGCACTACCGTCCGAACTTCCATAGGCACAACTCCTTATTTGTTGGTGTATGGAACTGAGGCCGTAATACCGGCGGAGGTCGAAATTCCGTCCCTCCGAATTGTCGCTGAAGCCGGGATTGATGATGATGAATGGGTAAAAGCTCGATTGGAACAGTTGAGCCTGATAGATGAGAAAAGATTGGCAGCAGTGTGTCATGGTCAGCTGTACCAGAAGAGAATGGCAAGAACATATAATAAGAAGGTGCGCCCCAGGAAGTTTGAAGTAGGGCAGCAGGTATTGAAGAAGATCCTCCCACATCAGGTCGAGGCAAAAGGCAAATTCGCCCCAAATTGGCAAGGGCCTTATATCGTGACCAGAGTATTGACCAACGGTGCTTTGTGTTTGACAGATGTCGAGGGGAGATGTGTCGACATGGCTATCAATTCTGATGCAGTCAAGAGATATTATGCGTAATTTCTTTAATTATGGCAATTTTTGGTTTATTTGTTTGTATTTGGCATTTATTGGACAAGGAGATGACGGAGGCAATTCTTTCTTCTATCCAAACACTTTAACCCTTGCTTCCCCCTTTGAGCCTTAAGTAATTCTTTCATACCCCTCTTTTGGAATCACTAATGGAAAAGACATGAAAAAAAAGAGAAAGAAAATGAAAAAAAGAAAATGAAAAGAAAGAAAAGAAAAATCAAGGAATATAAAACCGTGGGAACTACGTTTGACCTGATTCCTCAAAGAGGATACGTAGGCGCCTCACGGCTCGGTCATAGTATGCATCATAGTGAATATAGGATGCATAATGTACATAGTGTGCATAATAGGCACAGTGTGCGTAACGCACATAGCGCAACATAAGTGTAAAAAATAAATTCCCCAAGCAAGAAAACTGGGGCAGAGGTTATGTTTTAAGTTCCAACAAAGGTTTGATTCCAAAAGTTGTAGCACACCACCCATCAAATTATTTTCTTTTTCATAGCCTTTCTTTAACTCCACACCAAAACTAACATCAACGTCCAAAAGACCTCCCGATCAATGTTCAAGAGATGTCGAATCAGGCAAATGAGGCCGAGAATAACACACCGATCCCCAGCAAAGAAGAGAATCGTAAGACTGGGAAAGGATTGATGGTCAAAGGAATCTCCAGAAGAGAGGGTCGTATCTACAACGCCCCGATTCCCCGAAAGAAATAAAATGAGAGAGTCTTATCGGTGAAAACCTTCACAGGCACCGAGAGGCGATGTAAGACGAGGGATATGAAATGAGAGAGTCTTATTGGTGAAAACCTTCACAGGCACCATAAGGCACCGGGAGATGAGAGAAAAGAGAGAGTCTCATTAGTGAAAACCCCTCGAAGGGCACTATGAGGCGACAAGATAGATCAACAAAAAATGACCACATTTGCAACGAAATGGACAGTCATTCATCATCCCCAGCAAGTCAGACCACCGGGCAAATCGATTGATACAAATAGACTAGGTCGGGAATCTATGGTGCACGTCATGATCACGGGGACCAGTCATGTCCTCCGGATAAGTTCTTCTGAGTTTCTTCTCCCCCACCAAATATGGGTTCAGAAAGATTCTCTCCTTCTAGCTTTTATTTCTCTTCCTAAAATTTGTCTTGAAAAGGATTTTTCAAAGCTTACTACCAGAGACCGAAGGGGAATTCATCCAATGCAGGATAATACAAACAGTCTTAAAAGCCGACCCCAGGCAATGCAGTGATCGTGCCCGGCAATTTTGGAGGAAGTAAGCTCCTAAAGGGAGTGGTGTCGGGAGTTAAAAGCAGACTCCCACAGCATGTGCTTAAAGAGAAAGCAGAAAAGGGGATTAATTGAAAGCCAATCCCCAGCAGGCTAGAGACCCCCAGCAGGCAACTCTGCCCACTAATCAATTATGGGACATAGAGCAAGAAACGAGAAGAAAGGAAAAATCATCCACCAGAAAGGCACCCTATACCACCACGATAAAAACTAATTAAATCCTTTTGTTTGCTGCAGGAAAACAAAGGAGTATAATGCGGGAATACATTTAAGTTCTAGGTCGCCCACCAGTATAATGCGGGAATACATTTAAGTTCTAGGTCGCCCACCAGTATAATGCGGGAATACGTTTAAGTTCTAGGTCGCCCACCAGTATAATGCGGGAATACATTTAAGTTCTAGGTCGCCCACCAGTATAATGCGGGAATACTTTTAAGTTCTAGGTCGCCCACCAGTATAATGCGGGAATACATTTAAGTTCTAGGTCGCCCACCAGTATAATACGGGAATACATTTAAGTTCTAGGTCGCCCACCAGTATAATGAGGGAATACATTTAAGTTCTAGGTCGCCCACCAGTATAATGCGGGAATACTTTTAAGTTCTAGGTCGCCCACCAGTATAATGCGGGAATACATTTAAGTTCTAGGTCGCCCACCAGTATAATGCGGGAATACATTTAAGTTCTAGGTCGCCCACCAGTATAATGTGGGAATACATTTAAGTTCTAGGTCGCCCACCAGTATAATGCGGGAATACATTTAAGTTCTAGGTCGCCCACCAGTATAATGCGGGAATACATTTTAAGTTCTAGGTCGCCCACCAGTATAATGCGGGAATACATTTAAGTTCTAGGTCGCCCACCAGTATAATGCGGGAATACATTTAAGTTCTAGGTCGCCCACAGTATAATGCGGGAATACATTTAAGTTCTAGGTCGCCCACCAGTATAATGCGGGAATACATTTTAAGTTCTAGGTCGCCCACCAGTATAATGCGGGAATACATTTAAGTTCTAGGTCGCCCACAAGTATAATGCGGGAATACATTTAAGTTCTAGGTCGCCCACCAGTATAATGCGGGAATACATTTAAGTTCTAGGTCGCCCACCAGTATAATGCGGGAATACATTTAAGTTCTAGGTCGCCCACCAGTATAATGCGGGAATACATTTTAAGTTCTAGGTCGCCCACCAGTATAATGCGGGAATACATTTAAGTTCTAGGTCGCCCACCAGTATAATGCGGGAATACATTTAAGTTCTAGGTCGCCCACCAGTATAATGCGGGAATACATTTAAGTTCTAGGTCGCCCACCAGTATAATGCGGGAATACATTTAAGTTCTAGGTCGCCTACCAGTATAATGCGGGAATACATTTAAGTTCTAGGTCGCCCACCAGTATAATGCGGGAATACATTTTAAGTTCTAGGTCGCCCACCAGTATAATGCGGGAATTTATTTAAGTTCTAGGTCGCCCACCAGTATAATGCGGGAATACATTTAAGTTCTAGGTCGCCCACCAGTATAATGCGGGAATACATTTAAGTTCTAGGTCGCCCACCAGTATAATGCGGGAATACATTTTAAGTTCTAGGTCGCCCACCAGTATAATGCGGGAATACATTTAAGTTCTAGGTCGCCCACCAGTATAATGCGGGAATACATTTAAGTTCTAGGTCGCCCACCAGTATAATGCGGGAATACATTTAAGTTCTAGGTCGCCCACCAGTATAATGCGGGAATACATTTAAGTTCTAGGTCGCCCACCAGTATAATGCGGGAATACATTTTAAGTTCTAGGTCGCCCACCAGTATAATGCGGGAATACATTTTAAGTTCTAGGTCGCCCACCAGTATAATGCGGGAATACATTTAAGTTCTAGGTCGCCCACCAGTATAATGCTGGAATACATTTAAGTTCTAGGTCGCCCACCAGTATAATGCGGGAATACATTTAAGTTCTAGGTCGCCCACCAGTATAATGCGGGAATACATTTAAGTTCTAGGTCGCCCACCAGTATAATGCGGGAATACATTTAAGTTCTAGGTCGCCCACTAGTATAATGCGGGAATACATTTTAAGTTCTAGGTCGCCTACCAGTATAATGCGGGAATACATTTAAGTTCTAGGTCGCCCACCAGTATAATGCGGGAATACATTTAAGTTCTAGGTCGTCCACCAGTATAATGCGGGAATACATTTAAGTTCTAGGTCGCCCACCAGTATAATGTGGGAATACATTTAAGTTCTAGGTCGCCCACCAGTATAATGCGGGAATACATTTAAGTTCTAGGTCGCCCACCAGTATAATGCGGGAATACTTTTAAGTTCTAGGTCGCCCATCAGTATAATGCGGGAATACTTTTAAGTTCTAGGTCGCCCACCAGCATAATGCGGGAATACTTTTAAGTTCTAGGTTGCCCACCAGTATAATGCGGGAATACATTTAAGTTCTAGGTCGCCCACCAGTAAAATGCGGGAATACATTTCGGCTCTAGATTTTGGAATCAGTAACCTCACCCAAAGGCGGAAGGTCACAACAGAGATCCCCCAAGCAGGAAACAATAAAATCCCCCAGCGCCAAGAAGCAGAAGGCTGCAAATGCAAAAGGAAGAAGGAACGCGTCTCAGAAGAAGCAGTTTGGAAACGTTGTAGCATTGCCCAATATAACAATGTTGATGAAGAAACATACCACTGAAGAAACCATTGAAAGATTTAAAGAAGAAAGCCATGTTCCCAGCAAATCAAGCAAAGTGATGAAAACTGGCATTCAGAAAGGGCGAAGGACCAGCATAATCTGCCAAGTTCACAAAATAAAGGCGTCAGAGGAAAGCATTAGCCGACAAGAAAGCAAGACAACAAGAACAAGTCGGAGATATTTCAGGATCCTCAGTTTAACTTAGCTTCTTGTTTTCCTTTTAGAGCAATGTAATAGGGAGATCGGTTGAGCAGTAGCATCCTACAGCAGCATACAACAGCGCACAACAACAGCAAGCAATACAGTCACATGGTAGTCCCAGCTACCAAAATTTCCCGAACTACATTGACCTGATTCCTGTTCAGCCCAGGATATGTAGGAAACCTCTGAAGCAAAGGTTCGGTCAAATCTTTTTCAAAAAATGCTTCACACGGAGTACTCAGACGAGCAAAAATCGCCCGCTTTATCTTTGCGCGAAAACCCTTCGTGTCTTCGGGCAAAGAGGGGCAGCTGTAAGCACGTGATTTTTGCTTCGCGAAAGTTACTCCAAAAAGAAAAAGAAAATCAAAAATATATGTTAAAATGGTGTGTTAATTGTTATAGGTGTTAACCAATATGTGTGTAAGTTTATTTTAATTTTTACAATTTTTAGGAATTGTTAGTTTAATTTGTTGATTTGGAAAAAAAGAAAGGGAAAATTGGATTGGGCCCCAAAATGAGGCCCAAAGCCAAGGCAAGACCCAGTCTAAACCAGGCCTGCCCAGGCACGTCCCCAAAACGACGCCGCATAGGGCGTTCGATCTGAGCCATCCGTCCAGGCCAATCCAACGGCTCAGGACCTCTTTCAGCAACCCGTTTTCAAACCCGACCTAATAACCGTTCTAACCCAACCCCTCACTTAAACCAAATGACCCCGTTTAACTATCAAACGACCCCGTCTCATTTCTCACCATCAGATCCAAGCCGTTGAGATCATCTGATCTGACGGCTCAGATCCAATCCCCTACTCCGTATATAAGCCTTCTCTTACACCCCACGCCCCCTATCCGAACCCCACCCTTCACTCGTCCCCTTCCCTAAGCTCTGAAACCCCAAACCCTAACGCCGCCCTAGTTCCCCTTTCACCAGAACCCGGTGGCATGAACGCCGATGACCACCCCCTTCACACCCCTGAAGCATCCAACCACCCCTGAAGCATCCAACCACCCTGAACACGAATCCACTAACCATGTACCTCGAATCACCTCCTATCGTCTCGAATCTGGATTTGAAGATTCGAGACAAAACTCGATCTATACCAAACCTCACCATCTTTGTATCAGACACTCCCATGACCCTCCTCGTGACCAAACCAAACTCGGTTTGGTCCGAATCTACCCACAACTCCTAAAAACCAGATCTGAAAATCCAGACCTTAGAACACATGCACTTGGGGAATCCGGCCGGTCTTGAAGGGGGTTTGGGGTTTAATGGATCTTGACCAAGGTGTTCTCATGTGAGAACACCCTGGTTAAAATTTATTCAACCTCAAATGGTCAAATCTAAGTCGGACTTGGGTCATTTCGGTTTAAACTTCCCCAGTAAGTGTCCTCTCTCCTTTTTAGTTTTGGTTAAGTTTATCAGCATGATTTGTTGTTGTGAGTATTTGTTATTGTCTGTTACTTTTTCTATTTTCTTCCATCTCTAGCAAAGACCTTTTATTTGGTCGATTGATTTTCTATGTGTGTGTTCTGAATGTATCCTATGATAAGCATGTCCGATTAGGATAGTCGTCGCATGAATAACTTATATAGGTTCCTAGTGATTGACCAAGTTGTCCGAAGCCCTTTAGGTCCCTGTATGTGTTTGTTTATTTGAACGACTGATTATTACCTGTTATAATTAGTATAGTCGACTCGATAAATATTGTCGATTAGTTCTCTATAATTGATGGATCAAATAAGCTAATAATTTCACGTGACTAATTGAACCTTGTCACTGACTGAATGCCCCAGCATTGTCTGAAATGAGTTTGTTTGCATTGCAAAAATGACTGAAAAGGTTCAGTCCAGGGCAGTCCTGAAATTGAACTCTCAGAAGTTCAAAAATGCCCTGATGCTGCAATAGGCAGGGCAGTGATAATCAAGGGTTAACAAGGGTATTCTGGGGTGTTGAAAAGGACAGAAAAGATTAGTTTAAATGAACTGACAAGTGAGGTACTAATTAAGATTAAACTAATGCCAATGGGGAACAAGACATAAGAGCATGAGAGTTTAAAATGAATACTAAAATGAACCCATAACTCTTGATTAAAGAAAAACCAGGCGTGGGAACAAAGGGGGCTGGCATCAAAAGATGCTTAAGGATGGGTTTAATAGGTATGGGCAGACTGCAAGTTGCAGGATCAAGGCAGCTTGACTGCACTGGGTTATTAGCTTATAAATAAGCTGTTTCAGAACATAAAAAAAGGGCTGGAATTTTTAGTCTTGGGGCTGGAACTTTTAGTCTGAAGAGAGGTCTATTGAGTTGAAAGAAAACTGAAAACATAAGGTAGTTTCCAGTAAACATTGTAACCAAACACTGTCTGAAAGTGGTATAAGAGTTCATATTGGTCAAGCTGCCTTGGCCAAGTTCTGTTGTTTGCATTGACTGAGCTGTTTGTGGTTGTTGAACTGTTGGTGTTGCTGCATTGAATACTCTGTTACTGCTGTTGTTTCATCACTCTTTCCTGGGATTGCTCATTTGGTGCTCGACTATTTGCTGGTTTTCTTTGTTCTGGGAAATATTGTTGGTTGTTGTGGGCTGTGGAAAACACTTGGATTGTTGATTTGTTGCTGTGTTGTTGCTGTGTATCTGCTGTTGTTGTGTTTACTGCATACTGCCCAGCTGATCATTCCTTTCTTCTTTGTCCTCTATACCAGGTACACAACCAATGCACTGTCAAAAAATGTAATTGGGAAATTAGAGCATGAATACAAATGAAAGTCCTGAAGAATGTCTTTTATACATAGATTGTTACATTAAATATTCTTGTAATGTGTAATAGTTTGCATTCTTGTTTAGATACTGAAGGTAGCCTGTGTGCCCAGTAGATGTCAATATGTGGTGATTGAATGCTAGTTTGTATATGTAGGTTGATAGATAAAAGGGTCTCCAATGCAGTAGGTTGTATCTTAGGTTTATATGGTTAGCATGTCCTTGAATACATAGAACTATCCATGTTAGTTAATTTCATGTCCTTTTGATAAACTGTGTCCTTACAATTGGCAAACCATTGCCTTAAAATAAACAGCGCAAGTCTGCACTTCTCAACCTCACGAAGGTCGAGCCCGAATCAAACGAACCCAGCAGGCTTTCATCAGAAAGGCATTGGCCCAGGTCCAGCCGATACTGTGTGGGCTGGGTTCGGGCCCACGATGCTCGATTAGCTGCCCATGGGCATGGCCATGTTTTCTTATTCTGCAAAGGCACTCAGAATTCCGTTATAATAACCTGCAAGCATGTAATTGAATAGGGTCATTTTTATTCTCAACTAGTAGAGACAAATGCGACAAGAAACGTAGTTGCTATAGGATCTCCTTTTAAAATAAAGACGAGATGAGCTTCGACAAACAAAAATGCACAAGATGCGGGGCCCTCGTTAAATGTATATTATCGAAGCATTTAGTTTCCAGGACGGGTTGTTTAGCAAATCTCACAACCCTCCTAAAATAACAATACGTTAGACTCTTTAGGACGCGCCTTAATAAATCTTACCTTCTTAAACTCGGGTGCACATTTATGTGACCCAAATCCAATTCTCAACGGAGTCGAAATGTGTTTCTAATCACGGGTACATTGATTGTGACGTGGTTCGAGATGCGTGTCCATGACGTTGCAAATTCATTTTAAAAAATAAGAATGAGATGAGCCTCGCCAAATAAAATACAAATTGCGGGGCCCTCAGTAAATATTTGCTTTAAAAATTGTTTAGACTTCAGGATGGACAGTTTAGTAAAATTCCACGGTCCTACCCAAAATAAATACGCTAGTCGCTTTAGGCACGCCTCTAATAATTTAATTTCCTTAAACTCGGGTGCACATTGATGTGACCCAAATCCAAATCTCAACGGAGTCAAAGTGTGTCGACGACCACGGGTACATTGATTGTGACGTGGTTCGAGATACATTTTCACAACGTTGCAATTCTTGATAAAAACAGTAAATGATAAAAGCGGTTAAAAGTTAAATTTTGCACATAAGTTCACACTTGTATGAAATCAGATAATCAAGCCGAATATAACAGTTGAGCGACCGTGCTAGAACCACGGAATTCGGGAATGCCTAACACCTTCTCCCGGGTTAACAGAATTCCTTATCCGGATTTCTGGTACGCAGACTGTAATATAGAGTCATTATTTTCCTCGATTCGGGATTAAAATTGGTGACTTGGGACACCCTAAATCTCCCAAGTGGCGACTCTGAAATAAATAAACCAATCCCGTTTCGATTGTCCTTTAATTGAAAAACACTCCCTCGCGCCCCCGCGGGTGCGGAAAAAGGAGGTGTGACACATGTCTTTGTAGTACTATCTGGCTGCAATATTATAGAGTGCACCATCTGGGTGTCTCATAAAGAGATCTATTAGCACATTTGCAATATCCTTCGGAAATGTCAACTGACGCAATTAATTCATCCATCATATCTTCTTGTACTACTTTTGTTAACCCCCATAGGGCATATCTGTAAGGGGTGCGACCAATTGTATATACCTCTGTTACTATTGGGGAAAAAAAGCTTATGTTCATCTGCCTCAATTATAAACGTTGTTAACCTTCATTAACTGGGTACCTCGTACCCTTTTTCGCCTTGCTCCTTTTACTTGCTGAAACTTGTACTTATTTTCTTAATCTCTTATTGTCCTTTACCATAAAGATGGATAGACATTCTTACCTTAAGACTTCTTATAAGGAAGCTTATACCTTTCAGTACACCCATGATCTGCTAAAGACCTCATATTTACATATCGTAGGCATCATACAAAAATCAAATTCCTCTGACTCAGCTCTTCCATAACTATCTCTCTTTCGAACCTTCTTTTAGGATGTAGAAATAGTCTTATTATGAATAAAATAGAATTTCGGAACTTGAATTCTTATAAGTGAGCTCTACCACACGATCTAGAGTAAGAAGAAAGAGTGACAATCCTAAATGCCCTATAGCCTCCTGCTTATAAGTGTGGTGCATGACACACCCATAAACAAGACTCTACTAGACACGGCTTGTAGACATCCCTAGGAAAGAACTGCTCTGATACCACTTTTGTCACGACCCAAACCGATGGGTCGTGATGGTCACTCGGTACCTTACTCAACCGAGCACCAACGTAACGTATCTTTCTTATTACATCATCATATACACGTGACATACGAGCCTAGTAGGCCAACATAATCATTTATAAACTCAAAACATAGGCCGACAAGGCCGTACAATCTTTCACATACACGACATATGTCTACAAGCCTCTAAGAATACATAAATATCATAATGGCCGGGATAGAGTCCCGCCATACCAAACAATACACGTCTAAATCATACTAACCAAACAAGCAACTCCGAAGCAAATGGAGCGCACCAACATCTTCTGCTGAGCTGATAGCCTACTTGGAGGGCTCTCGACCTGTCTATCGGGACCTGCGGGCATGAAACGCAGCGTCCCCAGGAAAAAAGGACGTTAGTACGAATAATGTACCGAGTATGTAAGGCATGTAAATAAATACATACGAGACATAGAAGACATATAGAGTACATGACTCAACCTGTAAGTCTGAATAACTTTGTAAATCATAAATTACTTTTAGCATTATGCATATGTGTATGAATGTCATGTCGTGCATAGGTACATGTTTCAAACATCATCAGCTTCCGAGGGGCATCCCATCATATCATATCGGTCACTGTGGGCAAAATCATCATCGTATACCAGCTGATCAGGTGGTGGTGCGTATATAACACCATAACCTTTCCCATATCCCATATACATACATATATATATATATATACGCGTATATAACACCGTTTGAATACATACATATATATGCGTATATAACGCCATTTGAATACATACCCATATACGCGTATATAACGCCGTTTGAATCATATTTCAGCCACTGTGGGCAACATCATCATCATATACCAGCTGATCAGGTGGTGGTGCGTATATAACGTCGTAACCTTTTCCCATATCCCATATACATATATTTACATATATACGTGTATATAACGCCATCTGGTCATAGGTCAATGCGCATGAATGCAATGCATGAAAAGTACGTCAATAAAATCATTCAGAATGTCATAAGACCATTTTGACTCTTGAGCAATATCATAAAGTAATATCTTTTTAACTTTCGTATATTTCTGAGACCCATGAACATATGATAAAATATTATGACACATGGAAATTAAAGAACATAGATATTTATATTACTTCTATGAGTAGAGTCACTTATGGAATTTGTGCATTTGCACGTTTCGTTCATATCATATGAATCATGCCAAAAGAAAGAAGGATAGCCTTAACATACCTTTGTCGCTTCACTCAATGACAACGATGAACTCAGTCCATTCAACACCTTAATCTTAATAAATGAAGAATTAGATCCTTAGCTTGCTCACACCACAAGAAAATTTACTTCTTAGTTCTTTGAAGAAGGAGAAGAAGATGAGCTAGAGTGAATTCTTCCTAGGCTTGTGCAAGTAAAACATCCCCCGAAAATGAGGATTTGCAAGATGATTAACTTATATAAAGGGGTTGGCCGTAATGTTTCTTAGAGAGGAGCTCTTGAATGACAAAGTCACCTTATCACTATTTGTATAAGATGGTGGATAAAACTTACGTAGAAATGAGTTCCTTAACTTTGGATAATTGATACTATTGATAAGTATGAATTTGTATGGACAAAATAGCTTGGACGGTGGATGAGGCAAATCTTGTCTTTACTTGGTAATAGAAACTTTTACAAGACTATATATATACATGAACATCTTGAACCTATCTCTAATAATTATTGAATATATTTAATGATAGTAATATGAGTTGTGCATAAAAACATGTACATATATGTCATATAATAAATCATAACAAATTCTAATTAACTCTCTAAATTACACAACTTCTATTCTTCAGTATATAATAATTAGCCAACTCCTACAATTTACTTTCACTCGGTATATCCTTGTATATACTAACAAGGATCCAAATTCACGAGGTAAATTATACTATAACTTTACGAATGACCGTAAACCTCCGAGTTCATACGGATCAACTACAACACCATTCAACGTAATACTACAGGACGTGATATCTCACTTCCGGGCTCTCATTAATTTATTTATGGCGTATTTTCATGTACGAAAATATGGGGTGTAACAAGGTTGTATCGCTTTACCGACAAGAATTTACCAAATCGTGGGCCGAGCTTGCCCGATGCGAAGCTGAACTCAAGAAGCTCGTGGAGGAGAGGGACATACTTAAGATCCTCTACGTCAAAAAAGAGGGGAAGATCAGCAATCTCCGAGTCGAATTGGCGAAGACTCATCAAGAACAGACCGAGCTCATTGAAAAGGTAATATAATTTTTGAGGGTCTGTTATGCACTTGCTTGTTTTGGCGACTAACACTTCAACTTCGCAGTTCCAGCAGAAGGGCGAGCTTATGGAACAGCTTCGAGAGGAGCTCTATACGAAAGAGGTCGGGACCCTAGGGTGGAAGCAACACATGGACTGTCTCACTTACGAGAAAGATGCACTTCGGGAATAGCTGACTTCAATCGAATGCCAGCTCCAAAATGCAAAGGAGGAAAGCTTGGCCCGGAGCCGCAAAATCGAGGAGCTCGAAGCTAAATCAGTCGCTGAGCTTGCGAAGGCCAAATCCAAGGTAGAAGTGATAACTAGGGATTTTAGCTTATTATTTGCTCTCTTTTGCTTAGATTTTAGGTCGAAGGTGTGTAAAGGTATTCCCAAAAACTGACTTAATGTGCTTGTTTGCAGGGTTTGGTCAAAATGACGCAAAGAAGCCATAATCAACTCATGAAGGAATCAAACTTGCACAAATCCAAGGCTGGGACTGAAGTGCTGACAGTGGCAGAAAAGAGCGACCGTGTAAGGACCTCCGCTGAGGCGGCCACAAATATGTGGCCTGCGGAAGTGAGATTCAGAGAGGCTGTTTTGGGCAAAATATTGACCGCTGACCGTGATGGAAAAGCGCAATTGCCGAATATCTGGCGCGGCCACGATGGTATTTTAGCTGAGAGCGTATTTCGAGGTTCAGAGGCCCTGCAAGTTAAGTTAGACTGAAGAACGCGGTCCACGTCCAAATTATACGGCCGCGAATTAAGCTCACGCAGACGCGATGGATTTTATGTTGTCCGCAAAATAGGTCCCAGTCTAGATTAAAATATGGAGAAACGCGAACCACGGTCATTATTACGCATCCGCAGAAGCTCAAGTGCGGACGCGGTCAGAATTACGCGTTCGGGAATTCTCCGTAGGGATATTTTTGCCCTGGAAATTTAGCCTAGTATAAATAGATCTTTTTCACATTTTTATGTTAAGTTATATTTTGCTGAACACGTGAGACGGCTAGTTTTACCTCTTTGGGCAGTTTTGTACAAGATTTACCTTATAACTTCATATTTTCATCTTTTAATTTAGTATTATGGCTTTTAGCTTCTCTTTATCTTTGATTTCTGCTTTTATTATGAGTAGCTAAACCCATAGCTAGGGTTGTGACCCAACCCTAATGTGGGTATTTAATGGGTCTTGAATTTTAGGGCTTAAATGTGAATGGGTTAGTGATTTTTAGCCTAGTTCTTGCTTGAACTATTGAATTAGTAGTTGCAAACACTGATTATTGCCTTTATGACTTAGTCTCTACTTGAGAAAGAAGGACTAAGTCTAGGTAAACTAGGCTAACAAGGAATTGGGGTGAACTCAAGAAATTGATAGCCCCAATTAAAGGGTTAAACCTAGAGATAGTAATACCCGACTTGAGCTAAAATCACTTGAATTTCATGAATACCCATTTGGACTTGAGAAAGCCAAAATGGGCAAAATCACTCAAACTACCGAGAGGTATAGAGTGAGTACTCGAGTGTAATAGCTATATCACGACCCCAATTAATCACATGATTGCCCTAGATTCTTGCTGCCCGTTAGATATCCACCTAGGCGGAAATCACTACCCTAGTCCCTTTTAATCCTTGAAAACAATCAACAAAAACATAGTACTTAGTTTCAATGACTGCATGTTATAGACTAGAAATAGAAGTAGTAAATAAAACCAACCATTTGTGGAAGTAAAATTTAGAGCAAAACCCGCATCTCTACTCGGATATAAACCTAACTCCAAACTAATTAACTCCCTATGGATTCGATCCCTACCTTTGTTGGTTAAAACTACATCGACCATCCTCGCTACTCTATAGTAGTGCAGGCTTGGACCCGATCAATTTTTGGCGCCGTTGCCAGAGAGTTAAACGGTTTTAGCTATATCTCCGAGTATTTGTGTGCTTTGTTTTTCTTTCTTTCCGTTTTTCTAATTTGTTTGCGAATTGCTTTTAGATACAAGATGGCTCTTAACAATGATGCTCCCGAAAATTTGTCATTGGGGAAGGAGGTAGATGATGACAATGTAGATGAGATTCAACCCGAACCTCAAGCATAAAGGAGAGGCCGACCGCCTCATGATAATGTTCACAAACCCTCCCCCACCTCCAGCAAGGGCAACACACCGGGTGTTGCCCAGTGAAGGATACGCAAGTGCAATAGTCCTTCCCTGGATTAGGACGGACAATTTTCAAATAACCAATGTCATGCTGACACTCTTGGAACAGAGGGGTTTCTTCACCGGAGCTCCACACCAAAATGCCTACAAATATCTCAAGGGTTTTGTTGATACATGCTGGGGGAGCAAGCAAACTAACGTTTCCGAGGACGCGTTGAGACTTAGGCTATTCCCATTTTCTCTAAGGGGGAAAGCTTTGGATTAGCTTGAAAGGTTGCCCAACTATTCCATCACTACTTGGGATGAGTTGGCCGAGAAATTCATAGCAAAGTTCTTCTCGCCGGGACATATAGCGACGCTGAGAGATGAGATCCTTGCCTTTAAACAAGAGCCAAATGAACCGCTTCATGAGATTTGGGAAAGGTATCTATCACACCTCCTTTTTACACACCCGAGGGGGTATATAAGAGAGTTTTTCCAATTAAAGTAATATTATTTGATATGGGATTATTTTATTTAATTTTTCAGAGTCTCCACTTGGAATAGTTTATTTGGTGTCCCAAGTCACCGGTTTATTTTAAAATCCCAAATCGAGGATTTTTTTTAAAGTCTGCGAACCAGAAATTCTAGATAAGGAATTTTGTTAACCCGGAAGAAGGTGTTAGGCATTCTCGGGTTCCGTGGTTCTAGCACGGTCGCTTAAACTATTAATATTGGCCTAATTATCTGATTAATTACACATTTTAAACCTATGTGCATTTTTAACTTTATAACTGCCTTTTAATTATTTTAAAACCGCTTTTAGGACGATTCAATGCTATTTAAAACACGTCTTAAACCACGCTACATGAAATGCACCCGCGGTTCGCGACACGTTCTATTTAACATTGTTGATAATTGAAACTGGGTCACATGAAATGTACACCCAGATTTTGTAATTAAAAATCACAACTATGTTACGAGAACTGTACCCGTAGCTATGATGAATTATTTAAATAACGCGCCCAAAGCAACTACGACGATTCAATTTTCAATAGCAACATTTGTGAGGGCCATGGATGATTTAATTTATTTATGGCACACCTCAAATCTTTTTCTATAAGTGTTAGTTCTTGAATCTAATCTTATGAGGGCCATGGATTATAAATTTTGTTTGGCATGACATGCCTCTATTTATTTCAAAGGGTTTTATTATTCGAAGTTGTTATAATCGGGTTACATGAAATGTACCCCCGAATTGGGATTTACGTATCGTGACCATGCCATGAGAACCGTACCCATGGCCACGATAATTTATTATTGATCGCACCTAAAGCAAACTACGATATTTAGAATTATTTATTTTTCCTAAGGTTTGAGATTATGTGTGAAAGTTAGGAGTTTAAGGAAATAAATGTTTGGAGATAATAGCTGCAATTACCATTACGCCTTTACAAACCTACTTTGTAATTTAGCCAATTGGTTTACAACCTATACTGATAACTCATAGTTACTTACTAATCTAATTGGATATGAGAAACAGTTAGTGAGGAAATACTAATTTTAAAAATTGATCAAATGCTTCAGAGAAAACGAATTGAATGACGAGTTATTTTATAACTAGGAAGAATGAGCAGATTCAGTAGTAAGCAATATCCAATTTAATATTTAATATCTGCACTACTAACAATGGAAAATCAAATCACTAAACATTTGTTCTATTGTAGGCTAAGCACGTACTCAATTCATCATTCTAGGGACATAATCTACTAAATATGATTGCAGCAGCAAACTCGTATTCAAGCTAAGCAAACAAAGTCATGGAGTAAATCAAACACATGTTAAAATAATGATTCACGCTTTATTACAAACCAACAGAACTCAAAATTTTGACAAATCAGATACTTGAATTCATGATTCAATACCTAGTTGCAGAAAACAGCTTAGAAAATGCTAAATAAAGCCAGAGAAACGGGGGTCAGTTGTTCACAACAATATTGTACCTGTGCCCTTCCAATAACAAAGCCGGATTCACACCCGCATTCCGACCCGGAAGTATCAACAAATTCGAAACCGGAACCTCGAGTATGACTTCACCCAACTGAACGGAAAAATATCTAGTCCAACTCAGAAAGCTCAAACAAACTTTATCATATTGATTTGGATGGTGGTAATGGCATTTGACGAATTTGCGTGCAGAGGCAGCTCACTCATTGACCTGAATGTTCACTACAACAAAAAAGGGCTTTAGCGGCAATAAAAAAGAACATTGGCGGCAATAACAATAGTCGCTATATCATTTACCGGCCATTGATGTTTAGCCGCTGAAATCAGGGTCGGCAAAGCCTTTAGCGGCATTTCTCACAATTGCTTTAACGGCAATTGTTTGCGGCAATTATGATGGCTGCTAAATCCAATCTAAAATGGCTACTAATGCTCTTTTACGTCAATTTTTATAGCCGCTAAATTAAAAATAATTGTCGCTAAAGGTCCACACCTTTAGCAGTAATTATTTTATGGCAATTAGAATGGCTATAATATTCATTCTGAAAATGTATTGGTATGCCCTTTTAGCATCCATTTTAATGGCTGGTAAATTCAATTAAATTGCCGCTAAAAGTCATCTTTAACAGCAATTATAATGGCTACAATATCCCCTATAGAAACACTATAATTTGCCCTTTTATCGTCTATTTTTATAACCAATATATCTTGTTAAATTGTAACTAAAAGTCACAAGCTATAACGACAATAGTTTAGCCACCATTAATAATAGCTACTACATTCGTTCAAAAAATGATCCAAATAATAAAACATAACAATATCGATTCATAAATACATAATATATTTCATTAAATCTTAAAAAACAAAAAGAAAGTACTAATCCAAAAGATTAATATCACAGTAACTTAAAAAAACTTATATTGTTAGATGATAATAGCTAGTGCCATTATATCACTAATCCTAACCAATAATAGTCTTCAAATAGTTTATGCAATGCTTCTTCATATGGAGATCTTCCACCCGTTAAATTATCGATCATCAGACTGTATGACCTGAAATTATAAAATAACTATGTCAATAGGTGAAATATAATAGTCTTCAACTGGGATGTTTATCGAGCAAAAGTATTAAATTCATATATCATGGCATACATGTTTGATTTAGAGGAAAATAAGTGCGTTAATAATAGATTTTATAAGTTAAATAGAGCTCAGACTAGTTGGACTATCAGATTGGCTTTTACAAGTATATGATTGTAGTACAAGTATACAACAACTATTATTCCTCAATCTCATGCTAGTTGGAGCTTGATTTATAAATCACTCATTATTCATTTGGACTCTTAATAGAAGCAAATTTGTATCAACATAGTGCATGCGTGATTCAAGCTTCTAGCTTCCTCTATTTCAAGAAAATATCTTCATAAACTTCCAACTTCCATGTCACGACCCCAACCCCGGTCATGATGGCATCTCAATCCCGATCATAAACTTTCAGAACTGAACTGTAACCTTACACACGCAAATCTCAATCCTTCACAACATATCACATATACCATACCATCCTAAGGTAACATGAGGACTTCACCTCCTTTCCGAACCATGAACGTTTACGTACTCAACTAGTCAAGAACTTCCATTGATCCCATCTAGAAGAAAAATCATTACACATCACATGCTCTGTATGACATACATAGGTCTTGTTCAAATTCTTACAATACCGACAAGACAGATGAGATCTGTATAAATTCATAACACCGCCGAATCAAAAATTCATTGGGTCTATACTTTTGGCAAGAACTATCACCTCATTCTAAACCAAACAATGGTCTTAACCCCTTAATTTACTTCATATACTTAGATTGCACTGATCTCGAATTCAATGATCTCGTCTCACCCATTACGAACTGCTCAGGCAATAAGCCACCCCAGACATAATCAAAAGCCGCATATGATGCCCCAATATGCCAACAGGCTACCAATTCGAACGCGATACAAAAAAAGAAAACAAACTCTGGAAGGAATTA
This sequence comes from Nicotiana sylvestris, assembly GCF_000393655.2. Taxonomy (NCBI): domain Eukaryota; kingdom Viridiplantae; phylum Streptophyta; class Magnoliopsida; order Solanales; family Solanaceae; genus Nicotiana; species Nicotiana sylvestris. Next base: position 218,764,729 of record NC_091064.1, read on the forward strand.
CCAATCCCACGCACTAATACGGACTTTCCTTAGAAAACAGGAAGCAAGGCATACAAAATAGCATATAGAAAACTATACTCAACACCACACCGTTGCAAACTTCATACTTGGTTTACATCTTTAATCAATCAAGTGATCACATGCCACGCTTATATAATCTTCTCGTGGGACACACTCCCACAACCTACCACAACAATATCTGGACGTACATCCAAACCACCGGTCACACTAACGCTAAAGAGCGATCAAGAATTATTAACCAGGATGCAAAACTCTTTTTACAAAACATCGATCTTAGGTGATGCTGAAGACAATACCAACTTACCGTAAACATCGAAACTTATCTCCTGCTCATCCGAGCTCATGACATCTTGTCAAAAAATTTCCTTCACTCGTGCCATTCTCGGCCCAATTTCCACAACCAGAACTGATTCACCAGCATGCATCAAATCGGAACTAACATAGTACATAAACGCACAATCCGCTAACCAATAGCAAGCTCCCCAACTTGGCTCGAAGCCATAGATCACAACACACTATACTCATAACGCATATACTCCATTGTTGCCTCAATACCATAGTGAGATTAAACTCGATCCTTCATAAGCTTGTGGAAACACAAATCATTTAGAATTTTTAACTCTTCTGCAAATCTCGCATTCACTCACACAACAGTTAAGCCCACTCTCTAGGCGATCCAATTTAGATTTCAACACATTTTATTCACTTGCGATTAACGTCTTCTAATAGATAACATAAGGATAACACAACTTTAGAACACCCCACAGGAGATGACCCACCTGATTTGCCTCCAACTAACATTTCTGCATACCTTCCACTGCCATAAGCATTACGTAGTCACTTGATCTTCATGAGTCTGTACTCATACTGCAACATAAAATTTACTTCACTCCCAACTAGGAGACATGAAAAGATTCTTCACACGCCCATAACTCGGGCTATAACTTGAATCACGATAGACTTCAAGCATATATTAGTTCTTCCATCATTCATTTTATTCACTTGCGATTGACGTCTTCTAATAGATAACATAAGGATAACACAACTTTAGAACACCCCGCAGGAGATGACCCACCTGCTTTGCCTCCAACTAACATTTCTGCATACCTTCCACCGCCATAAGCATTACGTACTCATTTGGTTTTTTTTGAGTCTGTACTCATACCGCAACATGAAATTTACTTCACTCCCAACTAGGAGACATGAAAAGATTCTTCACACGCCCATAACTTGGGCTATAACTTGAATCACGATGGACTTCAAGCATCTATTAGTTCTTCCATCATTCAACAGACCCTTCTCGTCGCTTCCAAATCATATAGATACGCCTCGCAGTACTAACATACTCATCACATAGCCACAACCATCATTTCCACTAACAGGGACACTACCGAACATATAAGTTCAAAAACACTTGTTCACATAATCAGCACCTCGGCACTCCAGCCATAGGCAAAGATCCAACCTCAAGTCCTCTAAACTGGCCCACCATAAACTCACAAAGATAACACCTCGCCCCTCGATTGGGGAATCACAAGCCATCGAGGCACATCTGATACTAAGCGCTCATGCGCACATACGAACGCGTGGAAGGAATTTCAAAAGTTTCTTTTCAAGATGAATCAAGGACGCACGATAAGAATTAAAGAATGTGAAGTTTTCCTAAAGGTTCTGCAGCCTCTCGAGGATAAATACAGACGTCTCCGTACCGATCCGTGAGACTCTACTAAACCGGTTTATGACTTGCGAGACCAATTAACCTAGGCTCTGATACCAACTTGTCACGACCCCAACCCCGGTCATGATGGTGCCCAACACACTGCTAGGCAAGCCCGACCATTCAACAACATTAACCCAAATTCTTATTCAGATTATAGATAAATATCACAGAGAATTTACTAATTCATCACTTTCAAGTGTATAATTAATAATAAAACCTGCGGAAATTCAACTAAAATACCACACCATAACCCAATAGAATCTGGTGTCACGAATATGAGCCTCTAATACAGAATATCCACCTATTACAAGTCTGTCTAGGAAAAATGGGGAATAAAAGATAGAGATAGAGGGGAGAGATCAAGGCTGCGAACGCCATGCAGCTTCCTCAATACTCCCGGATACTGCTGCTCAGCTAAACAAATCCTCACTCAGCATGTGGTGTACCTGGATCTGCACGCAAGGTTCAAGGAGTAATGTGAGTACTCCGACCCAGTGAGTAATAAACATAAATAAAGGCTGAGAATAAGAAATCGTGGAAAAATACAAAGTAAACTATAACTGACAGTTTAGAACAACAAATAGTGAAGCAACAAGTCAATTAAATCAGAGTACCAAATACTGAGACAGGTATAACAGATAAAAACAAATGCATGAGTGCAATGCAATGCATATGATGGTACACTCTATACATGAGTGCAATGCAATGCATATGATGGTACTCTCTAGTACCCACTGCGGCGTGCAGCCCGAGCCATCCATTTTATTTATCGTTGACAGCGCTCATTGGGGGTGTGTACAGACTCCGGAGGGGCTCCTACAGTCCAAGCGCAATACCATCTCGTGGCATCAAATCTAGGCCCTCGGCCTCATATCAATATCAGTATAATCACCCAGGCTCTCGGCATCAATATCAATGTAATCAACCAGGCCCTCGGCCTCAATATCAATGTAATCAACCAGGCTCTTGGCCTCAATATCAATATAACACTGTTGCGGCGCGCAGCCCGATCCATGCTCAGTCCAGAAATCATCATAAGCCCCTTAGGCATTTGTAAAACAGTAGTTCTCAGCCCGAAATATACTTTAAAAATATCATTTAAATTTTCAAATCTTAGAAAGATGGATGAGTTTGCAAAACAGTATTTAAAACCTTGGACTGAGATCAAATGATATGCATGTATGCGAAAACAGTGATGTCAATCCCTGAATGTTTCAAATAATTGGCAAGAAGCCCAAATGTAACAATTAAATCCACGTAAGGATGATTCTCAATTTAGTTCAAGTAGAAAACACGGTAAAAACATCTCTCAGGACGGACCATGTCACAATCCCCAATGGTGCTCTACCCCACGCACGTTATCCGGCGTGCAAGTCACCTTAATATAGCGTTACGATGTGAAATTCCGGGGTTTCAAACCCTCAGGACATCATTTACATCAATTACTCAAAGCTCTAGCTCGCTATGCCCTTGCTTCTCAGATTAGCCTCCTTGTGCGATGAATCTTCCCAAAATCACAACGAATATGTCGCATTATGCTAAAGGGATAATACCCAATCGAAAACACTCGAAAAATATCAAAATTCACGAATTTGACAAAACCCGAGCCCCGGGACCACATCTCAAAACTCAGAAATTTTTACATCATCGGGTTCCTTATCTCACCACGAGTCTATACATACAAAAATCTCTCAAATCGGACCACAAATGGCCCCTCAAATACCAAATTTAGAATTTCAATTTCAAGCCCTATTTTCTTACAATTTGGCTATATTTTCATGAATTTCAAGGATGATTTCACAATATAATCATGTATTTAGTTTATAGGACTTACCTCCAATCACTTCCCGTCAAAACCCCTTCAATTTCCATCCAAAAGCTCTCAAGGTTGCTCAAAAATGGTGGAAAAATGGGTTGGGTTCGCGAATGAAATGTTAATTTTTCAGAAGTACTGTTCACCGTGCAGTTACTGTTCACGCGCATGGTCATTGTTCACCTGCGCGGTTACTGTTCACACACAGTTACTGTTCACGCTGCTAAAAATTACAGCAACAGCCAAAACAATTGCAGCTTTTTTTTTCGTTTCACTAAAGTGGCTTTAACTCCATCATACGAACTCGGAATTCGATGATTCTTGTTCCTATCTGTCACAAATAATGATACAAACATAGTCATTCAATCGAAACTCAATTCGGATTTCGTTTGCTCAGTGCGATATCCATTTCGCTAGTTAAACAATTAACTCATGTTTCGCGTCAAAAACCCAATCGCGACTTGATGAAATTAGACCAAACTTTCCAGATCACTCCTATAATTCATTATTTAAATTCTGGAAATCTCGAAATAAAATTTCGATCTCTAGAACTAAAAATGGACCTTTGGATCATTACATGCTTATGCTCAAACGGCAAAAATCTTCCAAAAACTCTTCCAAAACTTATCCGAGCCTCATGGGACCCCGACCAAACATGCCAACATAATTCATAACATTATTCAAACCTCTTCCAATCATCAAAACACCTCAAACAACATCAAATTACCCAAAACTCATCGAATTCAAGCCTAATTTTCTAAAAACTTCCGAAATACACTTTCGATCAAAAATCCGACCAAAACACGTCCGAATGACCTAAAATTTTGCACACATATCCCAAATTACCTAACGAAGCTACAGCAACTCTCGGATCAAAATCTCACCTATCAACCGGAATTCGCCAAAATACTAACTTCGTCAATTCAAGCCTAATTCTACATCGGACCTCCAAAATTACTTCCAATCACACTCCTAAGTCACAAATCATCCCCCGATGCTAACCGAATCATCGGGGTTCAAATCCGAGCCCTCTAACACATAAGTCAACATCCGGTTGACTTTTCCAAAACAAACCTTCCTTAAAGAGACTAAGTGTCTCATTTCCTACTAAAACCAATCCAAATCAACCCGTTCACACCCAACACTGATAATGAAGAATAAAGAAATAGGAAATGGGGAAAACGGGGCGGTAACTCACGATACGACGGGTCGGGTTGTCACATCCCACTAACACTGATCTCCTCTTGTCCCATATATAGATGAATTACCAAGTATTCAAATTTGACTATATCAAGTAAATCAGGAAAAAATCCCTACAAACTATATAGGAGAAACAATCTTTAGTATATCCATAACAATGATAGATTTTTTTACAACTCAAAAACAAATAACAAAGAAGAGTAAGCTAAAACAATCTGATAATAACTGAACATAGAAGAACATGGGACGGTTGGGCACAGGCCACAAGAAATCAATGCATGTTGATTGCCTTTCATTGATGGTTTGGAATATAACTTCATAAAAGCTATTTGATGGAAACTCAGATAATGCATGATGCATACGGTTTGTACCTGGAATTGCAAACAAATAGACAACATAATCAACATTAGTAATGGAATACAATAATTCTGATGCTTTACAGATTTAAAAAATAGCTAAATAAAAATAAATAATACTTTAAAAGAGGAAGTGACCAGGCAACTTTAAGTCCAAGGAAACAAAACGAAAAAAATGAGATGAGCTAGAGGGGATTATGTGACGACCCAAAGGGTCATCACTTGCTTTTAGTTGATTTTTGTGTCTCCGAGGCCTTGAAAACCTTATTAGAGTTGTCTCGATTTGCGTGCATAGACTGGACGCATAGCCGGAAAGCTTAAATATGAAACTCTGTGAAAAATGCTAAGTTTTGATGTTAAAATGAATAAATTTGACTTCGGTCAATATTTTGGGTAAACGGACCCGGATCCGTGATTTGACGGTCCCGGAGGACTCGTAAGAAAATATAGGACTTGGGCATATGCCCGGAATCGAATTCCAAGGTCCCAAGCTCGAGAAATGAATTTTTAAGTGAAATTGTTTTCAGAAATTGTTTAAGAAAATTTGAAATGAAAACTGATTAGCAAGCAATGGTATCGGGCCCGTATTTTGGTTCCGGTGCCCGGTACAGGTCTTATATATGACTTGAGTCATTCCTGTGAAATTTTGTTAAAAACGGACGTCGTTTGACGTGATCCGGACCTTAATTGAGAAATTTGATGTTTAAAAGAGTTTTGAGAAATTTTATTGATCTTAAGGTTTAATTCGATGCTCGTGATGTTATATTGGTAATTTGATTACACAAATATGTCCATAGAATGTTTTTGAGGTTGTGTGTATACTTGGGTTGGAGTTTCGAGGGCTCGGGTGAGTTCGAGTAGATTCCGGGATGTCTTAGGCTTAGAAAGTCAGATGTTGCAGGTTCAGGAAATTTCAGTCTCTAAACCCTCTAGTGCGGTCTGCGAGAAATCGCGTGCGACCGCGAAGGGGCCAACGCAGCCGCGATCGCCTTTGTGCGGTCCGCGGTGGAGGCTGTGCGGCCGCAGTCGCCTTTGTACGGTCCGCACAGGGTGTTGAACTGCAGGTCTTCAGGGAGGCCTGTGCGGCCGCGGTCCATTTGATGCGGTCCGCACAGGGGGTCTGAGAGGGGTATAAATAAATGGGAATTTCAGTTATTTTTCACTTTTCAAAACCCCAAAAACATAAGAGGCGATTTTCAAACAACCTTTCTTCTCCAAAACGTTGGTAAGTGATTTCTAACTTATTTTCTTCACTCCTTAATATCTTTTAACATGATTTCAACTTCAAATCAAAGATTTTCATGGGGGAAATTGGGTGTTTTGGGTAGAACCTAGGTTTTTCTAAAATTGGGGATTTGGACCTCAATTTGAGGTCCGATTTCAAAACAAATTATATATTTGGATTCATGGGGGAATGGGTAATCGGGTTTCGACCACGTGGGCTCGGGGGTGATTTTTGACTATTGGGTAAAACTTTGGAAAACTCATTTTCATGCATTGGGGTTGATTCATTTAGCACTTATTGATGTAATTAAGTAACTTGTGACTAGATTCGAGCGGATTGGTGGTGGAATCGAGGGGTAAAGCTATAATTGAGACTTGAGTGGTGTTCAAGGCATCGAGGTAAGTGTTTGGTCTAACCCTAGCTTGAGGGATTAGGAGTTGAGTCATATTTGCTACTTGCTTCTTGTTGAGTACGACGTATAGGCATGGTGACGAGTATCTATACGTTGGTGTCAAGCATGACCGTGAGTCTTAAATTGAAAGTTGTTGTGTTCTTAAATGACACTTGGGTGCTTTACTTAATGATTTTCTATGATTGAGCATTTTCAATAATTGAACTGAGTACAAGCTAAGTTGAGATTGGTTATAGCTGATTCTCCCTTGTCGGGATGACTATTTCAATATTGTTGTTCCCTTGCCAGGAAAATTACTACATTGTTGTGTTCCCTTGCCGGGAAGTTATTATATTGATTATTTTCCCTTGCTGGGATTCCTTGAAACCACAAGATATTATGAAATGGGAGCGGGTGGTACGCCTACCACAAGATATTATGAAATGGGAGCGGGTGGTATGCCTACCACAAGATATTATGAAATGGGAGCGGGTGGTATGCCTACCACAAGATATTATAAAATGGGAGCGGGTGATACGCCTACCACAAGATATTATGAAATGGGAGCGGGTGGTACGCCTACCACAAGATATGAGAAAGGGTTGCACGCCTGCAACAAGATGGAAACTGAAAGTGAAAGTTGTCTTTACTTTTCTTTATCTGTGTTAGAAGTTATATTGTCAGCTTCCTTATTTATTCCTTGCTATTTTGCTTTATCAACTACCCCCGAGGCATGTTTCCATTCCCCAACTTTAATTGCTTATTACCTGTTTACTTTTCCGTCATATATTATATAACTGCACAGGTTTATCTGGAGTCTGGTCCTAGCCTCGTCACTACTTCGTCGGGGTTAGGCCAGGCACTTACCAGCACATGGGGTCGGTTGTACTGATACTACACTCTGCACTGTGTATAGATCCCGGAGCAGCTTTCGGACAGTAGTTAGAGGGCCTCCTCCATTCCATCCGGAGACTCAAGGTAGACCTGCAGATGTTCGCAGGCCCTGGCGTCTCACTCTATCTCTATTTCCTGTTTCCTCTATCTCTTGCTCAGGAACAACACTATGTATTTTCTTCAAACTTTGTATGTAGTGACTCTTAGACAGTCTGTGGTACTGTGACACTAGATTTTGGGGTATTGAAGTTTAAAAGTGGTAATAGACATAGCTCTAAGCTTTATAAATGTTGACTTCCGCCTATTTCTTAACTTCCGCTTTATTTATATTGTCGCCCTATGTTTGTTTTAAAAAGAAGTAATATGAAAAAGGTAGTAGATAGTTAAGGGTTGGCTTGCCTAACTCACATTAGTAGACGCCATCACGACTCCCGAGAGTGGGAATTCTGGGTCGTGACAGATTAACAATTATTGCTTGGCAAGCAAATAAATGCAGCTAGAATGAGAAGCATAGATACTACATGAAGCATAGAAAAATCAGAAAACCTTAAAACTAGCATGATTTGTTGAAACTCCGCCACACAAAAAAAAAGGTATGGGGAAGTGGCGGATTAGTGAAGAAGAGTTAAAATGCCAGGAACATCTTACTCCACAATCTTTCCCCCGTAAATAAAACAGCAAAACAAACTTCTCAAATCTTTATATGACTAAAGAACACTTCTAATCACTATGCCAACTATATGCGAAACAAGAGTACTGAAAAGAGAGAATCTCAAATTTAACTTCAGCCACTGCCAACCCTGATAGACAAGTTAACACATCAACAAACAGGCAATCACCTGTAACCTAATAGTGACCTGTTTTGTGCCAAGAACCAAAGGAATAAGATATTCAAGTTCAGTAACCTGAGTGGATTCATCATAAGCACCTACCAAGACATTTAACACGACAGAAACATTAAAACAAGCAAGAATCCAGAATGAGTACATGAGAACAAAAATAAGAAACTGAAGATCTAAAATGGTTAGGAAATTATCAAATCTTTAGTAATAGGGTAAACCAACCTGGCGGAATCTGAAATTAGCCAATCTAGAATCTCCAGCACCAACACATATGCAACAAATTACATCAACACTCTGAGTTATTTCCCTCTTTGTTTCCCGCTTCAAAGCTTTATATTTCTTCTCATAACTCCTGGAGAGCTCTCCCGAAAGCTCATAAATCAAATGACTCTGAATCATGTGCACACATTTGAAATGCTCTAATAAAGGATATATAATGAGAATGAGAAAAAACCCCGAGCACTACGCTAAAAGTATAACCATGTAAATGCTAGATCCCCCAATACGTATGAGGCCAAAGAAAATCCAGGAAAGCAACACAAACCTTGTTCATCCTTCAGTTGTTGTAACTTGTGCAGTTCACTCTTCTCACATGTGTCAATATGGCGAACCTGTACAAAGAAAAGTTTACAAGATATCATTAAAAATAGAACGAGATATAAAAATTTGAGGATAAAAAATTAAAAAACTAACCTGGTATTAAAGGGTTAAATGCTCGACAAGAGAACTGACAGCTTCCCTTGACTTGGCACAAAGCCAGACCACCTGGAAAAAAAGAAAATTATATGAGGAAGGACATAAAATTATCACAAATTAAAGAAAAAGAGGAAGCTAGAAGTTTAGACATTAAAAGAAGCATCTTAATTAACTGAAAGATACTTTATATTGGAAATTTGTATCAATATAGTGTAACTGTCTAAAATAAAAACACGACTAGGCACATATTTTCTTGTTCTTACGAACTTTCAGTCGTTCATAGTCATAAGTGTCACACCTCCTTTTTCCGTCCCCGCGAGGGGCGAAGGAGTTTTTTTCCAATTAAAGGACAATCGAAACGGGATTTATTTATTTATATCAGAGTCGTCACTTGGAAGATTTAGGGTGTCCCAAGTCACCAATTTTAATCCCGAATCGAGGAAAAGAATGACTCTGTATTACAGTCTGCGAACCAGAAATCCGGATAAGGAATTCTGTTAACCCGGGAGAAGGTATTAGGCATTCCCGAGTTCCGTGGTTCTAGCACGGTCGCTCAACTATTATATTTGGCTTATTTATCTGATTTTTTAAATAATTAAGAACTTATATGCAAATTTAGCTTTTAAAACCGCTTTTATCATTATTCCTCTTATTATTTTATACAAGAATTGCAACGTCGTGAAAACACATCTCGAACCACGTCACAACCAGTGTACACGTGATTTGTTGACGCATTTTGACTCTGCCAAGATTGGGATTTGGGTTACATAAATGCACACCCATGTTTTAAGAAAATACCCTTATTAAATATGCGCCAAAATACTACGCGTTATTATACTATTAGGTAGGACTGTGAAATTTACTAAATGGCTCATCCCGGAATCTAAGTATTTTTAAAAAAAAAAAAAAGATTGGAGGACCCTGCAAATTTTGTATTGTTTATATTTATTTATTTTTAGCGAAATCCTCCCTTATTTTATGAATATCTTAAAATGACTACATTTCTTTTTATTAAACTTGTCTATAAATACAAAAATTAATTTTTTACATACTTAAAATAACGTATTAAATACTAGTTTAAGACAAATATTTAACGAAATGAAATATCACTAAAAATGTAATTATAAAAGCTGTATGGAATTGTCAAATAATATTTTAAAAGAAACTAATTATCCCATCTAGATTAAATTCACATTGTTAGATGACTTGAGCTATTGAAATTAATTATGTACAATTACGGAGAATTAGAAACAATCTTGACTACTAATGCGTATTTCTAAAATTTAATTAATTTAACCTTAACTAACCTTGTTTTAATTCAAATCATATTATAATACTTGATTCGCAAAATAAAAATTCCTATTTCACTTAAATTTAGCTACATGATTTCGATTAACTTAAGGTTAGCGATATTAAAACCCTTATAAATAAGGAACTTAATCAATTTTGCCAAACTGATTTAATAAAGTCATTTTTACGCTATTTTCTTCTCGCTCTAATTATTAGACAGTTTAATCAGTAATGAACAGGCTTAAATATATACTACCTAATAATCAGGTTAAGGCATTGTTTAATATATGCTACAATATGTCTAGTTATGCCAAATGACAGTGATTTACAGAATAATAATACATGAAATAATCTAAATACAATTAAAAAAATTAAAACTAAATTAGAAATTTAACATTCCATTCTTCATTTCAGCTTACAAAATGCCAAAATTACAGTTGTGTACCTGATATTGCCAATATAAGAAGAAGAAGTCAGCCACGTAGTACGTAACACAACAACAACAATAATAACCAACAATCCAGTCAACAGAAATCCCAGCGACAGATTTGAAAATCAAAATAAAATCCAGAAACACCGACAACAAACAACGGACAGAAACCAAGGGAGTTTTCAGATTTGAAAGGCTAATTAATGTTTAACCCTTAATTTCTAAACCCGTATATCAGAATATTTATCAGGTGTGTGCTACTCTCTCTTCTAATTTCCAGCTCCCTTTTTTATTTGTATTTTTTTTTTCTTGAAAGTTTTAATATTCTTCGGAATTTTTCTTTCTCTCTTAAATATTCAGCTCTTTTTTTCTCTCTCCCTATCTGTCTCTCCCTCCCAAAATCTGATCAAGTCCTCCCTTTTATTAACATCTTTCAGCATTAAAAAAAATTAAAACCCACTATCTTCCACTCATCCCCCTTTTAATCCCACTACCTAATGTTTTGTCCCCCACTTTATTAAACAAATACCCCATTATATCTTGTCCCCCATGCTTATATTAAACAAATGCATTATTCCCCACCATTATATCTTGTCCCCCCATTATTGATTATTTTAATATTATCTTAATTTTAATGGAAAGAACACTCAAAATAAATAATTATTCAAAATTTTAATTCCAAAAATACCCCTCTGTCCTTACTGAAATTACCATTTTACCCCTGAACGTACTGCAAATTACCAAACTACCCCCATCAGCTATAACCAATTCACCTAATTGATTTCAACCCAAAATACAACAAATATGACCAATTTCTAAACAAATTTTTAACAACAAATTCAAACTAAATGATGAACAACAAAGAAACAACTAAAATTATCTTGATTGAACAATATTTTTAACAACAAACAAACCTACTTTCAGATTCAACACCAACAAACATGTATATTCAGATTTCTAAATTCAATAATCATTTGAACTTAAAATTAAATCTAACAACATTACAACCAACAATTTCTATATTAAAACTAAACAAAATCATGAAGCAAACTGAAGAAATAATCAAAAATGATAATCAACAAACAAGAAGATCAAACTTATACTAATTTCGGATTCAAGAACAATCAAACAAAGTATGGACATAAATGAAAAGATTCATCAACAATAACAAGCAAGTTTTATTCAAATTCGAATTAAACTCGAATTAAGTTTAAACAAAACAAATAAACATATTCAAATCACTAAACTTCAAATAATCAATTGATCTTTTTAAATTAACTCCAACAAAATTATAACAAAGATACATGATTCAAAAAATTAAAAACCAAAACATAACTTCACATTAAATCACTGAATTAAAAACGAACTTTAAACAAAATGAACACGAATTTAATCTACAACAAACAACTGATTCAAGCGATTTAAACTAACATTCTTTTATATTAACATTAAATCCTTTTAAATTAATAAAACAAACTGAAAAATAATCAAAGGAATCTTCAATTTAAATCTAGCAACATTATAATTAACTAATCAATTTCTACCTAAAATAAACAAGAAAAATGAATGAAACAAACTGAAGAGAATAAAAAAAACGATGAACATGAAGTTAATATCAAACATATTTGATTTCAAATCCGAAAATATCAAACAAATTACGGACAGAAACGAAACTTAAACCAACTAACCGGATCGGAACGACGATGAACTCGAGCCAAGTCTGCCAATGACCTAACGGATCTCGACTTCAACGAAACCCAACTTCCTTTTAAACTCGACGAACTCAAAATGACAAACGACGACCTCGACGGATTGAAACTGAGGAACGACGAGCAGCAGCCATGAGAGCTCGAGCTCGAGCTATAATCAAACTGACGACGATGAAGGGCGAAGTAGCATCAGCAACAACGAAGCAGTTAGCAACGCTGCTCAACTGTAGCAGCAACACGAAACAGTAGCAGCGGCATGAATTCATGCTGTCGTCCGACATGGAAGCAGTAGTTCGTCGGAGCAGCAGCAGGTGGGCGAAGAAGAAATAGCAACGCTGCTCAACTGGTGGCAGCGACGATGCTCGTTTGGACGAAGCCATGGTCGAAGTCGGCAACCATGAAAGCTTGAGCTCGAGCTCGTTCATGGCTGCTCGGAGACGAAGAAACATCGAAGGTGGTCAACGATGCGACGGACTGTGTGTGATTGGCTGGACGGAGCAGCAGCTGCGCGATGATAGTAGGGTCGTTTGGTCGCTTGGACGAAGAACGAAGAAGAAGCAGCAACCATGAACGGCTGCTGCGTGTGTGCGTTTTCCATTGTGTATGTGTGTGTATATGTTGATGTGTGTGTGTGTGAGTGTGATGGGGTGAGGGTGTGTGTGTGTGTGGAGATGGTGAAGAGGGTAGCCATTGATGGCTTGCTTGGAGCTTGAGGAAGAAGAACGAAAGAGAGGGGGGGCGGGCATTCAACAGTGAAAGAAAAGAATGTTGGTTTTGTTTTTTGAAAGATAGGGAAATAGGGGTGTTGGGTTATGGACTGGGTCGACCCAGTTTGGAATGGACCGGGTCGTAGAGGAAGGTTGGGTATATTTGGGCATGTGGTTCAAAATTGAAGAAGAAGCCTAATTCCGATTTTCTTTTATATTCTTGCTCTCTTTTCTTTTACTTCCTAATTAATAAAACTAAAATTTTAAATTAACTTATAAACTAAATTAACTTATAAATAATACTAATTAATTCCAAATAACTATTATCGCACATTTAAATAGCAACCATCGATAAAATCGCACAATTTAGACGTTAAATGCTAAAAATGCAACGTACATTATTTTTTATGATTTTCTCATTTTTTTGTAAAACAAACTTAAATAAATACTAAATGAAAATGCGACATATTTTATATTTTTTATTAATTTAAACAAATAAACATGCACAGACAAAATACAAATAATTATACAAAAATACCACAAAAATACAAACATTGCACACAAAGGACAATTGTTTTATTTTGAATTTTTGGGAGTGATTCTCATATAGGGCGAAAATCACGTGCTCACAGCTGCCCCTCTTTGTCCGAAAACATGAAGGGTTTTCGTGCAAAGATAAAGTGAGCGGATACGAGCGATTTTTGCCCGTTCGAGTACTCCGTGTGAAGCCTTTATTTTGAAATATTTGATCGAACCTTTGCTTCAGAGGTTTCCTACATATCCTGGGCTAAACAGGAATCAGGTCAATGTAGTTCGGGAAGTTTTGGTAGCTCGGACTACCATGGGACTGCAATGTTACTGTTGTTGCATGCTACTTTTACTGCTTGCTGACCTCCTTATTACACCACGCCTAAAAGAAAAATGAAGAAGTTAGGCTAGACTACGGATTACAAGATCTCTTTATTTGTTCTTGATGCCTTGCTTTCTTGTCGGCTTGCGTCGATTCCAGTGCTTCTTTCTTCCGAGAACTGACGGGGATGACACCGGCCTCTTGCTTTCCTGAATCACCAGTTTGCATCATTTTGTTCGGTCCGCTGGGGATATGGCTTCCTTCATTAAGCTTTGTTATGCTGGGCATAATTTAATGTTCACAGACTGCTTCTTTCAAGACGCGTCTTTTCTTCCTTTTGACTCATGCGCTTGAATTTGTGCTGGGACCTCTTGTTGCAACCTTCTGCTTTCCGGTACTGGGTATTTTTTATTGTTTCCTGTTGGGAATTCCTGTTGTAACCTTCTGCCTTCTGGTGGGTTGCTGATTTCAAGATCTGCAATATAAGACTGAAAAGTATTCCTCTCGTTATACAGGTGGGCACCTGAATGCAAAAATATGAAATGTATTCTCTCGTTGTACTGGTGGGCACCTAGGACATGAAATGAAAAAATAGAAATATATTCCTACATTATACTGGTGGGCGCCTAGGACATGAAATGAAAAACAGAAATGTATTCCCGCATTATACTGGTGGGCGCCTAGAAATGAAAAACTGAAATGTATACCTGCATTATACTGGTGGGCGACCTAGGACATGAAATGAAAAACAGAAATGTATTCCCGCATTATACTGGTGGGCGACCTAGGACATGAAATGAAAGATAGAAATGTATTCCCGCATTATACTGGTGGGCGCCTAGTGGTAAAGACATGAAATGCATTCCCTTGTTATACAGGTGGGCGGCTAATGGTAAAGACATGAAATGTATTCCTTTGTTATACAGGTGGGCGCCTAATGGTAAAGACATGAAATGTATTCCCTTGTTATACAGGTGGGCGCCTAATGGTAAAGACATGAAATGTATTCCCTTGTTATACAGGTGGGCGCTTAATGGTAAAGACATGAAATGTATTCCCTTGTTATACAGGTGGGCGCCTAATGGTAAAGACATGAAATGTATTCCCTTGTTATACAGGTGGGCGCCTAATGGTAAAGACACGAAATGTATTCCCTTGTTATACAGGTGGGCGCCTAATGGTAAAGACATGAAATGTATTCCCTTGTTATACAGGTGGGCGCCTAATGGTAAAGACATGAAATGTATTCCCTTGTTATACAGGTGGGCACCTAATGGTAAAGAATAACTTGAATTTGTTTCCTCGATTCTCCGAGAAAATTTTCACTTGTGGCAGAAATTTTTTTGTCCCAGTTCTGGCGATCTTTCTTATGGCGTGTCTTTAGGCCATCATCAACACCTTATTTTCCTGTTCAAATCAAAGAAAATTTAGTTAGTTTTCTTTTTTCTTTTTTTTTTTTTAAAAAAAATATGGCGAGTGGTCATGTCACTCCTGATGGGGATGATTGTTCCCTTCCCCTTATTCCTGTTTGGCGTTCCCAAAACTTGTTGGGGATGATGTTATTTGCTGGGGATAACATTCTGCTTGGGGATGGATTTTCCATTTATCCCTTCCCCGTTCTGTATCTCAAAACTTGCTGGGGGTTATTTTGCTGAAGATGAATTTTCCTTTCTTCCTTTCCAATTCTATGTTGTCCGACCACCTCGGAACTTGGTCGATATTCGGTCGGAGTCTTGTTGGGGATCCTCTTGGAACTTGACCCACAATTTCCTCAACATATTTTTTTTCCGGTTCTTCCCCGTACTTTCCTTGCCATTTTAGGACAATATTATTCGGCCTGGCAACCAACGTCTTTTGTCTTATTGCCTTATCTCTGGCCTGCCCTTTTCACATTTTATGTTGTACCATTTTGGCAACTGGTAGTAAGCTCTGAAAGACCTTTCTTAAAACATAAATTTCTGGAAAAAGTCTTTTAAACAAAGAAATGAAAAGATAGAAAAAGAGAAAATCTTTCTGAACAAATGATGGGGAAAAGAAAAGAAATGAACTTATCTGGGTGATATAACCGATTCCAACGATCATGTTGTGCATTCCGGATTAATCAACCCAGTCTATTTGTGTCGATCAATCTTTCTGATGTCTTCACTTGCTGGGGATAAATAGGTGCCCAATTCTTCGCAAAATGCGGATCCTTTCCGCCAACATACCGTGTCGCATCATAGTGCCCTTTGAGGGGTTTTCACTAATAAGACTCTCTCATTTCTCACAACTCCCGTCGCCTTATAGTGCCTGTGAAGGTTTTCACCTATAAGACTCTCTCATTTTTTTTTCAACTGGGGATTGGAGTGTTGCCGATAAGATTTTCTCTGTTGGGAATTCTTATGGCTATCAATTCTTTCAGCTCATGATCCTTATTCAGTCGGGGACCGGTGTTTTATTTTCGGTTTTCATTTGCCTGTCTCAACACCCCTCGGATACTGATCGGGAGGTCTTTTTTGGACATCAATATAGGTTTTAGAAGAAAAGGATATAAAATTCAAAATAACTTTGATGGGTAAAGTATTACAACTCTTGGAATCAAACTCTCTTTTTTAAAAAAAAACATAACTTCTGCCCCAATTTTCTTGCTTGGGGATTTTTTTTTTGATTTGATTTTTTTTCTTTTTTGTTACCTTATGACCGAGCCGTGAGGCGCCTACGTATCCTCTTTGAGGAATCAGGTCGAACGTAGTTCATTCGGTTCCTTTGTTTTTCTTGCGACCTTCCCTTTTTGTTTTTGTTATTATTTTCCTTCTTTTCTTTTTTTTTTTTAATTTTTCGTTTTCATTAACGATTCCAAGAGAGGGGTATGAAAGAATAAGTAAGGCACAAAGGGGTAAAGCAAAGGTTAAAAGTGTTTGGATAGAAGAAAGAATTGCCTCCATCATTTCATTATCCGATAAGCACTAAGTACAAACAAACAAATAAACAACAAAAGAAATTACACATAATATCTTTTGACTGCATCAGAATTGATAGCCATGTCGACGCATCTTCCTTCGACATCTGTCAGACGTAAAGCGTCGTTGGATAATACTCTGGTCACAATATACGGCCCTTGCCAATTCAGGGCGAACTTGCCTTTTGCCTCAATCTGATGTGGGAGGATCCGTTTCAATACTTGCTGCCCTACTTCAAATTTCCTGGGGCGCACCTTCTTATTGTATGCTCTTGCCATTCTCTTCTGATATAACTGGCCATGGCATACTACTGCCAATCTTTTTTCATTAATTAAACTCAACTGCTCCAGTCGGGCTTTGACCCATTCATCATCATCAATCCCGGCCTGAGCGACAATTCGAAGGGATGGAATTTCAACTTCTGCTGGTATTACTGCTTCATTTCCGTATACCAATAAATAAGGAGTCGCTCCTATTGAAGTACGAACAGTAGTGCGATATCCCAACAATGCAAATGATAGCTTTTCATGCCATTGTCTCGATCCTTCAACCATTTTCCTCAATATCTTCTTTATGTTTTTGTTGGCTGCCTCAACCGCTCCATTCGCCTTGGGCCGATACGGGGTGGAATTACGGTGTGTAATCTTAAACTGTTCACATACTTCTCTCATCAAGTTGCTGTTAAGATTAGCACCATTGTCCGTGATTATTATTTTTGGGATCCCAAATCTACAGATGATATGGGAATGGACAAAATTCACCACTACCTTCTTGGTTACTAACTTGAAAGTTTTGTCTTCAACCCACTTAGTGAAATAATCGATGGTTACCAGAATGAACCTGTGACCGTTCGAAGCTGCCGACTCGATAGGCCCAATGACATCCATGCCCCATGCCATAAATGGCCATGGTGCTGACATTGTGTGCAATTCCGTTGGTGGCGAATGAATCAGATCTCCGTGTATCTGACACTGATGACATTTTCGTACGAAACTGATACAATCATGCTCCATAGTGAGCCAATAATATCCCGCTCGCAGAATCTTCTTTGCCAACACATATCCGCTCATATGGGGCCCACAGACTCCAGCATGTACCTCTGTCATCACTATCGTGGCTTGACCTGCATCAATACATCTCAGCAATCCCAGATCTGGGGTTCTTTTGTACAACATTCCTCCACTGAGGAAAAATCCATTTGCCAGTCGTCGAATGGCTCTCTTTTGATCTCCGGTTGCCTGCTCCGGGTATATCCCCATCCTGAGGTATTCCTTGATATCATAAAACCATGGCTCGCCATCCATTTCTTCTTCTATTATGTTGCAGTAGGCATGCTGATCACGAACCTGAATATACAATGGGTCAACATGGATTTTGTCTGGATGGTGCAACATCGATGCTAAAGTGGCCAAAGCATCGGCAACCTCATTGTGAACTCTCGGGATGTGTCTGAACTCCACTGATCGAAATCGCTTGCTCAGATCGTGCAAACATTGTCGATATGGTATAAGCTTCAAATCCCGTGTTTCCCATTCACCCTGGATCTGATGTACTAGGAGGTCCGAGTCTCCCAAGACCAAGACGTCCTGAACATCCATGTCTGCAGCCAATCGTAGGCCCAAAATGCATGCCTCATATTCAGCCATGTTGTTGGTACAATAGAAACGTAGCTGAGCTGTAACAGGATAGTGATGTCCTGTTTCTGAAATAAGTACTGCTCCTACTCCAACTCCTTTTGCATTAGCAGCCCCGTCAAAGAAAAGCTTCCACCCTGGTTCCTCATTCAGTTCTAACTCCTCTATATGTATCACTTCTTCATCTGGAAAATACGTCCTCAAAGGCTCGTATTCTTCATCAATAGGATTCTCAGCCAAGTGATCGGCCAATGCTTGGGCTTTCATGGCCGTCCTCGTCACATAGACAATGTCGAACTCTGTGAGTAATATCTGCCATTTTGCCAATCTTCCTGTGGGCATAGGCTTCTGGAAAATATACTTTAATGGATCCAGACGTGAAATAAGGTAAGTAGTATGTGACGACAGATAATGCTTAAACTTCTGTGCTACCCAAGTTAGAGCACAACATGTCTTCTCAAGTTGAGTGTACTTATTCTCATAGACTGTAAACTTCTTGCTGAGATAATAGATGGCTTGCTCTTTTCTTCCTGTGATGTCGTGTTGACCCAACACGCAACCAAACGAATGATCCAGGACCGTTAGATAAAGGATTAATGGCCTCCCCGACTCAGGTGGAACCAATACAGGTGGATTGGATAAATAACCTTTGATCTGGTCAAATGCCTCCTGACATTCTGCCGTCCATTCTATCGCGGCATCTTTCCTCAGCAATCGAAAGATGGGTTCACAAGTTGTTGTGAGCTGAGCGATGAATCTGCTGATATAGTTCAACCTTCCCAACAGACTCATTACTTCTGTTTTGTTCCTCGGTGGCGGCAATTCCTGGATGGATTTGATCTTTGACGGATCCAACTCAATGCCTCGCCGACTGACGATAAATCCTAACAGCTTTCCAGATGGAACACCAAATGCACATTTGGCTGGGTTGAGCTTAATGTCGTACCTTCGAAGTCTTTGGAAAAACTTCCTAAGGTCTGCTACGTGGTCTTCCTGACGCTTGGATTTGATGATCACATCATCTACGTACACTTCGATCTCTTTGTGTATCATATCATGGAACACAGTAGTCATTGCTCTCATGTACGTTGCCCCAGCGTTCTTCAAACCGAATGGCATTACCCGATAACAATAAGTCCCCCATGGCGTAATGAAAGTTGTTTTCTCTGCATCTTCTTCATCTATCAGAATCTGATGATACCCGGCGTAGCAATCCACAAAGGATCCGATTTCTCGTCCGGCACAATTGTCGATCAAGATATGGATATTGGGCAATGGAAAGTTATCTTTTGGGCTTGCCCTGTTCAGATTGCGGTAGTCGACGCATACCCTGATCTTCCCATCTTTCTTTGGTACTGGCACCACATTAGCTAACCAATCAGGATATCGAGTGACCCGAATAACCTTTGCTTGCAGCTGCTTGGTTACTTCTTCTTTAATCTTCACACTCATATTTGTCTTGAACTTCCTCAATTTCTGCTTGGCGGGAGGGCATGCCGGGTCAGTGGGCAATTTGTGAACCACTAGCTTGGTGCTTAAACCCGGCATGTCGTCATACGACCATGCAAAAACATCTTTAAACTCAATGAGTGCTTTGATTAATTCTTCCCTGATGCCAGGCTCAATGTGGATGCTGATTTTGGTTTCTCGGACATTATCCGCATCCCCTAGATTTACAGCCTCGGTGTCATTCAGATTAGGCTTGGGTTTCTCTTCAAATTGGCATAGTTCTCGGTTTATTTCTTCGAAGGCTTTATCCTCATCATATTCAGACTCATCGTCACAATCGATCTCTTGTATCATTAAATCGGAGTCAAATTGATTTATTAGACTAGGTCGAAGATCCGCCGTGCATGCCATGTCATTAGAACCAGTAAAAAGAGAACTGTTCAGAAAGAGAAAAGAAAAAAACAAAATTAAAATGAGACAAGAAAAAGAATTTTATTAAAAATGCAACAAGGTTCACACTTTTACAAGACAAAATGAGATTTGGATTACACCCTGAATAATCCGAAAAACAAGAAAGCAAAAATCAAAGCCTACTACCAGGACTCCCCCCGAGTAGGAAGAGGAGTAACCGTCCAATTGTTGGTTTTGGCCTCAGGCCCCATAAACTGTATGTCTGTTCCACTGGAACCCTCTTCGACTTCTACCATATTGACATCAACGAACAATCTTTCGAAGCTCTAATTCAGATCCCCGTCAAACCCAATCAATGGCCCGAGAATTTTCGGGACCGGTGATCCCTTGGCGCTTGCCCTAATAAAAGATCTTAAGAGACACGGTATTGGTTTGGGAAGAAACCAAACTCTCTTCTTCATTTTCCACGCTTGCTTTACATTTGCCGCAGTTGGTTTGAACCCCAATCCAAAAGTCTCCAGATTTTTGGGCAAGGAAACAGGTTGAACAATTCCCTGAAGCTCAGCTCCCAAGCCTTTTCCTGGCACAAACCCATTACCCAACATTTCTGAAACCATCATTACCGTTGCGGAAGCTACCCTAGGGTGCTGAATGATTTCACCCTCGGGGATTTTGTTTGCCGACACTGCATCGAAAATCTGGTAGACCCAGGGACCTTTGTCATCATTGGTCTCTATGAAGGGTACAATGGCGCCTCTCATGGTACACGCAGTGTCCTCGCCGTGCAACACGACCTCTTGTCTATCCCACTCGAACTTGACCATCTGATGCAAGGTGGATGACACTGCTTTTGCTGCATGGATCCACGGTCGTCCCAACAGAAGGTTATAAGATACCGCATCATCTAATACCTGGAATTCCATGGTAAACTAGACTGGACCGATGGTCAACTCAAGTACAATATCCCCCACGGTGGCTGTTCCATTTCCGTCAAATCCTCGGACGCAAATGCTATTCTTGTGGATTCTTCCGTGGTCGATCTTCAATTGGTTCAGGGTGGATAATGGACAAATATTGGCACTTGAGCCGTTATCCACCAATGCCCGAGTAACTGCCGAATCTTCACATTTGACAGTTAGGTAGAGAGCTTTATTATGCTCCGTGCCCTCCACTGGCAGATCATCATCTGAAAATGTTACCCTGTTCACCTCGAAAATTTTGTTGGCAATCGTTTCCAGGTGATTTACAGAAATCTCATTGGGCACATGAGCTTCATTCAGTATCTTCATCAGGGCCCGACGATGTTCATCCGAATGGATTAATAATGATAGCAGTGAGATCTGGGCCGGTGTTTTCTTCAACTGTTCGACCACGGAGTAATCCTGCACTTTCATCTTCTTTAAGAAATCCTCAGCTTCTTCTTCTGACACAGGTTTCTTTGTTGCAGCTGGATTGGGTCTTCTCAACTCCGCCGGAGCAAAACACCGTCCTGATCGAGTCAGTCCCTGCGCCTCACAACTATTCTCCTCCACTTGTTGTCCCTTGTACATCACCACTGCCTTCTCATACTTCCAAGGCACAGCCTTGCTATCAATCACTGGTGTTTGGACTACTGGTTTTATGATGACCGGTTCCCTGCAGACCCCCTTCACAACAACCACGGGTGCAGATGATGCTCCCGTTATTACCAACTTGGCTGGTTCTGGTTTCCTTGTAGCGGCAGATGGATTCTTCCCCAATATCACCACTGGCTTGACATCTTCCCCCTTCAACTGTACCCCTGCTTCCTCATTGATCGATTTTTCTTTTGGAGTGGCACGGATCATCATCACTGTCTGTGGGGGTTTCTTCGGCTCCCCTACTTCGTGCACAAGCTCGATCATGTGGGCTTCAGGGTGCTTTGGCAATGGGTTCTGGTTAATGTTAGGTGCCTCCGGTGCCTGTACCTCGATCTTGTTGGTATCAATAAGATCTTGTATCGCATGTTTCAGCCTCCAACATTTCTCGGTATCATGTCCGGGAGCTCCCGAACAATATTCACATCTTACCGAGTGATCCATATTTTGGGGTAAGGGATTTGGTAATCTAGGCTCAACAGGATTTAATAAACCCAACTGCCTCAATTTGTGGAACAAGGCAATATAAGTTTCCCCCAACTCAGTAAAAGTTCTTTGCCTCTGCAATCTTTCATTTCTGGCGGCCGGATTTCCCCTGAAACCCATCCCTGGAGGGTTCCTGTAGGCTCTTGGTGGTGGATAGGTGTTTTGTGGTGGTGGGTATGTGTTATGTGGAGGTGGATATGTATTGTGGGGAGCCGGCGCGCGCCATTGTGGGCGAACCGGAGGCTGGGTGTATGTCTGGGCTTGATGGACGGTGAAATGTTGTTCTTGTGGTGGGTAGTAGGGTTGTGGAGGGTAATTTGGAATGTGTGGGTAGTTTAGATGATGGGGTCTGGGTTGGTAATGAGGGGAAGGACCTCTAGATCTGGTCCAATTGCCGGCCTCTATTGTCGTGACCTCCTCTCTCCTTTTCTTTCCGAGCGCACCTCCCGTGCCGCTCTGAATGGCCTGAGTTGTTGCCTTAATTGCCGAGTAACTCAGGATCTTATTGGACTTAAGTCCCTCTTCTATCATACCTCCCATTTTCACCACTTCATTGAATGATTTGCCAACTGACGTCACCAAGTGACCGAAGTAAGTTGGCTCGAGAGTTTGTAGAAAGTAATCTACCATTTCTCCCTCTCTCATTGGGGGATCAACTCTGGCTGCCTGTTCTCTCCATCGGAACCCAAATTCTCGGAAGCTCTCTCCGGGTTTCTTCTCAAGCTTTAGCAATGTGAGACGGTCTGGGACTATCTCAAGGTTGTATTGGAAGTGTCCTGCGAAAGCCTGTGCCAGATCATCCCAGGTGTACCACCTGCTCAGATCTTGTCTTGTATACCACTCTAATGCCGACTCGCTCAAACTCTGGCCAAAGTAAGCTATCAGTAACTCATCTTTGCCCCCCCGCTCCCCTCATTTTGCTACAAAAGCCCCGTAGATGTGCCATAGGATCGCCATGCCCTTCGTATAAATCGAATTTGGGCATCTTGAACCCTGCTGGTAATTGAACGTCAGGGAAAGGGCATAGATCCTTGTAAGCCACGCTGACCTGGTTGCCTAACCCGTGTATGTTCCTGAAGGACTGCTCCAGGCTTTTAAATTTCCGCATCACCTCGTCCTGCTCTAGGCTCTTAGTCGGCTTTTCAATCTCTGCCGGGACCTCAAAGTGGGGATTATAGGTATGTGGCTCAGGTGCTTTGAATGTGAGTTCAGGGGGGTAATATTGTTTGTCGTGAGCCTGAAACAGTGGCTCACTAGATGATCTGTGCAATGGGGCTGGGGGAGGTGCCACAAAGACGGGAACATTTGGTAGAGGAGGGTTTTGACTGGGTGGTGGAGCTTGGGGATCATAAGCCTCTCTTCCCTGATAGTAGTGATGGCTTGGGAAACTTGTTGAAGGACCGGGAGAGGGGTATTCTGACGTGTGTCCTGGTTGGAGATTAGGAGTAACAGGTAGTTCCTGCCCCTTTTGGGCTCTAGCCAAGGCTATCTGAATTTCATTCATTTTCAGCCTCATCTTTTCCATTTTTTCCATGGCTTCCTTCAGCATCTGATTTGCCGTTTTTTCCGACTCAACACTGTTGTCTGATCAAGTCATGCTTTCTGGTATAGGACCTTTCGATCTTGTTTGATAATGGTACGGTGCCAGTACGCTCTAACAACTAACTGATTTGATTGGAAAAACAACAAACTTGTCAGTGTTAGAGTCTTAACAGATATTGTAATTGCACGTTGGGGGATGCAATGTTCTTAGGTAGTTAACCATTTCTAACATGCTTTTGCTCTGACCGCATGCATCATTCTGGCTTATTTTATTTGTGTCTCTTTCGAGTGTTACCTCTCTTTTCTTCTTCTCTCTCTTTTTCCTTTATTAATTACGGTCGAATCCTATAGAGATTGCCTACGTATCGTGACCCCGCACGAATCAGACCAAGCGTAGTTCATGCAGAAAGATTTTCAATTTTTCATTACTTAAAACAAACTATTACAAACTAAAATCCTTTTTGCAGAAAGAAAATAACAAACGCAAACTAAGGTCAGATACAAGTTCCAATAATACGGGAATACTTTGATGCGAAAAGACAATGGACAGACAAACCATAGGCTAAAAAAATATAAAGAAATACAGACACGAACTACGCATACTCTAAAACTTCAAATATGGGTGCCCGCGGGGCGTCGTTCAGCCTCGCCGTGGGCCTACGTTCCAAGTCCCTTTTGAGTTGCTCTAATTCATTCATGGTCCGTTTCGCATAGATTAGCACTGTTGAGACAAAAGTAGCATGGGTCATATCTTCACAAGCGCGACATCTTCTAAAAATGGCGCGGGCAATGGCTCTAATCCTGTCCCTTGCTTGCTTCTTTTCTATAAGCAGGCGTTTTATCTGATCACTGCATGTTTTTAATGCCTGAGAATCCTGAATATGCTGATTTTTCAGTTGCCGCGCTTCTACCTCCATTTGGGACAACAAGTCGTAACAGTGTCCGCTTTCAATTTGGAAATCCTCAACCTGCTTAACTGTTTTACCCTCAAGTGTAGCCACCTTTCTCTTCATGTTGGCAACAGTTTTCTCGTGGTCGCGTTTCAATTGATTCAAGTATCGGCAATGCTTATCTGCTCTTGTACCCCATCGTACTTTGAGCTCTGCCATGACATTCTCAGACTTTTCTAAACCATCTCGCCATTCCCTGACTTCATTTTTCAGTCCTTTTATCAACTGCTCATCTGATCGACTCCTTGGTTGTTTATCAAGAGCCATTCTCAATTTATGGATTTGGGCCCTAAGTTCTTCATTTTCTTGGGTCAATCTATTCTTTTCGCCTCGATCGGCAGCAACTTGCATACTGTTATTGAATTTCAGACTTTCAACCTGTTGCTTCAACTCACCGATCTCCGCCCGATAACCCTTTTCCTTTGCTAACCAGTTCCATTGCTCCTGGGATGACTCAGCGAAATCTTTGAGATGAGGTATTTTAGCTGGTCTCCCGCAGGACATGTCACCTCTAAACCAAGCGTGATACCCCGGGGAAACTTCTCCTTTAGCCGTATCCAACACACAAGTATTTGCCGTCAGATGTTGACACTCACTCCAGATCTGGCGAACTTCTTCTTCGGGGAACCGACCGTCCGGACTGATTTCAACCACTTGGGTACTCAAGTCTTCATCTTTCGGCACTACTTGATACCTCCCAAGTTGCCTCAAAACCCGATACGGTGCATAGGGTTGGATGCTTTTAAGTCCCATCAACAGAAAGTGGGGCTTGGTTGCCGGCATGTATATGATTTCCTCAACAGGCAACCATCCGAGCGTCCACTGGATTTGGTTGGCAGTGAGAGTTCGGAAGAATGACGTCCAAGCTGTGACTCCCTCGGGTAGACTAACCTCTTGATTCTTGTGTAAAATTCTCCAATACAAGTCTTTTCGGGCGAACCGTAACCCAAGAGCTGGAGCGGTGGCATAAATGATCGGTCATCCACATTTGCAACAATAGGTTACATCCCTCGAAAAAGTCGCCCCCGGCTCGGCAAGCAGTGAGAGCCCGAAAGATGTCAGCCATAATCATAGGCGCCAGAGTACTTTTATCCTGGGTGAGCAAGGTACTGACGACCCCAACTACTTTCAAATCAATGTTTCCGTCTTTCCTTGGGAACACTATAAGACCCAAAAAAGCTATCATAAAAGCTACCAGCCTGTGTTCATCCCACTTTTGTCGGTTATCTCTACTGCATAGTTTGAAATTTGGCTTATTGAACCCGCCCACGTGGCCGTATCTAGCATATATGAGGCGGAGACTGCAGAAACCTTTTGCAAAATCTGGATGGTGAAATGTTCGGGGTATTTTTAGGAAATCCAAAAACCGGTGTACAGTGACGGCCCTAGGTGCAATCAAATACTTGAACCTTAACGGAGCTTCATCACTTCCGATGTATCCCGCTATTTCTTCCAATATCGGGGTGAGCTCAAAGTCCGAGAAATGAAATACATTGTGTGCTGAATCCCAGTAAGTGACCAATGATCTGATAACATCACCCCGAGGCTGGATGTCTAGTAAATCCGGGAGATCCTTTAGATACTTCTTTACTTTGTCTTGCCCTTCCTTGCCTAGGTCATTCCACCATAATCGCAACTCAAAAGGGATCTTGGTCATTATTGAAAAGGGTTTGTTTTGTATTGTGCTCATCCTGCATATTTATTAAGGTGATTATGCCAACGAAAAACTTTTATTAGACTCAAAATAAAACTATCTATGTTCTTTTCCAAGATTTCTTTTCAAAACGATGGACTCGGTTTCCTTTTAGCACTTCGAGAACGAAGATTTTAAGGCTGCGAGGGTCAACCGGTCAAAAATCAAAAAATGATAACCAAAGATGGTCGTTTATGCAATGTCAGCCTTCCGGCGTCCCACTTAGGAACATTCGGCTATTTTTACAAAAAACGGCATCACCTGACTCTTTTATAAAAGTGGCAACATTTTGTCACTTTTTCTTTTCTGGTCGTTTTTTGCAAAATGGGAAGTTGGACCCGATGAGGGTTGCCTACGTATCTCACACCCTGCGAGAATCAAACCGGCGTAGTTCGGGTAAATAAACTAACTGATTTTGAAAACTAACATATATTTCCCTCTTTTTTTTAGCGAAAGAAACTATTTTTCCTTTTCGTTTTTTTTTTTTTGAAAACAAAGCAAACTAAAATAAAGAACTTTTTCCTACACACTTCCTGCTTCTTTTTTTTTGGGTAAACAAACAATTTTAAAAGTAACATATATTTTATTTTATTTTATTTTTTTAAAAAAAAAAATCGGCAGAGTTCCAACAGTAATCGGGCCCTATTTGCTTTATCTTCGCACTTCACCCTCTCTTTTTCCTTTTTTCCTTTTCATTCACTCTCAATTATCATTGGTCCGCCAAATGACCCTTTTACCCTTGAAGGAATGCAACATGTAGCACATAGGATGCATCAAGATGGTCTTTTTCATTTCAGGTTGCTAGCCCTAGACAGACCCAACCCCTGTGTTGAGTCCCCTAAGTCAAATGCAACATGATGCAAATAATCGTTCCTACTAGGGATCCGGCATGAAGTCATGTTATTTTATGTTCAAAACCTGAGTCGGTGTTCTAGACTGTGTACCCGAGCGGACAACTCAAGTCGAGGAGGGGGCAACTTACCGGGAACCAAAAGGCCATCCGACTTCGTAACTTGTCCGAGCCTCTTTTTTATTTCAGGGTATGACACTAACAGAATAGGGAGTCTCAACCAGTAAGCACATCCCCGGAGGTGAAGAGAGAAGGGTTCGGCACAGTTTATATATACAGTCAAATAATATCAAAGCGGTAAAAGCAGCATTTAGCACATTAGGCTCAAACATGTAAAAATCAGATAAAGCCAAATATAACAATTTATCTAAGCTCGAATTTCTAACCCTGAACCAGTGGTTCTGGGTTATAGTCCCTAGCAGAGTCGCCAAAGCTGTCACACCTCCTTTTTCCGTCACCGCGAGGGGCGAAGGAGTTTTTTTCCAATTAAAGGACAATCGAAATGAGATTTATTTATTTATATCAGAGTCGCCACTTAGGAGATTTAGGGTGTCCCAAGTCACCAATTTTAATCCCGAATCGAGGAAAAGAATGACTCTGTATTACAGTCTGCGAACCAAAAATCCGGATAAGGAATTCTGTTAACCCGGGAGAAGGTATTAGGCATTCCCGAGTTCTGTGGTTCTAGCACGGTCGCTCAACTATTATATTTGGCTTATTTATCTGATTTTTTAAATAATTAAGAACTTATATGCAAATTTAGCTTTTAAAATCGCTTTTATCATTATTCCTCTTATTATTTTATACAAGAATTGCAACGTCGTGAAAACGCATCTCGAACCACGTCACAACCAGTGTACACGTGATTTGTTGACGCATTTTGACTCTGCCAAGATTGAGATTTGGGTTACATAAATGCACACCCATGTTTTAAGAAAATACCCTTATTAAATATGCGCCAAAATACTACGCGTTATTATACTATTAGGTAGGACTGTGAAATTTACTAAATGGCTCATCCCGGAATCTAAGTATTTTTTTAAAAAATAAATAAGATTGGAGGACCCTGCAAATTTTGTATTGTTTATATTTATTTATTTTTAGCGAAATCCTCCCTTATTTTATGAATATCTTAAAATGACTACATTTCTTTTTATTAAACTTGTCTATAAATACAAAAAATAATTTTTTACATACTTAAAATAACGTATTAAATACTAGTTTAAGACAAATATTTAACGAAATGAAATATCACTAAAAATGTAATTATAAAAGCTGTATGGAATTGTCAAATAATATTTTGAAAGAAACTAATTATCCCATCTAGATTAAATTCACATTGTTAGATGACTTGAGCTATTGAAATTAATTATTTACAATTACGGAGAATTAGAAACAATCTTGACTACTAATGTGTATTTCTAAAATTTAATTAATTTAACCTTAACTAACCTTGTTTTAATTCAAATCATGTTATAATACTTGATTCGCAAAATCAAAAATTCCTATTTCACCTAAATTTAGCTACATGATTTCGATTAACTTAAGGTTAGCAATACTAAAACCCTTATAAATAAGGAACTTAATCAATTTTGCCAAACTGATTTAATAAAGTCATTTTTTGCGTTATTTTCTTCTCGCTCTAATTATTAGACAGTTTAATCAGTAAGGAACATGCTTAAATATATACTACCTAATAATCAGGTTAAGGCATTGTTTAATATATGCTACAACATGTCTAGTTATGCCAAATGACAGTGATTTACAAAATAATAATACATGAAATAATCTAAATACAATTAAAAAAATTAAAACTAAATTAGAAATTTAACATTCCATTCTTCATTTCAGCTTACAAAATGCCAAAATTACAGTTGTGTACCTGATATTGCCAATATAAGAAGAAGAAAGTCAGCCACGTAGTACGTAACACAGCAACAACAATAATAACCAACAATCCAGTCAACAGAAATCCTAGCGGCAGATTTGAAAATCAAAATAAAATCCAGAAACATCGACAACAAACAACGGACAGAAACCAAGGGAATTTTCAGATTTGAAAGGCTAATTAATGTTTAACCCTTAATTTCTAAACCGGTATATCAGAATATTTATCAGGTGTGTGCTACTCTCTCTTCTAATTTCCAGCTCCCTTTTTTATTTGTATTTTTTTTTCTTTTCTTTTTTTTTCTTGAAAGTTTTATTATTTTTCGGAATTTTTCTTTCTCTCTTAAATATTCAGCTCTTTTTTTTTCTCTCTCCCTATCTGTCTCTCCCTCCCAAAATCTGATCAAGTCCTTCCTTTTATTAACATCTTTCAGCATTAAAAAAAATTAAAACTCACTATCTTCCACTCATCCCCCTTTTAATCCCACTACCAAATGTTTTGTCCCCCACTTTATTAAACAAATACCCCATTATATCTTGTCCCCCATGCTTATATTAAACAAATGCATTATTCCCCACCATTATATCTTGTCCCCCATTATTGATTATTTTAATATTATCTTAATTTTAATGGAAAGAACACTCAAAATAAATAATTATTTAGAATTTTAATTCCAAAAATACCCCTCTGCCCTTACTGAAATTACCATTTTACCCCTGAACGTACTGCAAATTACCAAACTACCCCCATCAGCTATAACCAATTCACCTAATTAATTTCAACCCAAAATACAACAAATATGACCAATTTCTAAACAAATTTTTAACAACAAATTCAAACTAAATGATGAACAACAAAGAAACAACTAAAATTATCTTGATTGAACAATATTTTTAACAACAAACAAACCTACTTTCAGATTCAACACCAACAAACATGTATATTCAGATTTCTAAATTCAATAATCATTTGAACTTAAAATTAAATCTAACAACATTACAACCAACAATTTCTATATTAAAACTAAACAAAATCATGAAGCAAACTGAAGAAATAATCAAAAATGATAATCAACAAACAAGAAGATCAAACTTATACTAATTTCGGATTCAAGAACAATCAAACAAAGTATGGACATAAATGAAAAGATTCATCAACAATAACAAGCAAGTTTTATTCAAATTCGAATTAAACTCGAATTAAGTTTAAACAAAACAAATAAACATATTCAAATCACTAAACTTCAAATAATCAATTGATCTTTTTAAATTAACTCCAACAAAATTATAACAAAGATACATGATTCAAAAAATTAAAAACCAAAACATAACTTCACATTAAATCACTGAATTAAAAACGAACTTTAAACAAAATGAACACGAATTTAATCTACAACAAACAACGGATTCAAGCGATTTAAACTAACATTCTTTTATATTAACATTAAATCCTTTTAAATTAATAAAACAAACTGAAAAATAATCAAAGGAATCTTCAATTTAAATCTAGCAACATTATAATTAACTAATCAATTTCTACCTAAAATAAACAAGAAAAATGAATGAAACAAACTGAAGAGAATAAAAAAAACGATGAACATGAAGTTAATATCAAACATATTTGATTTCAAATCCGAAAAATATCAAACAAATTACGGATAGAAACGAAACTTAAACCAACTAACCGGATCGGAACGATGATGAACTCGAGCCAAGTCTGCCAATGACCTAACGGATCTCGACTTCAACGAAACCCAACTTCCTTTTAAACTCGACGAACTCAAAACGACGACCTCGACGGATTGAAACTGAGGAACGACGAGCAGCAGCCATGAGAGCTCGAGCTCGAGCTATAATCAAACTGACGACGATGAAGGGCGAAGCAGCAGCAGCAGCAGCAACGAAGCAGTTAGCAACGCTGCTCAACTGTAGTAGCAACACGAAACAGTAGCTGCGGCATGAATTCATGATGTCGTCCTACATGGAAGCAGTAGTTCGTCGGAGCAACAGCAGGTGGGCGAAGCAGCAATAGCAACGCTGCTCAACTGGTGGCAGCGACGATGCTCGTTTGGACGAAGCCATGGTCGAAGTCGGCAACCATGAAAGCTTTAGCTCGAGCTCGTTCATGGCTGCTCGGAGACGAAGAAACATCGAAGGTGGTCGACGATGCGACGGACTATGTGTGACTGGCTGGACGGAGCAGCAGCTGCGCGATGATAGTAGGGTTGTTTGGTCGCTTGGACGAAGAACGAAGAAGAGCTGCTGCGTGTGTGCGTTTTCCATTGTGTATGTGTTGACGTGTGTGTGTGTGAGTGTGACGGGGTGAGGGGGTGTGTGTGTATGGAGATGGTGAAGAGGGTAGCCATTGATGGCTTGCTTGGAGCTTGAGGAAGAAGAACGAAAGAGAGGGGGCGGGCGGGCTTCAACAGTGAAAGAAAAAAATGTTAGGTTTTATTTTTTTTTGAAAGATACGGAAATAGGGGTGTTGGGTTATGGATTGGGTCGACCCGGTTTGGAATGGACCGGGTCGTAGAGGAAGGTTGGGTATATTTGGGCCTGTGGTTCAAAATTGAAGAAGAGGCCTAATTCCGATTTTCTTTTATATTCTTGCTCTCTTTTCTTTTACTTCCTAATTAATAAAACTAAAATTTTAAATTAACTTATAAACTAAATTAACTTATAAAAAATACTAAATAATTCCAAATAACTATTATCGCACATTTAAATAGCAACCATCGATAAAATCGCACAATTTAGACGTTAAATGCTAAATTGCAACGTACATTAATTTTTTATGATTTTCTCATTTTTTTTGTAAAACAAACTTAAATAAATACTAAATGAAAATGCGACATATTTTATATTTTTTATTAATTTAAACAAATAAACATGCACAGACAAAATACAAATAATTATACAAAAATACCACAAAAATACAAACATTGCACACAAAGGACAATTGTTTTATTTTGAATTTTTGGGAGTGATTCTCATATAGGGCGAAAATCACGTGCTCACAATAAGCATCCTGGACTTTTCAAAATTTGCTTACAAGCTCCCCAGATGTTGTAATAGCTAGCACAAGATTACGATGAAAGCATAAACCATATATTCCTTCACATGTTTTAAACTATTAACTTGTAAACCAATAATTTCATCACTTAATAAACTACCAATCCTTTCTAACTTTGATGTACAATGAAGGAGGCTAGACTATTGTTCATGCATTTAAAATCAAGAGAAAGTGTCTATCATGTCTATAGGTGAAAAATATTAGAGCAAACAACTATTGTTAGAAGGAACACTTCCCCATGATGGTTTAGAATAATGAATTATATGAAACTATTTCACAAATAAAAGATTGAGTTTTATAGTTATCTGTTTTCCATTCCATAACAAATTAAGCATAAGTTAAAAAGGAAAAGAGAATCATGTTAACATATTTAACGCAAGTGCAACATCATAAGGTTGGGATATTTTCAACAACACTTTGTAACTGAAATGTAATCCATGGTACTTGTGGTGCTTGTTTATGGATGTTATTGGCATAAGAGACTTAATACATATAGAACATGCTAGAAAATATAATATTCTGAAAATAAAAGACCATATAAGATCTTTATGGAATTGAGTAGAGTTACATTTCATACTTATATGGTATATACTTATGTGTCTAAAGATATATGTACTTCTTAGTAAGATCACAGTCCATGATGTATACATGTTTTAGCAAAACAAAATACCCAAAACTGGTTTAAAACTGTAAGTTTATGCCAGAAGAAATGTTTTTCCATCATATTTATAAACCTCATTCTTTAAATAGATACGAAATGGTACAAACCACAAAGACAGAAAGCCGCAAATACATTATAATAAGATGTTCATGTCATTCGCATGTTCATTAAGGTCCAACAATCAATCCAATCTAATTTTCAGAATATATGCACATAAAGTGTATCATCATGTAAAAAAAAAACTGATTTTTGCCATTAAAGTACAACCATCAATCCAATAATCAGCTTGAATATGGTAAAATGTAAGTAGAGTGATTTACTCTTGACTCCATCAAGAAAAAGATAATTGTATCTCACAAAACCAAACAAAAGCAGAGAGAAATCTAAACCACAACATTGTGTACTTACCTATCATAACCATGGTACTTTCATGCTAAATATTTATTAAAATATTATTGGTTTTAGAAAGAAAATAATTATTCTGCTATTTCTCAAGCAATTCATAGTTATTGAGAAGATCAGATGGAGGCAGGGTACCAACCTGCTATATTAAGGTCACATGTGATTCATGCTTACCACATAAGCTTGAAGCCAGCTATCAGCTAGTATGTTACTCATTAATTGAAAAGGCTTCTAAAACAATTGAGAGATAATATTTTATTTTAACTTATCTGAAGACTAAGTATTAAAACTATGTCACCATGTTATTATATAGACATGAATTACCACAACCCATATTAGCTATATGAAAACCAGGATGCTCATTTTATTAATAATGAAAAAGAGTGAAAATCTTTAGCACATAAATATCATGTAGATTTCTTTTGGAGGGAGCAAGAAACAAATTTATCTGCTTTCCCAACTTCAGTTTTCCTTTTCCAACTTATCAAAACTAAATATATCTTCCAAGTCATTTTAAACACCTGAAAAGCTAATGTCCAATATTTCTCTTTACAAAATCTTGTAAAGTGCCATATTGAATAAGTAAATCATTAGTCTTCCACTGCTTGACAATAGCAAAAGATTAATACATTTACTTGAAAGGATAGTTAGATTTGTTTGGAGACAACAAGTAAATTACCATTCTATTCTCATATATTCTTCATAATAATAGTGTAATTACTACAAAAAAATATTTAAGAATCTAATTCTATTGATAGTGCATATGATACAAAATTAAGCCAAAATGATGAGTGACAAGTAATTTACTAGTATAGTTATTGCAAAGGAAGAAAATGTAATCCACATATCTATTCTGAATTTTTTAGTTTACATTCCAATTTATCAAGGGTTTTTAATTCGTGAAACCTAGAACATGCATAAATACCAAATTTGCAGTAGTAACCAAACCTCATCACCACCTCCATCCCCCCCCCCATGCTAAGATTAGGTCACAAAATATTAATCTACAACTTTTTACATATTTCTTCGACCTTCAATTCCTCTAAACCCAATCTAGTTCTCTTCTCTATGTTTCCTCACATACTCTATCAGAATCATATCTCACAAATTAAAATCGCAGAATAGAGATAGAGAGTGGAGAGAGATGTGCTGGGTTACCTAGAGATGGTGGCCAACAATGTTGAGATCGCGATAAATTGGGGCTCGTGATGGAGAAATACATGAGTTAGTACTTGGTTGGCGGCGATGAAATTTTTTTCAATTGGATCATCCGTTTGAGAAAGGAGAGTCATTTTGGTTATTTTATTCTTTCCAAATTTCCCTAGTTGGGTCTGTTTTCTTATTTTCAAGGAAGAAATGGGAGGGAATGACCAAAGGTTATAGGCAGCAAAATGAAAAGCTCTGGAGGGAAGAATAAATTGGCTATCTACTACTATTGCCTATTACATGCCTTTATATTCAATTGCCGGTAAAGATGTGTTTTTATGGCTAATGCTCATTTGCTGGTAATAATTTGGCATAGGAAATAAATTACTGCCAATTAATTTATCGTCGCTAAATAGTGGCCACTAAAAGTAATTTTTGTAGTAGTGGTTTGTCGAATGGGTTTGAATTTTTTGATTCAAAAACAGGAATTGGGGAATGGGAATTTGAGAAGTGAAGAGGGCAATTGTGTTTTGGGGAATCAGAGCCTCAATCAGTGCAAAAGGCATTGGGAATTTATCTTGGAGAATTATAATAAAGTTAAGCCATGGGAAAATGGTGTATTGGACGGCTACTGCTCTAGGAATTATAGGGAGGGGGTGGCCGTTCTTAGTGCCGTTCTTAGTTTTTTCTCTCAGGTCGTTCTTAGAATTTTAGGAATTGGGAATTGAAAAACTTTATAGAATTTTAGAAATTGGGAATTGAAAAATTTTATTTTGTTCTTGAAGAAGATGAAGGATAGGAGGTGTCTTTTTTTGTAAAACGGTGGAAGATGTGTGTAGGTCTTTATCTTAGGGTGTGGGTCTTTTATAGTCTAAGTCTAGGGTTTTAGGGTTATTGGGCTTGGGTTATTATTGGCTAGGTCCGAAAATTAGGTCTAAAATGGATTGTTTGAGCCCAAATTTATTCTTTCTCGGTGAACAAGACTAAAAAAACGACCTAATTTAGTCTTACTTAAATAAAATAAC
The DNA here is from genome assembly GCF_000393655.2 of Nicotiana sylvestris. NCBI lineage: Eukaryota > Viridiplantae > Streptophyta > Magnoliopsida > Solanales > Solanaceae > Nicotiana > Nicotiana sylvestris. The sequence continues at coordinate 218,800,637 of NC_091064.1, forward strand.
TATTAAAATAAGACTAACCGTTAAAACAAACTTTTTTTTGTATTTTCAAATATCATATTAAAATAAAAATAAGGTACTATTTTTGTATATTTCTTTTAGCTTTATGAAAGGTACATAAAAATAAAAATATTTTTTGTAACTTTCATTTTTGTGACGAAATAAAGTAAAAGAGTCGAAATTAGTTGAAATAACTATATTAGGCCTAAACTAAATATTTACGTGCTAAAATATGTAAAATATTGAGGAGGGTCAAAAATCACATGTCTACAGTATCGTGCGATGGTTAAATAGTGTCCGAACAATGACATGACCGAAGCCATGATCCAACAAACATTCTACCGTGGCATCAACACTACCAACCAGTGTGTAGTTAACCAACTCGTCGGGGGGAAACTCATGAACACACCTTATGCTGAGGCGTGTGATATACTTGATGAGATGGCGGATACTTCCTCGGCGTGGCAAAGTCGAGCTAATGTGCCTCAAGGTGATCCCAATGTCATTCACCTACACAAGGAGCTCCATGACCACGACCAAGCAATAGCCGAGTTAACTACAACCACAATCTAGCTAGCCAAAGCTCAGTTGCAACAAGTTCAAGGGCCGAAACAAGTGAATGTCATGGAAAGAGTAAATATGATGGTCAACTAGATGAGGCAAAGAGGTCAACAAAGTCAAGGAAATCAGGATCAATTTGAGCAAGGTAGTTGTGGGTACAATCAAGATGATGTGTATGATGATCAAAGTGAAGAGGTTAAGTATGTGAACAACTACCAAGGACAACAAGGCAATGCTCCGAATCAACAATAACAGTGGAGATCCCAAGGAAATTGGGGAAATCAAAATCAACAAGGAAATTGGAACAGTGGCAACAACAACAATCAAAGTAACTGGGGGAACAACAATCAAAATTGGGGCAACCAAGGTAACCAAGACAACTGAGGTGGCAATAACAATAGCAATTGGGGAGGTAATAACAACCAAGGGGGTTGGAATAATAATCAAGGGAATAGGGGATTGGGCTTTCAAAGGCCTCCGATGTTTCAACAACCAAACAGCCCGCCTCCATATCCATCACAAGGTCCTAGCTCGTCCAACAATGAGATGGGACGGATTGAGTCAATGTTTGAGCAAATGATGAAGAAAAAAGGCAACTCTAATGCCTAATTGGCGTCCCACAATACTTCTATACGCAACTTGGAGGTCCAACTTGGCCAAATTTCTCAAGCTTTAAATACTCGCCCTAAGGGGGCACTACCTAGTGACACAGTAGTAAACCCGAAGGGGGGGAACAATACGGGCCATGCTATGGTGGTGACTACAAGGAGTGGTAGAGGTGGAGTTGCTAGTACCTCTAATACAACAAAGGTTGTGAGTGATAATGTGTTGGTACAATATGCTGATGAGCCAAGCAATGATATGCAAGTGAGTTATGAGAATCTGAATGAAGAAGTGAGAATTGACATTGATGACAACGTGGAGGAGACATAAAATGATGTGAACCCGTCTAGGAAACATGTGATAGACATACCGTAAACCACAGTGCCCAAAGCCAAGGCTTCTTTGCCAAGGCCTCCTCCACCATAGCCTCAAAGGCTTGCAAAACAAAACAATAAGAACCAGTCCAAGAAATTTATTGAGATGATGAAAAGTTTGTCCATAAATGTGCCTTTGGCGGAAGCTCTAAAACAAATGCCAGGATATGACAAGTTTATGAAAGACTTGGTAACCAAGAAGCGATCCATGAATTGTGAAACGATCAAGATGAAGTATCAAGTGAGTACCATTGTACACTCCATGGCCTCAAAGCTAGAGGACCCCGGTGCTTTTACAATCCTGTGCACTGTTGGTAGTACCGATTTCGCCAAAGCTTTGTGCGACTTGGGGGCAAGTATTAACTTGATGCCATATTCTGTGTTCAAGACATTGGGGATTGGGTAACCAATGCCCACTTCCATGAGGTTACAAATAACGGACAGAACAATGAAGAGACCATTGGGGATCATTGATGATGTGCTAGTTCGGGTTGACAAGTTCATACTTCCCACGGACTTTGTGATACTTGACTGCGAGGTTGACTATGAGGTGCCGATCATATTGGGGAGACCTTTCCTAGCTAAAGGGAAGGCTTTAGTTGATGTAGAAGCAGGGGATTTCACCTTCTGGGTGGGTGAAGAAAAATTGTGTTCCATGTCTGCAAGTCAATGAGGCAGCCCAATAGCAACAAAGTATGTTCATTTGTGAATCTTGTGACCGAGGTGGTTGTTGAAGACACCTGTGCTGTGATTAATGTGGAGGACCCTTTGGAAGCTGTATTGTTGAACCATGATGTGGCTGAGGATGAAGGCTAAGTTGAATGTGTCAATGCTTTGCGAAGAATGGGTTCATATACATACGAGCCCCGAAAACTTTCCTTGGACCTTGAGAACCGAAAGTCTCCACCAACAAAGCCCTCAATCGAGGAGCCTCCCACATTGGAGTTGAAGCCTTTGCCTTCATACCTCAGGTATGAATTCTTGGGCCCTTGTTCAACTTTACCCTTTATTCTTTCTTTGTGCTTAACTAACGTGCAGGTAGATGCCACCCTTGCGATGCTCCAAATAAGGAAGAAGGCAATTGGATGCACTTTGGCTGACATTCGGGGTATAAGCCCCGCCTTTTGCATGCACAAAATTATACTAGAGGATGATGCCAAATCTTCCGTGGAACATCAAAGGAGGTTGAATAAGGCCATGCAAGTGGTCGTCAAGAAGGAAATTATCAAGTGGCTAGATGCAGGGGTCGTGTACCCCATTTCGGATAGTTCATGAACTTCATTGGTACAATGTATGCCGAAGAAGAGGGGTATGACTGTGGTTACAAATGAGAAAAATGAGTTGATCCTCACTAGGACTGTCACCGGATGGAGGGTATGCATGGATTACCGGAAGCTGAACAAAGTGACCCGCAAAGACCATTTTCCATTGCCCTTTCTTGACCAAATGTTAGACAGCCTTGCCGCGCATGCCTACTATTGCTTTTTGGATGGGTACTCAGGCTACAAACAGATTTTGATTGCACTGGAAGATCAAGAGAAAACCATCTTCACATGTCCGTATGACACCTTTGCATTCTCGCGGATGTCGTTTGGTTTGTGTAATGCACCGGCGACCTTTCAACGGTGTATGATGACAATATTTACGTATATGGTGAAGCACTTCCTCGAAGTGTTCATGGATGATTTTAGTGTTGTGGGTGACTCCTTTGAAGAATTCTTGAATAATCATGATAAAGTGTTGCCCGATGTGAAGAGACCAACCTAGTGCTTAATTGGGAAAAATGTCACTTTATGGTCGAGGAGGGCATTGTCCTCGACCATAAGATATCAAATAACGGTATCGAAGTGGAAAAAGCAAAGATTGAAGTGATTTTAAAACTCCCTCCTCTCACTTCCATCAAGGGAGTTAGGAGTTTTCTAGGGCATGCAGGGTTCTACCGTCGGTTCATCAAGGATTTCTCAAAGGTGGTGAAACCCTTGTACAAGTTGTTGGAAAAAGATGCAAAGTTTGTGTTCAATGATGATTGCATAAAAGCTTTTGAGCTTCTCAAGTATAGATTGACTATCACTCTCATCATTACCACACCTAATTGGAGCTTACTATTTGAGCTCATGTGTGATGCTAGTGATGTTGTGGTAGGAGCGGTCTTGGGGCAAATGATCAACAAGATATTTCATCCGATCTATTATGCAAGCAAAACGATGAATGACGACCAAGTCAATTATACAGTGATCGAGAAAGAGTTACTAGCCATTGTCTTCTCCATGGAAAGTTCAAGCCATATATCATGGGTACCAAAGTGATTGTGCACACCGATCACGCGACACTCTGTTGCTTGATGACAAAAAGGGACTCTAAGGCTAGGTTGATGAGATGGGTTCTTCTGCTTCAAGAGTTTGACCTTGAAATCATTGATCGAAAAAGGGAGTGAAAACCAAGTGGCGAACCACTTGTCCTACTTGGAAGAGAAGGGGAGGCCCCATGATGGCCTTGAAATTAATGATTCATTTTCGGATGAACAACTCCTCTCCGTGTCTTTAAATAGTATTCCTTGGTTCGACGATGTGGCTAACTTTCTTGTGACCGGCATTATCCCGAGTGAGCTCTCTTCTAACCAAAGGAAGAAACTTAAACGGGACAACTTGTATTATTACTGGGACGAGCCCAATCTTTTCAAGATTTGTACTTATGGTGTGATCCGAAGATGTGTTTCGGAAAAGGAGCAAATGAGTATTCTTGATGCTTGCCACTCCTCGCCCTACAGTGGTCATCATGGTGGGGCGAGAACTGCTTCAAAGGTACTCAGTTGTGAATTTTATTGGCCTACCCTATATAAAGATGCTGATGAACTTGTTAAGAGATGTGACGAGTGTCAAAGAGCTGGTGGAATTTCTAAGAAGGATGAAATGCCTCTCACCACTATTCTTGAGGTTGATATTTTTGACATGTGGGGCATCGACTTTGTGGGCCATTTGTGAGTTCATGAAGTAACACTTACATTTTGGTTGCTATTGATTATGTTTCCAAGTGGGTTGAAGCTGCGGCTTTTCCCAACAATGAGGCACAGAGTGTGGTGGCGTTCTTAAAGAAAAAGATCTTCACAATGTTTGGCACTCCAAGGGTGATCATCAGTGATGGGGGTTCTCATTTTTGTAACAAGGCCTTTGATACTTTACTTTCCAAGTATGGTGTCAATTATAAGGTGTCAACCCCTTATAATCCCTAGGCTAGTGGACAAGCTGAGGTCTCCAACAGGGAGATAAAGAGCATATTATCAAAAACCGTCAATGCAAACCGGACTGATTGGTCAAGGAAACTTGATGATGCTTTGTGGGCTTACAGAAATGCGTATAAGACTTCGTTTGGTATGTCTTTGTGCCGGTTGGTCTTTGGGAAAGCATGCCATCTTCTGGTTGAGTTAGAGCACAAGGCCATGTGGGCGCTGAAGAAGTTAAACCTTGAATGGGATGTAGCTGCAAATCTTCAGGTAGAGCAACTAAATGAACTTGATGAGTTCCGCGTTCATGCCTATTCCAGCTCGTCCTTATATAAGGACAAGATGAAGTACTTACATGACAAATATGCTCGAAACAAGGAATTCAAGGAGGGTGACTTGGTTCTTCTATACAACTCTCGGTTACGACTGTTTTCGGGAAAGCTCAAGTCAAAATGGAGTGGCCCTTTTGAAGTGGTGCATGTAACTCCGTTTGGTGCTTTTGAATTTGAAAAACAAAAATCGTGAAATCTTCAGAGTTAATGGGCACCGAGTGAAGCACTATATTGGCAAGTTTGATGATAGACACGTG